>NC_045684.1:10034652-10354306 GCF_003331165.1 Xiphophorus hellerii
TCCACTGGCAGATTATTTCACTTATAATAAGACATTTTCTCCATGTTTTTAGTGAAATAATCTGCCAATGGAACTGGTAGTCTTAAATCAATAATTATTGACTTAAAACAAGCTCTTATATCGTCCTAAGAAATTACATGTAAATTAGTTTTGTCTTATTTCAAGTGTATTAAGATATTAGTAGAAACTGGAACAAGAATACTTGGTAAGATCTTGTGTTTTTGCAGTGTATTAAAGGGATTGTCTGGCTGCATTAATTATTGGTCTCAATGAGATGGTTTAACAGGCTTCAGGTTGGGTTCTGGTTGGTAGCAGTGAAGTTGAAGGCCTCCTGCTGGTGGCGCTGCAGCCGGCGTGTTGTTGCTGCGTGTTGCCGCTCTGAGCTGCAGCGGTGATTAACACCTGCAGAGGGTGAGGTCACTCCCAGAGCGCAGGTGTTTCTGGAGGAAACGGGTCAGCATAGAGCAAGGAGGATGGACTGTCTCCTCCATGCAGGTGGTATTTTCCTTTAAAAGGCCGGACCTTTAAAAGCTGTTGAGCGCTGGATCAGAGGCTCCTCTCTGCTGGCTTTAATGTGAGGGAGACTTTAACTAGACCACGAATTTAAATATTTCCCAGATCCAGGTGAGGAAATGCCTTCATCTCCAGAATTTACTCTCTGGGCTCGTTTATGCTAACATCCAACTCATTATACATCCATCCATCCTGTTATCCAACCATCCATTCATCCAACCATTTTTTCATCCCTCCATCTTTCTGTCCTTTCATCCATTCATTTGTCCATCTGTCCATCCAACCAACTATCCATCCATCATCCATCCTTCATTTTTGCAGTTTTTTCAGGTTCTATATTTAAAAAATTACCACTCTGAAAAAAGAACACATAAACACACACCGATCAATCGATTAAAAATCATGGTTTAAGGATTCTGTTTTTTGATTTTAGCTTGGAAGACGTGACAGAACCATATGTGTGTGTGTGCGGGCGTGTGTGAGTGTCTATCAACACCAATTAAACCCATGTGTTTAACTGGTGTGAAGCTGTGGGAGTTGCAGCTCACATCCGGTTCAAATCTCCATCAAGAATCTGTTGTTTCTTTTCTCCTCCTTTCATCACTGCAACCGTTTCAATCTAAACATCCTCAAGCTGTTACTCCTCTTCTCCACCCTCCATCACTTTCTCCACTACATGTAAATATTCAGCGGCTGTCATGTATAATACAGGCCGGCTTCTTCTGCTCCAAAATATACATAGTCTGCTTTCAAATGGGCGTGGAGAAGAAGAGTAAATTTGTGCCACATGTTTAACACAAGACTTGCAGCATGTATCTGGGTCCGTTTCTATGTTTTTATTGATTTAAAGGAGAAAAGAAGCGCCTGCAGCAGTAATGGAAACTTGTTTCAGCACTATATCACTGCTGAAAACGACAGGCCGCGCCCTGCAGGAAGGAGCAGGAGATTTGCTTTTCCCTCCCCTCTTTCCAAGCAGCTATTTGTTGTTGTCATGGCCTGTTGTCTCCCCTGAATGCTGTGAATGTGTGAGGCGCCATTAAAAATGCATGCCTTAGATATTGGGAGCTAAAGAGTGAGGGGATTTATTTTTTTAATTCATCTCAGGGTGAATTTTTCTGTTTTCCAGATTGAAGGGAGGCGGTGGATCCATGCATGTTTAAAATTTATATTTTGCACAATTTTGTTCTTCCATTTGGTTCTCAGTTGCTTTAAAAAACAATCCAAGCGCTTAAAAGAAGACACCCAGACAGTTTTTGCCAATAAGTTTTTTTGTTGTCTAGAAAAACGAGCCATTTCAAAAGCCTTCCAAATGTTAAGACAAATTACATGCGCACTGCACCGATACCTAGCAACCCCAGCAGAGTTCCACTCATCACCTAGCAACCCCAGCAGAGTTCCAGCACATTTGTTCCGCTGATTTTACCTCTGTGTGCTGTACAATGGCTTCTGGAAAAGACGAGTATATAGTTGTTGACTTATCATCCAGAAACTACTTGATTCATTCCTGTTGGTTGTGCAGGAAGCTCCACTGCTGCTTTTCATAGATGTATGGTTGCACAATTGCAAATCTACTTGCAGCCATTTTTTGTGAGTTGGATTTGTTTGGAAAAAGGTGACAAGAGGCCCTAAAACATCTCATTCTGAAAGGAGCTCATAATAGGCAGAACTGTCCAGACTAACATCTCATGATCTGAGAATGATTTTGTGCAAAAACGTGTAATGAACATGTTTTGAATAGACCATAAATCTAACCTAACCTGTTCAAAGAAGCATAGTAGGAAACATTTAAAGCTAAATCTGCCGTTTTTCTTTAAATAAGAAATCTACTTTTATTTCAAGCAGCTTTGACTCACATTTTCTAAGAAGAGTCAGGAAAGTAAATTATCCTTTTTCTTCCTAGATTCTTTCAGCTCTAATTCAACTTCAGACTTTGTTCTTGTTAATGTCTTTTGAGAGGCGTAACTGTCTGATAGCCATCTGGATGCTACCTGTCCATCTCAGTGGCTGCTGAGTCAGCAGAGCTGCAGCCATATTTCTGTCAGGACCTGATAACCATCTGACATGCGTCTGCTGGCTTTAACTTGGTTTATGGTTCATTTTCCTTTAGATACATTCGTAGCCTGCAGCTCCGTCTGCATGCATGACCTCAGTCACTGAGAGCAATTAAACCTCTACATCAGTCTGTAGTTGAATCCCAGGAATGCTGGCAGGAAAATCCTTTGTTTTATCTTTTCATGTTGCGTTAGTGCATCCAAACAATTAAGCTTATCAATTGTAAATTAATGGTTAATTAGATTAAAATTAATTCTTGTCAGTTAACCAGTAACGTTTGCTTAGGCCTTTTTCAGTGTTGTAGTTTGGTCTCCAACCAGCAGAGGCCACCACAAGTCACCCTTACGTGGGTCCAGTTGATAAGGAAACAAAGGTGGCAGCACTATGCCAGAACGGGAAAGAGAAACAGTCTGAACAGACTCCAGTTTGTGATGAAAAATTCATTTCATGTGGTTCTGTTTATAAATATAAACACTCGACAAGCTCCTTAAGTTCACTCAGCTAAGCTATTAAGAAGTTTCTATTTTGTTATGTTTTATAAATTATTTAAGTTTAATAATGTGAGAAAACCACAATTTTATGTTTTACTTGTCAGTATTTAAAACAGCTGACACAAAGTAATGTTAAAATTTGAGCAGATCAATAAGATTGACTCATTAATCAATAACTTGCATCCCTCTATGAACATTGTTGCCGATTTATTTTTAATACTCCTGCCGCTCCTGCGCGAGGCTAAATGAAAAACGCTCCGTCTTGTTTGGTCGCCACTCGACCCAAATAAGCAGAAGACGAGTGGAAGAACTGCCAGCTGAGTCTGTCTGAATCAACAGGAAGTTATTTTACTGTTAACAAGCGACTCTTACAATAACTCGCACTCTTCTGAAAGGTTTCTATGGAAACGTGTATTAGCATTACGCTGCTGTAAATTCACTGTGAACTGCCATTTGTCTTAGGTACAGATGAGTTGGATTGTTTTTAGATGTAGAAATCTGGAATAAACTCTTTTTGGATCCCAGAGTATTCTCCGCTCCAATTTAGCTTTTGTTAGCATTTTTGGGTAAACTAATTTAGAATTTGATTACAGATTTGATACATTTATGATTTATTAAAATTATTTGTAAAAAAAAAAAAAAAAAGTAGGAGATTTTTTTAAACAAAATTTGAACCAGGTGAAGCTAAAATTGCCACTTGAGGAATTCTAGGTAGAACGTATCTATAGACAAAGGTTTTTATATTATACATGCAAAATGTATATGTTGTACAGTTTTGGCTTAATTACTTTTCAGAATATAGTTTTTTCATCAAATAGCTTTTTTTTGGAGTTTATATACTCCAGTTAATGATAAATTGATTACAAAATTAGTTGATGATTATTTCAGTTATGATTAATTGATTAATCATAATACAAATTGTGTTTTGAGTTGATTTTGTTTTTGTTTAGTTTTGTTTTTTGTAAATCCCTATTTGAATATATTTTGGGGATAAAAGACATAAGATTTTTTTTCTTCTCTGCTGTCTCTGCTGTCTTTCCTTTTATTGATTTATGTATTTTTTCTATTGTATATAATTGTTTTTTAATGATTTTTAAAAATTTCATTAATTCTTTTTGCCCTAGTTGTACGTAATAATAAAATGTACTGAGATCAGATTTTTTGTTTCCATCCTATAATCATCAAAACTAACAGGAAAAATTAAACTATGTATAATAAATTGAGAGTGTATCTGGTTTCTCTTTGCTCTGTCCGTCTCTTTGAGGCTCGTAACCAAATAATCATTTATCAACCCGGTTCTCCAGCTGTTCTGGCTTGTTTCTCACTCTGGGTTCTGTTTCTCCTCCCTGCAGGTCATGAGCAGCCGCTTCCTGCCGTACAAGTCCATCGTGACCGACGCTGTCCTCAGCCTGGACGAAGACACCGTGTTGTCCACCACAGAGGTAACTCCTCACATTACACCACAGCCGCCATCTTTCTGTTAGGCCACCTGCAGATCAAACGCCTTTTTTATGTTTCCTTGAACATGTTAGGCGAGATGTATACAAAACATGTTCATTACATTTTTCTGCTCAAAATCATTCTTGGATAATGAAATTTTAGTTTGTTCAATTCTGCCTATTTTGAGCTCATTTCATAAAGAGTTGTTTTAAGGCGTCGTGTCACTTTAAATCCAAATAAGCTGTTTCTGGCCACGCCCCCAACTCAACATTTACACTCAGCAAACAGATGCGTAATTATACAACCGTACATCTTTAAAAAGATTAAGCCAACATGAATAGAGCAACAACAAATACATCACATGTGCTGTTTAGTTAACTTCATGTGAGCTCTGTGAAAACTGTATATACAAAAAGATCATATTCTGGATCTGTTGATTGTATTTCTATTTAATTTTATCTGTAGGTACTTTATTGATATACAGTTGTTTATATTTTTGGATATTTTTTATATCAATGGTGTATATTTTGTTACTGTGACTATTCAGGTGATCAAATTGTTTTGGACCTCAACTTGGGTTGCTAGGTGAGGGACAGTGCCTGCTGATTTGTGACTTAGGTTTTTGAAATGACTCATTTTCCAGACACCAACTTTAACTTTTTACCAAAAAACAGCAGTGTGGTTTTTTTTAAGTGCTTGACTGGTTTTAGAATCAGTTGGGAGTATAAAATGGGAGTATAAAAATGTGCAAAATGTGAGTTTTGCCTAAAAGTTCATCTTTATTCTGGTTTTATTTATAAATTTCTCATCTTACTTTCACTTCTGTTCAGTCTGTTGGAAACCCATCTGAGCTTGTCCGCTCGCCTAATTGGGAGCAGCAGTGATTTTTTTTTTTTGTTTGTTTCTCTTTGTTCCACATGCTGTCGGGATCATTCCTGGGTTTGGTGTTTATGTGTGTGTGTGTGTTTTTTTTGTTGTTTTGTGCTGTTTTCTTGTTTTTTGTTTTTAAACCGGGGACAAGTTCTGGCGCAGCACCATGGGAAGCCAGATGCTGCTTTGAAGAGCGCAGAATTAGATCTCATAAAAAGGCTGTTGGTGCGGATCAAGATGGCAGAGCCGAGGGAGCCAGGAATCCATCACCCAAAACTAATTCCACCTGTGTTCCTCCCATGAAGATAGCTGAGCACAAACTGTTCTCCGTGGGTTTTAGAAGTCGCAGCTTTAATGTCAGCTCAGAGGAAAACTTTTTCTTCACTGCAACGCTTTTGGGCTTTCATCTAAACAAAGTCTTTCTTTTTATCCTCCTGTTTACTCCAGAGTTTTATGTGAGGCGCAGTGGAGGGGTCTGGGCCCATTTTTGCTTTTGCTTCACAAAGATAACCTCAGTAATCAAATGAATTATGAGAGAAAAACAATCCAAACCTATAAATGAGAAAAAGTATTTTCCCCCTTTAAAGGCAGGAACTAACATCATCATCACTTTGGAGATTTTTGTCCCACTTTTCTTTGCCTATGATGGACTAAATTCACCTTAAAAAGTCAAAAATGCTTTTTAAAGAAATAAAAGTCTTAACCACTTTATCCGTGAGGTTTTTTTACCTTCACAAACTTCATTAAATGATTCAGTCCTTCTGTTTGGTTAGCTGATAAGTGTTTTTCCCGTTTCCTAGCAACAAGGGGTGACTCAATTTACCACAAACCTTCCTACAAGCTTTAAATTGGATTTAACCCTTAATATGGATGGCTTTGTGTTTTACTTCTTGAATCAGATAACTGAAATTAAGTAATTTCTACTGTGGATAGTTAACTAAATGCTTAAAATCACAGTTCATACGGCTGCTTGAAATCCTTGAATTTCAATTAGGTGTTCTCAAGTTTTGGAAAGTCCTTGATTTCCACGTAAAGTCATCGAAAGTGCTTTATTTTCAAACGTAACAGTTTTGTAATAAAGTTTAATTTAATGTTTGAATAAAAGTCTAAATTTCTAAAGCATTATTTACAGGTGAAACCAGTTATTTTTATACACCAAAAAAAAAAGACACAAAACTTTTTTTTTCTCACTGTCTGAACTAAAATCAAACTAAACTTCTTCTCTTTTAGGTTCATTAGAATTACAAAAATTATTTCTATTTGGTGAATTCCAAAAAGCCTACCAAAAACATTTTTTAGAGATTTGTTTTGTAACTTGAAGTATTTAATTTGAGCATTTACCCACAGTTTGCTTGGATTGTTTCAATGTAATGAACATTTATTATCCTGATGACTCAATAACTTATTGTTCCGTGTAATTGAAATAAAGGTTGGCTTATATTTTATGTTATTGAAATTGTATTATTATATTTGTGTTTTTTTCTCAGAGCGGTCGGGTACATGTGATTTGTGAGAGACATTACAAAACACAGGTTTAATTTACCTACAATGTTGAATACTACCACAAGATGTTAACTAATACATTATATAATAGTGAATTTAAATAGTTTTTTAATTAATTTGTAAAGTGTGGCCCTGGAAAAGATTTAAAACGTACTTGAAAAGTGCCTGAGTTTTTATTGAAAAGTGTACCGACCCTGCATAAATCTGTTTTTTTTGTTGTTGTTTGATTGTTTGTTGGGTTTTTTCTCGTAATATTGACGGTGAATTCACTCCTCCTTGCTAACGTTTTGTCCAGGTGGACTTTGCTTTCACCGTCTGGCAGAGTTTTCCGGAGCGGATCGTGGGTTATCCGGCCCGCAGCCACTTCTGGGACAGCAACAAGGAGCGCTGGGGCTACACCTCCAAATGGACCAACGACTACTCTATGGTTCTGACCGGCGCTGCCATGTTCCACAGGTACGGCTCTGCCCTTCTCCACTCCGCTCTCGTCTATAAATGGGACTGCCTACAGACGAAGTAGGCTTTTGTACCCTTAGCTTCTTTTTTCTCGTTCAACTTTTTAAAGCAGTCACCATAGATGATTTCTGCAACTTTCTGAAATATTTTTGCTGCTGGAATTAGCCAGTCAATCCTTAGCCAGTCTTTAGAAACGCCCACTTTGAATCTGCAGAGAACCCCCTCTGGCTCGTCTCTGTTTTGATGGAGCGCTTTGAAGCAGTGATCTGCAGTTCATAAAGTAAATGTGATGTTCAGTGGAGCACAGCCTCAGGAAACCACGGTTTTGACATCGACTACGTTTTAGAATAAAAGTCGATTTGTCTTGAACGCAGAGCTCTGTAGCTCCTACATGAGGCTCAGCTGATGTCCTGTCAGCTTCAATATGGCTTCAGTCTGCTGTCAGGAGGACGCCACATCAGGCTGGAGTCAGAGAGTCAGCACCTCCCAGCGCCTAATCACTCCTAATATAGCTCTCATAACACTGGAGTAGAAGCATCATTCGGGAAATATAATATGGAAGACACTCGTCTCTCCAGATCCCACCACTTACTCCCTATCCTGTTCTCTAAATGGGTTTTCTAGTCATCCATCCCTTCATCCTTCCGTCTATCAGCCCAGATTAGCTCCCATCACTTTAACAACTTGCTGAACAGTTGTTATATAAATTGTCCCAGAAGTTATTGCGATAAACAATAATATTGTTTTGAGACAATTTTCTAGTAATTTAATAATAATAGCGAAAATAATGCAAGTAGACCTTCTCAAATATCAATAAACTGTAAAATCTAATAAACATTTAACTCTTGAACTGGAAGACATTTTAAATATCCAAAATAAATAAACAAAACAATTGAAAGAGATAAAAAGGAAACTGAATCCATCCATCTTGTTCTCATTGCAAAAACATAAAATCTTATCAAGTGATTTTGTGTTTCCTGTGGAAATATTTTATTACGACTGAAAAAAGATAAAATTAACTTACAAGTAACTTTTAAACAAGATGTAGGAGCTCGTTTTAAGTCAGTAATTTCTTAAAATAGATAAAAATAGCTGTTTCCACTGGCAGATTATTTCACTTATAACAAGACAGTTTTTTGTCAATATTAAGGAAATATTGACTTTAAACAATCTATTCTTTCTTGCTGAAAAGTTACTTGTTAGTTTTTGTTTTATTTCAAGTGTACGAAGATATTCTCTTTATAATCTAGACCAAATTTACTTGGTAAGGTTTTGTATTTTTGCAACACTTTGCCATGGTATTCCATTTGGTAAAAATCTTCTCAAATACTGGGCAACTGATGAAATTATCAATAATTTAATATTTAAAAATTGCATAATCACACTGACCAAAATATAAAGTTGAGTGGAAATTTTGGCATTTTAATTATCAAAATGAAAATATATATAAATAACATAATTACATAATCAGGCAAAATACACATTTTTTAACTGTTTCAATGTAAAACTTGTGAAACTTTAACAAAAACTGCAGGTTTATGTGTTTCTGGTGGTTAAAATAAATTTGTTCATTCGGTGAAGTTACTCGCAGTATCCAGAAACTTACTCAAGTAAAAGTAACTAAGTAAATGTAACTAGTTACCACCAAATTCGGCTTTAGAGGCTAAATGAAGCTAAACCTACCAGTTTTTAAAATCCGATTAATCATTTGTAGAAGCCATATTTAAATCCCAAATAGAGTAACTCTATTCTGTAATCTCAGCGTAATCCTAATCCAGCTCCCGTCTCTTAGGTACTACCACTTCCTGTACACCCACTACCTGCCCAGCAGCCTGAAGAACATGGTGGACCAGCTGGCCAACTGCGAGGACATCCTGATGAACTTCCTGGTGTCGGCCGTCACCAAGCTGCCGCCCATTAAGATCACACAGAAGAAGCAGTACAAGGAGACCATGATGGGGCAGGTGAGGAAGCCACCAAAACTAACTTTATTATTATTATTACTGAGACCATGATGGGGCAGGTGAGGAAGCCACCAAAACTAACTTTATTATTAATGCTGCAGTAAATCGTGAAGCTTGTAGTGTTGGACCAGAACCCGAGTTATTTTGATTTTCTTCCTTCTTCTGACTCATCTTGCAGCCATTGTTTCCTTTGAGCTGCAGCCAGCTCTCCCTGCTTCTCAGCTTGATTTATAACGCTGTACTTTAGCTAGGCCCCTGGGGGCCGCAGGACGAAAGCTCAGAAACGAGGGAAACGACGTCCAGATTCCCAAACCCACAAACATGCAGCGGCCGATGATCGATGGAGAAGTTTGTTGCTCCTCTGATGGTGAATCAGAAGTTGAAATGTTAGACAAATTGTTCCAGAGAAATAAAACCGAAGAGCCCGACTGCTTTCATTCATAAAATCAGAGATCATCATCATGGATCAAACATGATTTAGTAGATCTGAACCATTAGCTTTAATTGCTGTTTATTCAGTATTTAAAGCGTTTTATCCGTCTGTCCTTCATTTGAGTTCCTGACAGAATTCCCACGTTTTTCATTTTTTAAATCTCATACTCCTCTGTCTATCTAAGTCTCAATAATCTGCACTGTTTAGATAAAGCAAGTTTATTTATTTAGCAACATTCATACACAAATACTTCAGAGAACATCAAAGTATAAACATAAAAGGAACAAATATTTCAAATAGCTCATTAATCAGATCCTTTGATGAAAAGCTGCTGTAAATAAAAATGTTTTCCGGCACATAAAAATGCAACAAAGAGGGGGGAAAAAATCATATTTAAATCTCAGGACCGACCAGACTGAAAAGACTGAGACTGTATTCCAGAAATTACGGTAAATGAGGAAGTTTGCTGTGTTTCTAGCTTCAGCCGTTGTTTACGTCCTGATTTAACGCCTCTGGCTTCTTCTGCTGCAGAATTATGAGGGAAAAGTTGCAACATGTCCTGTTTATAACAAATGAGATTTATTGTGTGGGTTAAAAAAATCAGACACTCAGATGCATGAAAGTCAGATCTGGGTTACATTTACCTAAATGCTGAGTAAGTAGCTCTCTGAAAACCTGCATTATTTTAAGTCATATTTTATATATGATGCATTTTAATAACTGAAGGTATTGTAATTACTGTGTGTCCCGTTATTATTTACAATTGTCATTACCAGGTCTCCGTCAGAAAAAGCCCGAAAAAGGAGAATAAATACTTCTGGAAGACACAGGGACTCCACTCAGACAGGATTTATATTGAAATGCCCTCGTGATAAAAACAAATACTAAAATCAGACTATAAATACACCATATACTCAATAAGAGCACACAATAAATTACTCCAGCTGCCATCATATAGACAGACATGAGTCAATAAGATTAGAGAGGCTGTGTGTCGCTCAATACGGCATAATAAAGGTTGAGTTGAGTGTTAGTCATTCATACAGTGGTCAGCTGTGTTTTTGAGTTAAAACATATTTAAAGTTGACAAGAAATTTGAAAATATCACTTGATAATTGTGTGTTATTGGAAGATTGACGCCTGAACACCAATTATAAAGTCTTTTTAAAAAAAGTAAACATTTTAAAAAGACTGAAGTAATGTTTAGCTTGGTGGGGCACAAGTAAAGCCTGGTGGCCCTCCAGGCTTATAATACTCTTGGGGAAACCCTGCATTACATTATTATTAGGTTTTCTTGTCTTGTTTGGAGTTATTTTGTAATCATTTTGTTCTGTAATATTATTTGTTTTTTGGCTCTTTACCCCAGTACACTGAACAGGAACATGAATATTATAACATGCTTTTAATTACAAATTTTTGATAGTTATTGATTTGGTAAGTCATCTATTTCATTAAATTGAAATAAGAGGTTGGATTTAATAAATGTTCACTTCTTCCTACTCCTTTTCAGACAGAAAAGTAGTAAACTAGTCATTTTGTTCTTGGTTTCTCTGTCCTACTGATTGCTCGTTTTGTTTTTAAAAACCTGTTTGAAATAAATAAATCAAATACATTTAGTTGATTATCCTACAAAACGTCCCGATGTGCCTGGTAAACACACCGTAGTGAAACCTGAAGAAGATGTTGGGTTGGTAGACGGGGTTTTAAATGTGTGTTTTCTCCTGTAGTCTTCACGGGCGTCTCGCTGGGCCGACCCGGACCACTTCGCCCAGCGGCAGACCTGCATGAACAAGTTCGCCAGCTGGTTTGGCGCCATGCCGCTCATCCACTCCCAGATGAGGCTGGACCCCGTGCTCTTCAAGGACCAGGTCTCCATCCTCCGCAAAAAATACAGGGACATCGAGAGGCTCTGACAGGACCGCCGCCCCCTCGGGGGGGACTCCACGCAGGGGGAGGCGCGCGACAGAGACTCCGTGGAGAGCCGGAGGAGCAGCCGGACCACGGCCGGATGGGCGGGGAGAGACGGCGCTCTGTCTTCCACTCAGCACATGGCCAATGACCACAGCGCCGCCGCCGCTGCTCCCCGGACCTGATCCGGACGGGAATCAGGAGGAAACAGAAACAATGCAAACAGAGACACAAACAGAACTGGATGTTTCACACGGCGCGCACTACTGACGACACAAAAAAAGAAACTGTGGGTTAGAATATTTTTTTGTACGAGGAAAAACCCTGGAGGACGTCGAGTTTCCTGCTTTCTCCGCACATGTGCAGGATGGTAGAGGGGAGGGGCGTTTGAGCGTTCCTCATCCGCATCAGGACATGAAACCGGACCCGACAGAGAGATCCGACTCCTGTGGGTAGAAGCTGTTCGCACACAGAGCTTTAGTTTAGTTTGCTGGTGTTCTCCCGACACACCGGAGAGACGGTCTCCCATCACCTGTTCTTCAAATTAAACTGATTTCAAAGATATTAATAAGTGGATCCAGAGGTCATCAAAGGTCAACAAACCTGGAAAAATCAAATGGAATATGGTGTCACTTTGTGCCATTATAATATTTAAGATTTAAAAAAAATAAAAGGTCACCAGAGATCAACCTGCCCATATTAAAGGTGACCTATTACGCTTCCTTAAACAGGTCAATGGCCTATACAAAACATTTTCACACAAAATCCAGATAAGCTCCTGATGGCCACGCCCCCAAAACTTAATGCCTCCATTAGAAACTGTCAATATTCTGCTAATGTGGGAAAAACACAATTTTGCAATTAAAATCCCATGTGAATAAGTTTGTCATGACACTCGTGTTTCCAAAAACGTGTTTCCATTGCAGTTTTGCAAATTAAAAAAATGTCCTAGCACCAAAACTTTTTAATCGACAACAGGATTTTTTGTAATTGGCGTGTTAACATTAAGCAAATACATTTTTGATGTGTCAAAATGTGCAATTCTACAACCGTACATCTTTGAAAAACAGAAGTGGCGCCTCCTGCACAACCAACAAGAATGCCAGTAGTGATTTCTTGACGGAAGGTCAATAACAAAGCACTTTTTTTCTCATTTTCCAGCAGCCATTGTACAGCGCATACAGCGGTTAGACCTGCTGAACAAATGTGCTGGAGTTCCATTTTGGTTGCTAGGTGACAGGGCAGCGTCTGCATTCCGTAGGATTTTAAAACTGCTCATTTTGATTTTTTTTAAGTGCTTTGGCTGATATTAGAAGCAGTAGAAATCATGATGGAAGTAGAAAAACTGAATTTTGCATAATTATCAACAAAACTGATAAAAGTTGCGCCATGTTTGTGCAGCTAAAAATAGCAGCACATTTGATCGATACCAAATTTGCTTTTTTTGTAAATATTTAACCTTGAATGGCCTCTGGAAATATTAATCTCTTTAAAATAATAGCGGTTCAAATGTTTTAGTTTGATTTGAAGGTGGGATCGGGCCTGGCTCCGGTTCCGTCCGACCCAACAGCCTGCTGGGACGTCGTCTCATTTCGTGACCCATTTTCCTCTCGTTTCCGTCTCTCTCTCCGTGGGTTCGTAGCGCCGAACGCCGGCTGCTCACAGCGGAGAACAAACCCAAACCTTTTCTTGCATGAACACGATCCTAATGGAGTAAAGATTAATTTTTCATTTGGCCGCCATCTTTTCCGTTTTTAATCAGTGCCATTCTGACCTCGCAGTCTGCCTTCGTTGTTTACTGCACATCACGCTGCCTAAACGCTCGTTTTCACGCCATCTTTCTTTTTTGTGTTTGTTTCCCCTCGACATATTAGACAACGTCGGCAGTTTGATTAAAACGTTTTCTCCTCCATTCGTCAGGCCTCAGTTAAGACAGAAGAGCTGGTGATGAAGCATCATGTGTGACCCGCAAACTTTCACCTGAAAACTCGGTCCTATTGGGTTCGATGAACAGAGTCACATTTTTATCAGATTCTTTTTTATTTTATCAACGCAAAAGCCTTTTATTTACAACTTTCAGCATATCATTTCATTGTTTTATACCATTTTTTACTTGTTTTATCTGTTTAATTCAGTGTTAGACCATTAAGCAGAATCTGGGTTCAATGTACATCTGGTTCTGGTTTCATCCGATACGTCTGGATCCGGATCAAGTCTTAAATGTCTCAAGAGGATTGCAACCAGAACAAACAGTGCCTTGTGAAAGTATCAGCCGGCTTTGATGTATTTTATATGACCAAACACAAAGTAGTACATAATTTAAAAGTTTAAAACAGATGCCTGAACGTTTGAGTAATCTGAAAAGTGTGGCAGGTTTTAAAAAAAAATTTATTCAGAGACACAGAATCACCTCTGACTGCAAGCCTGTTGGACTTTATTTCTACCAACTTTGCACATCTAGAGCTTTCCTCTCAGCACTGAACAGAAGTAACCCCACAGCATGATACTGCCATCACCGTGTTTTACAATTGTAGCTGAAAACGTTGAATTGTGGCCTCATATGAGCAGAAGATATTCTTCCTGTTGCATTTGGCAGATTTTTTGTGATTTTCTCTGTTACCATAATGAGCCTCAAATTTAAACTTTAAAGCAGGAAGTAGAAGATAAGCCACACCCACTTTACATTTCTGACCAATCACACCATATTTGTTGAAAACTACCTAACTTTGCTTTAAGGTTCTCCACATCTTTACCCCCTACCCACATTTACAATAAATTAATTCAAAACACAGGTGGACTAGTTACTAATTATCTGACGTCTGAAGGAAATTGGCTGCTTTATTCAGGCATGTCTGCCGCACTTATCAGATTTTCTATTTAATAAATAATTTAGAAACATGAATAATTGTTTGAATGTGTAGTAGCCATTTGAACTTCTATGTTGTGGACATTCAAGACATTACAGCTACGACTATTGGTATTAATATCTTATTTTATTGAATTGTAAGTTTTTATGCATATTTCGACTCAGTTGGAATGAATGGAAAAACCTCATTCTGCAAAAAAAGCTTCGTCACAGCTAACCATTTCCACTTACTGTCAAAGTTTAAAATGTCGTCATACACTTTGGCTGCTAGCTACTGTTAGCCACTGTTCTGAAATTAGCATTTTAGCTAATTTTAACTTTTATAAGTAAAGGCTAATTTGAGTATGTTACTTTAGGTCAGCATGCTACTGTTAGCCTACATGCTATCATTGTAGCTCTTTGCACAGTATGCTTGCTACAATAGTTAGCAACACTCAACTGTTAGCATATTAGCTAAAAACACTTGCACGTAACACACTGCTCTGACTTCACTATTAACTTTAGAAATCTGCTCAACAGTACCACAGTATTGTGGTACCACTTTAATGGTACCACAATAGTTTGTGGTACCATTAAAGTGACGATAAGTACTACTTATTGCTACTTTGTAGCTGTTTAACAGCAATCCACAAATATATATTTTTAAAAATATACTAAACATTTATATACGGCTGTTCGGGACAGCAGTCCAGGGTTTCCCCAGAAAAGCCCGGGGTTCTGGGTTCTGGTTCAGTCGTTCAGCCAGCAGCCCGTCGTGTTTTTGAGTTAAACGTTGACAGGAAATTGGAAAATATCACTTGGTAATTATGTTATTGGAAGATTGAAGATTAACACCTGAACACCAACTATAAAGTCTTTTAAAAAGACAGTCATTAAAAAACTAAAATAAATAATGCTTAGCCTGGCGGGGGCACAAGTAAAGCCTGGAGGCCCGCCAGGCTTATAATACACTGAGGGAAACCCTGTAGTCACATAAAGTGTTTTATATCACTAAACTGATCACACTAACTGCACTTAATCATATTTTCAAATGTATTGATACTCTTATTGAACAGACAGTGGAGGAAATTGTAAAACTAAATTCAGTTTTAGGGGTTTGAAACTTCAGTAATTGGAATTTATTGTGAGAATAAATCAAATTTCTTAACAGTAAACGAGCAACGTTCTGCACCGATTTCTAAAACTCTTTCTGGGATTTTTACGTTGTCTTAAAGTTTTCACTCATGTTTTTTTTGTATATATATATAATATTAGCTTTTTGCAGGACATTTCACAGTTATGAGTTACTTTGTGTTGGTTTATCATCCGATCCCGTTGAACGATGACAGGATACTTTTCCAAAGCACTGTGTTGGACCTGAGCACATCAATCCTGCGTCTCTGAGGGGAGCAGCTGACATTTGTTCGGTTTATTTCCTCCTCGCTGTTCACATCAGCCCGTTTCATCCGTCACACAAACGGGAAACTTCCAGACTCATCGCCGCAGCTCTAATCTCACAAAAGCATCCACGCTAATCTAGATCTGGGCCATCTCGGCTTTATGAGGGGGTCAAATCATGAAGTCCCGGCACGGATTCGGAGGCAGCTGGGTCGCTCCAGATGGTTCATTACGGTAATGGTTCTGATCCGAGTGTGAAAAGCAGAGTGAGGGGAAAACTCCTCATCGCACCGGAGAGTTCGGCTGCAGCGTCTGGATTTTATTTTCATCTTTTTGTTCAGAACCGAACTCAGAGTCTGTTCCTGATTTGTGCCTTTTATCAACAGGATCCCAAACTTTTAAACAACGGAGGAGTCGCAGCTTTACTCACAAACACACACAGCCGTATTGTTTTCATGTTGAACACCGTTACCATGGTGACAATGTGCGACAGCTTCCTGTTGATGCGTGAGGGAATCAGTGAAGCCTGGCTGTCCTGATGCTTTTCCTCCCTGTAACTAAGAGAAGACTTTTATAGAGGCCACAAATTAAATAGATAAATGACCATTTTGTAAGAATGATTTATAATAAAAAATAAACTCATATTTGATTATAGCCGAGTGTCTGCAGTTTGTTTCTGATCGATCAGCAGAGGTTCAGCCCAGAGCCGGGAAGTAAATAGTTAGTTACTTCAGTAATGCTTTTGAAAAAAATATATAATAATTACTTTAAGATGTATTTTTACTTTTACTTGAGTAATTTTGTTATGATGCATCTCAACTCTTGAGTAAAATTTCTTTTTTTTTCTACCCACTGAATGAAAAGCAAACAAGTTTTAGCCTGAAGTTTTTGTTAAAGCTGCAGGATTTTTATTGAAAGGAACTGATTTGGAAACATTTTCATAGAATTTTTGTTTTGCCTGATTTTTTATTTATTTTTATTGCTTATATGAACTACTGTCATTTTCATCCTTAAAATGCTAAAAAATTCCTCTTAACTTTACACTTTGGTTCGTCTGAGTCTGAAGTTTAAACGATTAATAAATCGATCAGTTACTCGGTACTTTAATTGACTTTTTACCAAATACTTTTTTACTCGAGTAATTTCTTGGACGAATACTTTTTACATTTACTAGAGTGAAATTATGTTGAAGTCATGCTACTCTTCAATAGTAGCACCGTTTTTTATTTCTCTACTCACTGAGCGATATCCGACACGTTTCTCCAACTGAGGTCCTCGGACCGCTGGTGGTCCGCTGGCTGTCCTCCCTGCGGACGACGGCGCTGCGACCCGGCTTTGTTGTGAATTATTAAACGGGTCGTATCAAACATGCCTGCAGAATCTGTGATGGCAACGACTTACGCATCACCTTTTGTTTTCCAGATTATGTCCTCTGTGACCTTCCCTCCTTTAATCCGACGTCTAACTTTACTGATAAACAACGGAGAATTAGAGCCATGCTGAGAAAAACGTTTAGGAATTATGAGAATAAAGTCGTAGTATTACGAGAATGAAGTTAAAATATTATGAGAATAAAGTCACGTGAGAGAAAAGTAGTTTTAAAGTAGCCGTAATATATCGAGAATAAAGTCGGAAAATTTTTTTTAATGTTACCAGAAAAATATCAAAATAATAGAAATAATAGAAAAAAGTCAGAATAATGTGAGAATAATATGAGAAAAGTCGCAATACTTAGAGTTTTGAGATTATGACTCATAATCTTATGAGAATAAAGGTGTAATAATACGAGATTAAAGTCAATATTTTGAGAATAGTCATACGAGAAAAAAGTCAAAATGAGAATAAAGTCACAATACTTAGTCATAATCTTAGGAGAATAAAGTTGTAGTAAAATTAAAATAATCCTAATATTACAATAAAAAACTGGTACTATTACCAGAGTACTCATTATGAGAAGTCAAAAAAATACAGGAATAAAATCATAATAAAGTCAAAATAATACAGGAATAAAGTAAAAAGAAAATGAAGTAATCTGACTTTAATCTGGTAATTTTATAACCCTCATGCTTTTTTGAAAAAGGTTGTAATATTATGAGAACTCATTTCTCTTGGTCCTGTTCTCCGTCGTAGCAATCCTTAAAAAGAAACTCGAAGAAAAACAAAAGTCCTGCTGAGCCTGAAAGCTCCACACGATCAGAACCTCGATCAAGCTTTGAACAACAAAAAAGCTTTTTAAACTGGGAAATAAAGAGAGAGAAAAGTGACATTTCGGCTCTAAAGAACAGAAGAATTAGCTGTGGAAATGTACCAACCTGTTAGAAGCTGCCAGCAGGTGACTTTCAGGTGAAGTGGCGATGTTTATTAATGAGAGCAGCCCTTTTAAATTAGGACTTCCTTTGATGGAGCTTGTTGGAAATTCAAATTAAAAAAGCCGGAGCTCTCTGCAGGTTCGCTGCGGCACAGGAAGCGGCTCCTCATGCAGCGTTGCAATCTTCCAGCACTGACAGAAGAATTACAATTAGCTCAGTGATTTACAGAGTTTTAAATACGCAGCGTACGGTGCAAAATGTGTGCATTCGTTTCTCACTGTGAACCAAAGATCAGTGCCTCAAACCGTTCAATCATGCTACATTTGTTTACAGTTCTTCTTTGGAGAACAGGGGATTTTTCAGCCCAAAACTCCCACCTACACAGGAGAGGTTCTCAAAAACTAAAAAAATAAAGTAGCAGAAAACCATCTAACACATGTTCTATTTATGGTTTTGTGTTTCCATTTTGGTCTCTACTGCCTCTAAAAATTGGCAATAAATTAATGTTTTTTGGCATCTGGAAAATGAGTTGTTAAAAAAAACAACTAGCAACCCCGGCAGAGTTCCACCCGTCGCCTAGCAACCCCAGTGAATGCACTGTGCAATGGCTGCTGGACAAGACAGCTACTTTGTTGTTGATTTACCATGCAGAAACCATTTGCTACGTTTATCAAGATTAAAATTTGCATTTCAAGTCAATTTAACTGGTTCAGAAATTCATTTTTCACCTGAAGGAGGGAATATAAAACTTCTAAAAAAAATCTGACAGCGTACAATACGATCTCTGACAAAAACAAAAACACTGACTTCTCATGTCTGAAATCTCAAAAGGTTTTAGAGTTGAGCAGAATATTTAACAAGAAAAAAATGACCTGAAATATGTTCGATTTATGTTTTTGTGCCTCCATTTGGGTCTCAACTGCTTCTAAAACAACTGAGACTTTTGGCATTAAGTTGATGTTTTTTGGTGTCTGGAAAATGAGTCATTTAAAAAGAAAACATCCTTATTGTGGAGTCACAGAAGGCCACTGCACCGTCACCTAGCAACCCCAGCAGAGAGCCATCCGTCACCTAGCAACCCACTGTATGCACCGCGGGATGGCTGACAGTGTTTGGTTGTTGATTTACAACCCAGGAAGCATTTGCTGCATTTATCAAGATTAAAATTCGTAACTCGAGTGTTTTACGCCTGAAGGAGAGATCGCCAAAGATAGGAAATAAATCTCCAAAACTTATAAAAAAATTCAACAGCATTTTTGTTAGAATGATTTCCAACAAAGAAAACAAACAGTGAAATCTCAAAAAGATTTATAGTTGAGCAGAGGATTTGACAGAGTGGTCAGACTCAGCCATAGTGAAGCACTGGTGAGATTACACTGAATCCAGAAGTGGTTATTAGCTGTAAGTACGGTTTAGCCACAGTGAGTCGCACGTCCTTCAACTCAGAGTCCAATTATCTTCAAACTTCAGTCTGGAGGAAGGATAGTCTGATTAAATACGCCTAGGATTTTTCATTTAGCCTGCAGCTACATAAAACATATTTGATCTTTAGCTTAAATAAATCTGATTATAGATCATCGAGGTAGACAGAACTGTCTCTGCCGTCCAACCCTTCGTCCCTCGTTCTTCTTCTGTGGTTTCCAACACGCTGATATTGCCAGAGTTCCCGTTTCTCATGTAAAGTGCGGTCTGTCCAGTTAGCAACCTGCACGCCTCCGACCTTAGCGAGCGCGGGTCGGCGTGTTCAGCTGCGGACGGCCAGCATGGAGTTGATCTCCCAGATGAGGTTCCGCAGTTGGTCCATGATCTGCTTCAGCTGCTGGTTCTTCTGCTTCAGCTTCTGCAGGAAGTGCATCACGACACGAGAAAGAAAACTGAGCAAACCATCAACAGTTATAAACTTACACTGCAAAAACACAAAATCTTGCAAAGAAGTCTGGTTTAGTTTCTAATACAAATACCTCAGTACACTCGAAATAAGACAAAACTAACTTAACAAGTAACTTTTCCCAAGATATCGGAGATTATTTTAAGTCAATAATTATTTAATGTTGATGGAAATGATTCAACTTCAGCGGAAGATTATTTCACAAAATGTCTTGTTCATAATTTGATCTTATGAAGCATTAAGTCTGAAATTGAAAAAACATTTTTTTGTTAACCGAAATAAATAAAAAATGGTGAAGAAAATCTATAACTGGAACTGTATCGTGTCGTTTATAAAACTAAAACATACTGAAATCATAATACACTTTATTTTTATGAATCTATGCATTAGCCTTTTGGACTTGTTATTTTTTTCCCTCACAAACATTTTGCAAAATGGCAACATGTTGGGAGTAACAACAAGAACTGAACGCATTTTTAAAACTGTTTCTCCTGTTGAACATTCACTACCAAATCATTGTATAAATTATCAAAATACTTTGACCTTTTTCAATTCTGTACCTTTTTAAAATCAACCACAGTAAGAAAAAACTTAAACTAAAATAACTATTTGAAACTAAACAAGATTTAACTAATTAAAACTTTCAAAGACACTCTAAAACTAATTAAAACTGACTGAATTAGACAAACAAAATGCTTAAAAACTTTTAGTTTTGAAGTTTTAGATTAGAAAAGTTTTAGATTTCAACTTTCAAAACCTGGTATACAGTCAGTGCCTTGCAAAAGTATTCACTAAAACTACAGAAAACTAAACAATGTTTAGCTAATAACTAGCAAACACTAATGCTGTGTTCACACCAAACGCGTTTTGATTCGCGTCAGATTTACATTCAAAGTCTACGTGGCTAGCGCGGCGCCTTCTGAGCGGCTAGCGCGGCGCGTTCTGAGCGGCTAGCGCGGCGCGTTCTGAGCGGCTAGCGCGGCGCGTTCTGAGCGGCTAGCGCGGCGCGTTTTGAAGCGTCTGACGCGTCCAACGCTGGAGTTCAAAAATCTGACCCCCGCAGGGTCAAGTAGCACGTATGCTGCATTTTCCAACGTTATCTCAGAAACAAAACTACGGAGGATAAACTAATTTGCTCGCGTCCTTTAATTTACGACCAATCAAGTTGTGACTACAGTGACAAAAACAGAAAAAACTTTTCTTGGAAGAGGATCAGGGAGGAAGCTTTAATGTTAAGTTATAACTTTTACTATTTGAAAATATTTCTCCTCCTCATTTGAGCTATCCAAATCCATGCAGCAAAAACGTTAAATGTTAAATAAATGTATTTATTTAGATGAAATATATGGGAGATGGTTGTAGAGTCTGAAGCCTGAAGCCTGATGCCTGAAACACGTTCGGACTAAAACTGACTGAATTAGACAAACAAAAAGTCACAACACAATAAACTAAACCAGAATGAAAAACTATTATAACTCTGGTTAATACTTTGTACTGCACACCAAGATGGAGGATTGTTTGGATTGATTAATTAGTGAAGGGACTTGGGTTTTCCTTTGAGCTTCATGACTCCTGGCTGAAGGTGAAACAGTAAACACCGTCCACAAAGAGACTTTTAAACTTCAGGTATTCAGAACAACAAACCAAACCTTCCCACATAATCACTGAAAACTTAATCAGGATGACATCAGAGGAGCAAACGAGCTCACCTCCAGGCAGGGCTTTGTCCCCCGGTTGTCTCTGAATGCTTTCCGGAGATCTCTGAGTCAACATCTGCTGTGGACCCAAAGCTTTTACACACAACCTAATAATGGCTCCTTCACTGCGGCTGCAGCTGGAGACTCTGAACAATAAAATCAAACACAGCTGCCAAGCGCGGGCTGCATTAGAGGAAAAAAATAAAATACCTCGAAACGTTTGGAGGTTTGGGCAAATTTAGCAGCAGCACATATGAGAGAGGAAGAGGAGGAAGAGGAGGGAGCGCCTGTATCTGCAGTGCAGTGAAATCTATTAAGATTAAATCCATCTCGCTCTCTGTAACACTCCTTTAGCCATGACTAATTACCAGCCATTTTTGCGGCGCAGATAACACCTTGAGCAATCGATTTCACACGGCTCTGGTAATATCAGCTGTTTAGCTGATTGTCCTTGAAGATATTCCAGAGTTTGGAAAGCCTCCAGTCTCTTCCTCAGGGGGGATTTCTAAACGCTTCTCCAGCTTCTTCACTTCTAAGAGATGTTCGCTTTGATTCTGAGCGACTGCCGGCGCGTATTTTACAGGATTTGCCTCATTACTCCAACAAGTGAGACCTGAAAAACCCGATTTCTCTCCGATGCCCAGATAATGCCTCCTTGTATTTTCAGAAGGTTTGTAAACAAAGAACAGTGTTTTAATTAGGGCTGAAATGATTAATCGGATTAATTGTGATTAATCGGTTACTGAAAGAATAATCAACTAATTTAGTAATCAATTAATCGTTAATTGGACTATATGGAATCAAAACTGTTCAAAAAATATCTATATTTTACATTTCAGATTAAAAAAAATAAACCATTGTCTGTAACCTTGTTCTAAATCTGGTTTCTTTGAGATAATGCCTCCTTGTATTTTTGACAAGTTTGTAAACAAAAAGTTTTGATTTTTAATTAGGGTTGACATGATTGTGATTAATTGATTATTGAAATAATAATCAACTACTTTAGTAATTGATTAATCGTTAACTGTAGTGTACAGAACCACAAAAAAGCCATTTTTGGAAAAAAAAAAAAAAAAACTTATTTAGAGCATTAATTAAACCAAAACTGTACAAAAATAAACACATTTTCCATTTAGGATAAAAAATAAAAACTTTGAATGTAAAACTGTTTTCTCTCTGGTAACAAGATAATGCCTCCTTTACTTTCAGTAAGTTTGTAAACAAAGATTAATGTAGTTTTTAATTGGAGCTGAACAATTAATCGAACCAATCGTGATTAATCGATTATTAAAATAATCGTCAAGTAATTTAGTAATCGATTAATCATTAACTAGCGTATATATACGCCAAAACTGTACGAAAAATACATACATTCAAGATATATTATATATAAAAACCCCACCTTTGTAAATAAAATTAGAATTTCTCAAACGTCATAGTTTCACCCAGTTTATATTCATTAAAGAAATGCCATGGTATTGCATTTTAGGCAATAAAATGTTTATTTTCTTGCATAAAAAGTTAATTAGATTTTTATTTGCATGTTTTATTTATAATACTATAGAAAAAAGGTTTCAAGTGGTTAAATGAAAACTTTGTACCATTTCATCCAATTAATAGAATAATAAATAGGTTAACCTTTTACTGAAATAATTTCTAGATGCAGCTCCATTTTTAATATCTGCAGCATCAACTTAATTTTATGTTTCTCTGAAAGGAGACATGAAGCAGCAGACTTTTTTAGAGCAGCAGCCTCTTCATTATGAAGGCTGCCCGGCGTATCGTGACACATGAATAATTATCACAGAAATTATGCATCAACCTGAGGGAAATGCAGATTTTATTCATAACCTTATAATTAGTGCAACTCTAATCCTTCACACCTAGATATCCTGCAGGTTTCCTGCAGGTTTCCTGCAGGTTTCCTGCAGATATTCTGCATTCTCTGGTGTTCAGATACATTTGCAGCTCTGCTCAGACATGCAGTGACCAGTCAACAACTCCTGGATCTACCATCCGGTCTCTGAGGGCGGCCAGCAGACTGAAGACTGCAGAACCGCCTGCAGAGAGAGCAAAGCGGCACAGTGACCCGAGCTGGAATGTTAGCGGTGATTGGCGTGCTTACAGGCAGGTGCAGTCATGTGTGGAGGTAAGCATGTCTGCCTTCATGCGCTGGTTTGTGACTTATTCTGAGCTCCGACTGTTGCAATAAAGGAGAAACCGCAGAAACACACGGCAAGCGGTGAAACGGAGACGGATTCCCACCACAGGGACGGTCCGTTGTCCTCTCAGGTCACGGCCTTCAAAGTAAAAGCACCGGTGATGCAACGAGTTCAGCTACAACTAAAACTGAACGGCCTCAAATCAAAAACTGGATGAAGTATTTAATACGTCATAAAGGTGGACACTTATCGTATCGTTTATCGTGATAAATTCTGATTGTTGTCACAATAAAGTTTTGGTCTGTCTATGTTCTCAGGATGGTGAATTTTACTATTTTTTCCACTATTTGTCCTAAGGATGCACGATATATCGCCACCAACATCGCTATCGGCCAATATTAGTAATTCTTTAACATATCGTATCGGCCCTGTTGATAAAACTGGGCCCATATGAACAACCAATATTTATGTTTGTTAGGTTTGAGACGCCAATGAAATATCCAGCTCTGGAAAAACATGATCGTTGTCATGACAACGATAAATCAGAATGCTTACGATAAATTTATTACGATAAATTATAAACAATACAATAAACGACTTTTATGACCTGCAAAATACAGAATAGATTAAGTTTTTTGCATGATTGTTTCTGCTGCTGATAAAAATTTGATGATGATGTTGAAACATTAAGATTTTCTATTAAGTATAATTTGTAAAACATAATATACCTTCACAAGATATGCAGTATTACAGCCACTAAGAAAATAAAAATAATAGGAATAATAAATGTTTTGGTAATTTTTTACTTAATTCTGGTAATATTACAACTTCATTCTTGTAATTTAACTTTATTTTTTTAGTTTTTATTTTTCTTACCACTCTGTGGTAACAAGACGCTCAACATTCCTCTTTATTTTGTGTGGAAATGTCGCCACTTCATTCTTCTATTATTACTACTTTATTATCGCAAAAAAAAACAACTGCCTGATTTTAGAGTTGAACTTAATTAAAAGTCCAAATAAAAAAAAGCTGTAAAACAAGATGGCCGCCCTGGGCGCACTGACAACACTGAATTATGGAAATAGTATAACTATGTAGTATAAATGGAAAAACTTTGAATTTTGCAATAATTAAATAGTCAAAGGCCAAAAACTCATTAATCAATAAAAATCGCTGTAAAACATTTGAACGTTTGAGTAAATTTTAACTTTTAGTTTGGACTCTGACTTTTTAAACAACAATCTTTAACATTTGGCTCATTTTTTGTAAAAGATGCATTTATATTTTCATGTAAAAGCTATACATAAGAAACATGACAGTAGCTGTGTTTTGGATCCGTTTCATGGATCCGTTTCCTGAGCAAAGAAAGCTCAGCTGCGATTAGCGTTTTATCCCAGCAGCTCAGGTTCTGCATCTGTAAACTCACTAAGCTCCATGTTACAACCTAAAAACAAAAAACAGCACATATCTGATCCACGCTGAGCCTAATTACCATGATTTCTGGTAATATCAGGTTCACTGGGTCTGCTCATAAATTAACAGTCTAACTGAGTGTGACCCAAAAGACGGACAGACGACTGGACCAGGGCGAGATCTGCTTTGTAAACCGAGGGAAGCAGAAAGTAAACCCGGCGGGCGTTTTACAAAGCAAGCCGGGCAAATCCAGGATTACTTTGACTTTGCTGACCAGACAAAACCCAAATCCCTGAGGCACCAGGTAGCTCAGGCTGTGGAGGGGGAAACCCAAGAACAGAAACTGAAAGTTTGCTTGAGCCAAAAACAAACAAAAAATAAAAGAAACAAAAGGTAACTGGACAACTGTTGGGATTGTTTTTCTGTTAAATAAAAAAATAGAGCAGTGAATGAATATATATTTTCCCAGAGAAAAGAGAAGAGTCACATTGTGAGTTTGTGAAGGAGAAGTTTAAAAGTAGAGGGAAAACTTTATTGAAGAAGAGAGCATTAGACTCATTCATTAAAAAAAATACACTTTTAATGCAAAGTTACATTAAAAGCGTCTTCAGTCAGAGACTTCTTCAAGTTCACTGTAGTACAGACTGCTACAGGAGACCCTTCCTGCCAAAAGTCATCACTATAATAATATATACAAGAATTTAAATGAATATGAATTACAGCAACATTTAATTTCCCTTTGGGATCAATAAATTATTTTTGGATGGATGGATGGATGGATGGATGGATGGATGGATGGATGGATGGATGGATGGATGGATGGATGGATGGATGGATGGATGGATGGATGGATGGATGGATCTGAAACTCATCTCCATGTTAAAACCTAAAACAAAGTTTTGTTTTCTTGTCTTCAAAATTTAGACTCTGATCTAAATTTTGTTGGATTTTATCATCTGAGCTCAAAGAGTGAAATCAGGAGTTTCTGTTCCGTCTCCGGAGCATTCCTGTGGTTTCCCTCCGTCTGATTCGGATCAAAGCGGCCGAGTGGAGGCGGGGAGAGAAAGAAAATGAATTTTTCATAGAAAGTACTGCATTAAGACTCCACTTCAGAGACTCGGCTGCAGCTCTCGCTCTGGATCTCTGCTTGTTGTGTCGGTTCAGATTTGGGCTCAGGCCACCAGAAGACGCTCTCTGACCTGAATCAATTAGTCACCAACGCATTCACACGCCGTCGGCCCACTGGCCCATCATAAAAACCAGTAAACAGTCAAATGTTGGCCATTAAAAAGCCGCCCCTCATCAGGCTTATTGAGCTTGATAACCGCAATCTATACATTAATTAATTCTGCTGTAATGTCTTCACATTAAAGCCGATTGGAGAGGTTGTTCTGATCCATTACACGTTACAGAAAATCAAAGTAATCTTGTTATAATATCATTATATGAAGACATTTATCTTCTTTCCAGTCGTTCAGCCGGTTTCATTACCGATTAAAAGGACGACTGGCGCTCTGAGAACATGGAGAGCTTTGCTTTTTGATGAAGGGGTTTGAGATAATGGCGAGAATGAGACTCCTTCCTTTAAAATACGAACGGACGCTCACAGAAACACGGGCGCAGAGAGAGGAAGGAGGAAAAGCCTTCAGTCAGGATTCCCCGGCTAATCCGCGCCGTCGCTGGCAACTCAAATCGCAGCTTTGACTCAGACGGATCTGGCTGGGAATTACAAGTGTAAGTGTCTGTGAGCGAGGAGCAGGGATTAGAGAGGAGAGCGGAGATATTCTCACCACTAAAGCTGCTTTTATTAATGGAAATCTTTAACTAGAACGCATAAAAACATGACAAATTAACTTCTACGTAAACAAAAAACAAGATAATTGATTTTTTAACTAACATTAAATCTAATCTGGTTCCCTTTACACTGCAAAAACAAAATCTTACCAAGTAATTTTGGTTTAGTTTCTAGTGCAAATATAGTACACTTGAAATAAGACAAACCAACTTAAAAGTAACTTTTCAGCAAGATATGCTGGCTTGTTTTAAGTAAATAAATCCTTGATACTGATGGAAAAGTGCTTGTTGCTTTGGCAGATAAATTAACTTATAACATGGGAAGATGTGAAATAATCTACCAATGGAGCAAGTATTTGTTCATCAATATTAAGGAATTATTCACTTAAAACAAACATCTTGCTAAAAAATTACTTTAAGTTAGTCTTATTTCAGAAACTAGACCAAAAATACTTGGTAAGATTTTGTGTTTTTGCAGTGCAGGATTTCAACAAGATGACAAGTTTTTTTAAAAAGCATGTTAAAAACAAATTTGTTTATGACGTGGAGCAGGTGGTAGATGACCAGGACGACGATGATTTATTTGTTTTAGTAAACACCATGTTGGATGTTTTTGCTTAAACTGAACCTTAAATCATAATTTAAAGTTTTCTTTCAAGTGTCATGTATGCAAATTCTGTTGGATCATGAGTTTTTACTGTCTTTATGTATATTTTCAAAGACGCTGAGGCTCATAAAAAGTCACAAGGACGTCGGGATTGAGGAAAAAGAAATTAGCTGATAGACGATTCTTACTGCTGAATATCAATTAACTCTCCTTTAATCTCAATGTCGTTTTAATTATTTGGCGTGAGGGAAGAGATGCAGGAGAGACGACCAAATGGAGACAAATGATTCGCTGTGGCGACCCCAGCAGGAGGAAGGAACAAGAGAAGAAGAAGAAGAAATCATTCGCCTAATCTTTGATCCAGTGTTAAGTGTTCTCTACAAAATAAAAGTTTGTTGATCTTTAAGAGGGCAAACTTGCGTTGTTACGCCATTAACATTAAATTACGTGAAAATGGCTTTAAACCAACAACATTATAATTTATCGCAATAACTCCTGGGGAAATTTATCATCCAGAAAAATGTGTTTTTGTGACAGATCTACTGTTCCACTCAAAACTATCCTCTACAAAAACAAAAAAAAAAAAATCACAAATGCAAACCAAATATCCAAACTGGAAAAATAAAGTTCAATAAAGTCAAAGTGGTTTATAATAAACTTGACAAAAACATACAAATCAACTTGAGTTAAGGGGAAAGGTGCTTAATTTCCAGAAGAAAGCAGAAAGCCATTAAATTACTCGGGGATGTGAATGTCCTCCAGGAAAAGAAACTCCCTATTAGGAAGAAGAATTAGGACAACAAAAACTCAAGAGGTTTATATTTTTAATGGCTGTCGGCAGAAAGAAGCTGTCACACTCCAACCTTAATGATTACTCTAATTTCTGCTCAGAAAGTTGCCAAGTTGACAGCAATAAAATCTAAACTGCATTTTCTAATATTAATTTAAAGTCTTTACTTTGTATAATTTATTACACACAAAGAAAAAAACCCCAATAATAATCAAAGTATTCAAAGCTCTGCTACAAAACTCTGCAGTCCTTAATAAAAACCAAGTATTTCAGCTTTTTAGGGGTGTGACAGAGCAGTGGGAGCTGGATGAAACCCTGATGAAGACCAAAGCTGTGTGACTAATTAGGTTTAATAGGAAGCACAGCTGATCGCTTCACTCATAATATTAATCATCATCAACAGAAGGTGATCCGAAAAGTTTGATTTTACTCCTGAGATCCATCAGACAACAGAAACACGTTTAATTGACATAAAAATGGGTGAAAAAGTAGTTTTTGGTAGAGAGAGAAACACAAAGAGAGAGAGAGAGAGAGAGAGACAGACAGCAAGACAGCCTGAGAGAGAGATAGACAGTGATAGCAATAGAGGGATATAGAGACAGACAGAATGGGAGAAAGAAAGACAGACAGAGAGGAAAAGACAGAGAGAGAAATAGAGGGAAAGAGAAATAGAGGGAAAGAGACAGGCGCAGTAAGACAAAGCTAGAGAGAGACGGAGAGCTATAATTACTGTGTGTGTGTGTGTGTGTGGGGGTGGGTGTGTGTGTGTGGGTGTGGGTGTGGGTGTGCGTGTGTAGAACTTGGGGGTAAAAAACAGAAAACTTGATTCAAAGTATTAAAAGGTCAAATAAAGAAAGATACGATACATTTTTGAAACTGGACAAGAAATTAAGGATAATTTTTATCATTCTGTTCTGGTGAAGAAAAATAATATGTTCCTTAAAAACAGGGTGAAACATACGGAGAGCGCTCCGTAACACTGGCCTGTTGCAGATCTAATATCATCAAACTCCAATCATAATTACATGCAGATGCACCAAACAACCAAATCCTTCTTCATTGGTTATGACAAAAAAAAACTTTGGTCAGATTTTTACTGCTGCTCATTAAATGCATGGAAACTGAGTTCAGTAATTTTATAGGAATTATTTAATAAACTAAATATACAGTAAAATAAATGGGGGTAAAAAAGCTAGTTTTTCTCTGAGGGAACTTGTAAAAAGCACGAGTTGGGGGCGATAAGCTGCTTGCAGCTCCCTGCCCGCCTGGGGAACCCTCTGATGCTAAATTGGTCCAAGTTTACCATCTGACAGTCTCTCCACAGGGAGGCAGGCCAAGCAGCTTTAATTTGCCTGACATCAGTTTAAAAAAAAAAAAAACCTTAATTGACTTTGTAAACTTTATGGCTTTTCCTCGAGAGGAGGCTTTAAGAGGCAGATTGTTGAGTGTTTGGCGCTGGCTTTCCCAGGGGAATTAAGTCTTTAAAGGGGTTCTGAAAGCAGATAAAAGCCTTCGCTCCCAGCAGTGGCAGAAATACAATAATCATGTTGTCATCCTTGCATGCACCTACCAATGGGGTTCTTTCAATACGTCTTCGGTATTGAGGTGGAGAGCTTGCAGCGTCAGCAGACTGTTGCAGAATGGCTGCCATCGATTTGGTATCCGAGGCCAGTCGCCCTCACGCCTCCTCCTAAGCACTTGCATCCTCGCCAGGTACCGCCATTGATTGGGCTTTCCTCTAAAATTTGCTTCCCACTGATAATAAATGAGAATCTGGGAGGTAGGAGTGTGGTCGCTTTAAAACAGTGTCCACTGGCGCCCTCTTATGGCCGGTCAGGTACTGCATGTAAATGACCGTCTATTTGCCGTGACGTGAGCTAAAATTTCAACACACAGAAGTGAGAGCTGTTTTATTATTATAACTTAGCCTTTTTATGACTCAGCTTGCCTGCTTATTTAATTTAAAATTATTTAATCGGCAAATAAAAACAGTAGATAAACACAATTGATATAAATTGGTGGATTATTTTTATGTACCTCTTGCATGTTATTGTTTACGTCTGGAAATTTTGCGCATGCGCAAAATGCTGGAAGGCAAAAAGACGATTCTTTTACTTGCTATCCGTGGCCGCGCTGCCGCGTTAGAAAGACTCAGTTAAATAAATGAAACCTAGAGATGTAGGTAGGATTAATTAAGTGCGCCACAGCAAAGGGGGAAAAAATAACGCAGAAAAACCATTCCTATATCTGACTATGAAAACCAACAACAAAAAACGGTTTGACAGAAAATAAAATTTTAGCACAAAGAGGAGTATAAAAAGCTCTTAAATTACAAACTAGAATTGTGATTGATTAGCTGTTAACTGGAAGGTGAATGTAAACAGCTGATGTCTTTTGCCCGCCACTTTCCTTAGTTTTTAAACGAACTCTGGATAATATAGTGCTATAATCAGGTACGTTGTGTTGGAAAAGTATTTACACCCACAAACTTAGCATGCATTTTAATGGACTATATGTGACAGACCGACAGAAAGTAATGCAGATTGTGAATTGGATGGATGTGAGCGAAATAGACTTAAAAGTCTTATCAAGATATTTTGTAAAATGTGATAAAAACTGTGACGATAAAAACTATTACTGTTTTCTTAGGTAACTGTATTTCTGTGGCGACAAGGCACAGGAATAAACGAAAACAAAAAATGCTACTGAAAAACATTCCCATTAGTAATACATTTATTTAGGACACAATTCACAATCACTAAACTGCACAAAGTAACTCCATTTGATGATTTTTTAAATTAATTAATATTTATTGGTGCTTAGTAACAAACATTTGAGAAACTAGTAAAACTAACAATCCCAATAATGGTTTGAGGTCAAACAATAAATCAGAATTCTTATGCTAAGATGATTAACGATATGATAAAGGCTCAACTATACGCTAATACTATTAAACCTACTGCAAACCTTTAAAAAAAAATAAAAATAAGGTGTCCACTCCATAAATCTATCTTTAAAAACATACTTCTAGTTCGCTCTACTGTAAAACCTTTATGATGAAAACTGACCAAATTCAGTATTAAAATAAAAGTCTGCTTTATTGTTGGCACATTATGTATATAAAATGATTAGAATATAACTTTTGCAGTCATTTTAAAGAGGAAAAAGATATGGCTTTTTGCATGTAGTCGCTTATGTGTGTGCATATTTTGGACACAAACTTGTGTGAACAAGCCTGCATGTTAGCACTGAGATCTCGAAGCTGCCATTTGCAGGGTGATATCCTGCCGAGTCAATTTCAGACCAGGCAGGATGTCGTCCTTTCATCTCCATCAGATGTTTGTCAGGAGCTTATATCATCTAAGGTCACACGTCTCCTCTCACACTCAAAGCAAACATCAGATTTAGAGGCTTTTTAATGGGCAGCAGAGGGCTGTCAGGTTAAAAAGGACCTTTGATCTAAATGTTTTTCAAAAACCGACAACAGTTCTTCAAACGTCAAAAGCATCTCGTGGCTCAGTCGTGCGTTTAATTGGCACAATCGCTCACTCACTTTAAACCGGCTCTCCTGTGGCACGTCTCCAGTCAAGTAATATAGGTTCTAATTACCGCTATCGTCTTAAGAGTGGAGCTATCAGTGGGGGGAATAGCAAAGCATGCAGATTTGTAGAAAGATAAAAGAGAGGTAGTTCCAATGTAATGCTTCCCCTACACCGGTAGGAGATTAATGCAGAGAGGAGCAGAGAGAGGAGGCCTGTTAGCCGAGTCTCACCCTGATGGAAACTAAACTGACTCTTCACACACCAAGCAGGTTTTCATGTTCTGACGTTAAGATTCCCAGCAGCAAACGAACGGGAGGAAAAAAAAGAAAGAAAAGCAGCTTTTTGTTCACAGAGTGAAGAGAAGAATGGAGGTAAAGAGAGGATTTCAGAACAGCTTTTAGGAAACATAATCCAAGGAGAGCCAGAAATAATGAGAATATTATGAATATTAATGCTTTAACAAGTGGGTAGGTGGATGGATGGATGGATGGATGGATGGATGGATGGATGGATGGATGGATGGATGGATGGATGGATGGATGGATGGATGGATGGATGGAGAGAAGAGCGAGCAACATTTAGGCGGATGGATGGATGGATGAAGGAACTGAGTGGATATCTGTGCGGAAGAGGAACAGATGAATGAGCGGAAGGATGGACGGATGAGTGTAAAGATGGATGGATGGATGGATGGATGGATGGATGGATGGATAAGTGGCATTAAATTGTGTAATCTAAAAATGAAAATCCAATTTCTACCCAAAGCACAGATTTATTAAACCACTAAACAATCCTTATCTAAATTTCAAGAAATTTTCCAACCTTCAAATAAAAACATTTAAGTATTTTCCCACCAGAATAACGTCTGTAAAGACACAAATATCTGAGAGCACAGAGCTCTCCATCCCTCAGTTGTTTATTTTACATTAACAGTCCAATGACCAGGACAACAGCAGCTGCAATAACCAGCTGAGAACTGCCCTCAACATTAAATCCAACAAAACGCTACGAAATCTCTTACTCCCAAAAGAAAAAACAGCCACCACTGTTTTTCCAAGAGCTTTGAAGCTCTGGTGCCCCTTTGACCCCTGAAAACAATTAAAAAGCTCCTGGCATACAAAGAGCCCTAATGGGCCGCATATGTGTCTGCTAATAAGACAGAGGTTGAGGCGCCTGCTGTGCATGGCCTGCTAATGCTGGACACTGACCGGAGAGGTGGAGGATGGGAGAGAAGTGATAAAAAAGGAAGAGAGGCAGGGAGAAATCAGGAGAGGAGCAGAGCAGCAGGGGCGACGTCTGCAGGAGGGGAAGAAGAAAAGCTCAGAGTTTAAAGGTGAACACATCCTTCCAGACTCAAGAGCTCAAAGTTCTCAGATTATTTATGAAGTATAACATAAAACTTCACTAATAAAATAATCCAGCTTCAGCTCATCTGTTTTCTCAAACCTCCAGTCAGTCAGTGGCAAATGGCTGCTCTAACTGAGCCAGGTTCTGGTTCTGGTTCCTGTTAAAGGACAGTTATTCCTCTCCACTGTAGCTAGATGCATGATCAGTATGACAGATTACTGTAATTGGACGGCAGAACTCCCGTAAAGATTGGTCGATTGGACTGCAGAACTCCCGTAAAGGTTGGAGGATTGGACTGCAGAACTCCTGTAAAGGTTGGAGGATTGGACTGCAGAACTCCTGTAAAGGTTGGAGGATTGGACTGCAGAACTCCCGTAAAGGTTGGAGGATTGGACTGCAGAACTCCTGTAACGGTTGGCAGATTGGACAGCAGAACTCCTGTAAAGGTTGGAGGATTGGACTGCAGAACTCCCGTAAAGGTTGGAGGATTGGACTGCAGAACTCCTGTAAAGGTTGGAGGATTGGACTGCAGAACTCCTGTAACGGTTGGCAGATTGGACAGCAGAACTCCTGTAAAGGTTGGAGGATTGGACTGCAGAACTCCCGTAAAGGTTGGAGGATTGGACTGCAGAACTCCTGTAAAGGTTGGAGGATTGGACTGCAGAACTCCCGTAAAGGTTGGAGGATTGGACGGCAGAACTCCTGTAACAGTTGGAGGATTGGACGGCAGAACTCCCGTAAAGGTTGGAGGATTGGACGGCAGAACTCCTGTAAAGGTTGGTCGATTGGACGGCAGAACTCCTGTAACAGTTGGAGGATTGGACGGCAGAACTCCTGTAACGGTTGGAGGATTGGACGGCAGAACTCCCATAGCGGTTGGTCGATTGGACGGCAGAACTCCTGTAAAGGTTGGAGGATTGGACTGCAGAACTCCTGTAAAGGTTGGTCGATTGGACGGCAGAACTCCTGTAACGGTTGGTCGATTGGACGGCAGAACTCCTGTAAAGGTTGGAGGATTGGACGGCAGAACTCCTGTAAAGGTTGGTCGATTGGACGGCAGAACTCCTGTAACGGTTGGTCGATTGGACGGCAGAACTCCTGTAACGGTTGGAGGATTGGACGGCAGAACTCCTGTAACGGTTGGAGGATTGGACGGCAGAACTCCCATAGCGGTTGGTCGATTGGACTGCAGAACTCCTGCCTGTTTCTAGAGCAAACTCACCACCGAGGTTCATTATTCACAAACATCCAGCTCGCCCAAAGACAGACGGATGAGTGAACCGTTTGAATTTATAAACAACCTCTTACTTTTAATTTCTCCTGTTTCCTCATTTGAATAAAGGAGGACAGGCTCGGTAATTAACAAGGCATTAAAAAAAGAAAGGCAGTGTGCAATGAGAGACGAGGAGGAGGAGGATGACGAGGGTGATGAGGGCGCACGGGAGACAGCAGTAAGAGCGGGAGAGATAGTAACTAAAAGAGGGAAGAGAGGAGCTGTGGAGAATTAATAACAGGCGAGATCTCTCCAAGGCCCCCTTAATGGGCTGTGACAGGAATTTATTCACACTTAGGCTGGTATTAAATCAAACGCCAGGCGAGTGGCGGTGGCAGGCAGCGGCGCAGGGTGGGGAGGCAGGTGCAGAGGTTTCTGCCGCGCCGCCACAGACCCCCTGCAGGGCGGAAGGTTTTCACTGCAAAAACACAAAACCTTACCAACTATTTCTGGTCTAGTTTCTAGTGCAAACATCTTGAAATGAGACAAAAACTAACTTTGAAGAAACTTTTTAGCAAGAAATAGGAGCTTTTTAAAGTAAGAAATTCCTTAGTATTGATGAAAAAGTGCAAATTTCAAGTGAAATAATCTGCCAGTGGGGATTTATAGTATCGTTTATCCTGATTAATTTGTTATAAGAATTTTTGATTTATTGTTGTCAACTGAGATAACGATAAAGTTATATAAGTTCACTTCTTCCTACTCTCTTTCAAAAAGACAAGTGGTAAAATTATTTAGTTCTTGGTTATGTACGGACATGTTTTCTCTGTCCTACTGATTGGTTTCCTGTTTTTAAAAACCTGTTTAAATAAATAAATCAAATCGATATAAATTCCAGTTAAGAGTAGAAACCCTCCTAAACTCTCCGTAGTGTCGAGATTATTTTAGTGATGTATTATTTTATCAATTATTCTGACGATTAATTGGATTAAAAAATTGGCACTATCTACAGATTTTTATTAAACAATACTAGAAATACATTAAAAAGATGCAATAATAATAATTCGACTTAAATAAGAAAATAAACATTTTATTAACAATAATAACAGTATTCCTTTAGTGAATTTGAACCCTGTGAAGTTAAAAATAAGCCACTTCAAGTATTTTTGGTAAAACAGATTTACAAAGTGTTTTAAATCTTAAATGCAAAATGTGTATATATTTGGTAAAGTTTTAACTTAATTACTGCTATGAATGTTTTCCTTTTTTTCAGCAAATTACCTTTCTTGAGTCTTCAGTTGATGATTAATTACTAAATTAGTTGACGATTATTTTAATAATCTGATTAATCGTTTCAGCCTTAGTCGAAATTGTACGTCCTAATATTTTCTCCACTGCTTGTTCAATGATAGCATCAATAAATAATAAATATTAAGTGGAGATTAGTGGTACAAATCACAGTTTATTAAAATAAACTCCTAAAGAAGTTTCTTTTAATGGATGTTTTTCAAAAGCAGTATTTGTGTTTTGCTTAAAAAGCAGTAATATGTAGTTCTCATCGCCAATTTTGCCATTATCACAATAGTACCATAAAATATTGTGATAAAACTTTAAGTTCATGTTGGATTTGGTATGTATTTGGTTTGATTTGGAGTCTTTGCGGTGTTATCCGAGACCCTTGGGAAAGATGGAAAGATGGAGAGACAGAAGGAATGCAAGAGGAGGACAAACGATGAGTGATGTGCCAGTGACAAGACAGGCTGTCCCACGTCCCAGATGGAATGATTATCAAGCAGTCCAGAGAGCCTCTATGAATCATCCTTCCTCCATTCTGCAAAATGCACAGTCAGTCAGCCGGCCAGCCAATCAGTCAGTCAGGCAGGCAGAAAGGAAGCTGACAAAAAAACACAGAGCTCGGTCCAAATTGACACTCTAATGAAAAAAGAAATCCTGCAGGCTAAATTATTTGTTCGTATTCGCAGTTGTCCTTCATTATTTGGCGTGTGACCAGTCATGTTGGGCTGTAATTTTTGGTCACTTGGGTGCCACTGGATTTGTTTTCGGTGTTATTGGAGCAGAAACACAGATGATGGGTGGGACTTTGAATTTATATGCACAATCACATCCAGCGACACCAGAGGTTTGGGCTGCAGAAACAGAGTGACTGCAACACATTAGGCACCAGAGGTTTACGGCTAATGAATCCAAAATACTTGCTCACATGCCCAGATGAACTTTACCCTGTTAGTTACAGCACTAGTACTTTATTAGTCGATTAATCACAATTAATAGTTCACAATATTTATATATGTTTTGAACAGTTTGGGCTTAATTACTGCTCTGAATATGTTGCTGCTTCGGCAAATTGCCTGAATCTGTATACTGGTGTCTTGATTAACCAATTAAATTACTTGACAATTATTTCAATAATTGATTAATCACGATTAATCATTGCAACCATAATGCAAAAGCAAACTTTTGCATACATGAACCCAAATAACATACACATACAGAATACATAAAGCATAAAAAATGGAGGTAGTTACAGTGGAGACTACACACACAAGTCGATTAAAATAGATACAACCACAAAGCTTCCCTGTAAGGACTCTGTGCAGAGTGATGAAAAGTGATGCCTCGCCCTTCCATCCTTCCCAACTCCGGGCAAATTGCGTCACCATCCATCAGCCCGACTCTGACAAACAGCAATTACCCCAATCGACAGATAACGAGAGCAAGGCTATCATTCACAGCCAGGATGCCTCATAAAGCAGTCAGACATTACCATGCTGAAGTCATTTATCTGGCCCTCCTCCAGCCGCCTCTTTGCTACTACCTCTTCACCTGATGGCACTGATATTTAAGACTGAGACCTGTTCACACATCCAGCTCCAGGGGGAATCCCAGCCACCCAGAGCAACAGGAATGGGATGAAATTGAGAATGTGGGGATCAATGAGAGCCTTAAGGGGGGAAAAGGGATTTTTTGCCTGAAATGTTTACTTTTTCCACAAATTTCAGAGCTTAAGATCCAGATAACATTAAGCACAAACTCTGTACAAACCCATCTTTGTTCTGAATCAGCCACAAATCTCTTCACAGTACGATGATAACACTTCAGTTTTCGTTAAATATCTAATGTTTTCATACCCTGTCATACGGCACTACACTGTCTGATGACTTTTGTCAGCAGAGAGATCCTTTCTCTTTCCCATATAGCTTGAAACCTGTGGCCTGCTTAATAATGTGGAACATCCTTCTTAAGTAGATTTCCTTTAATTGAGTTCACCAGACAAACCAGCTCTCTGAAATTAATTATAGTGATTCAAAAAGCCCTGACACACAAAGCCATCTATAAATTTAATAGCACAACAAAAAATGTAATCTTTATGACACTTTAATCCAATTTGCATATTAATTTGGAGCACGGTGTAAAGCTGGTATTATTAAACTGAAATTCTTATTAAAAAAGATTACCATGATAAATGACACGATACAATAAATGCTAGCTTTTTTATTCTTTGGAATGGGTCCCAAGTACTCACAGATTTTAGCAATTCATAAATACCAGAGTCCCTTAGTTTCAATTATTTTTTAAGTGATGGTTTGATGCACCATACTTGATTCTTGACACCTCTCATCATGGTGTAAAAAGGTAACAAGAACGTCGTCTATTCTCCGTTTATTTCAATCAGAACAAAGCATACAAAGCCCCATCGTCAGACTCAGATTGGTATTTTCATGACAACCTGTTACTCTGCATTTCACTCCTTCCTCTGACGATACATCTGTTCATTATGTGCAGCAGCAAGTGGATCTAAATTTTGACAGAAGTCCATTTTTCCTCCCATCAAATAAAATCTACTGTCAGTATTTCTGAGGCAATATTTGAAGCTGAACCAGCCTGACATATCAGCTGGAGAGTTGGCAGCGTGCTTGGACTTATCTTTTCACTTGTGCGTCAATCTCTTCACTCTGTCAGCCGTCTGCTGCAGAACGCATCCAACTCCCCCTGCTTGCGCCGGCTGAATTTCATCAGTTTACAGTTTTTCCTTTAGGAGACGCTATCTGAAAGACGGCAAGCAAACGCTGACAATCTGCAGTCGTCTTCAGATTCATCAGTTTATACCCTCATCAATCATTTCCCTTCACTTCAAACGGGCTGATCCTCTGCTGCTGCTTTATGTGGTTTTCTTCATCTCAAATGCAACACATGGATGTTTTCTTTTGACTTCTTTCCCTCTCAGTGTTTCCTTTGTCCTTTACCCTTCACTTCACATATCAACCCCCACTGACAACATTGCTATCTGTTTGGTCATTCATCCATCTTCAAACGCTTTTCCCACATGAACAGTCCATTTCTCTCCTTTGTGCAAACAGGATGCTTTCCTTTCACGCTTCCCTTTCTCCCCCCTCAGTCGCAAATATTTTATTCTCTGCTCCATCTGGTAAGATTTCTCGGGCATTTACTCCTCTTCCTACCCTTCCTTCTCTCTCGCTCTGCCTTATTTTGTTTTACATTTTATCTCCTCGCCCTGAAACGGAGCCATCCTATCAGGCTGAAGCGACTGCAGCAGATGTAGCCAGGCCGCAAACATCTGCTTCCCATGTCCCGCCGCAGCTCTACTCTGCTGATCAGACTAACCGCTGATACTCCCTAAAGCTCGCTGTCGTCCCTGCTGTCGTGCAGCTGGCCGGCCCGGGAACAATCACAGCTGAAAATGCGGTAAACATGCCAAGCGTACAGTGAATATCTAAAAGCCGATGTCAGAGAAACCTGTTTCTAATTAGCTTAGCTTTTTTTCAGTTCAGAAAATAAAAGTTACAAGGTTTCAAAAACAAAAACTGGCCGTCTTGATTAGATAAAGGATGGTTAAGAGGAAAAAAGGTCCATCACTGTTGCAGTGGTTTAGCCAGTTTAACATGACACCGTCTTGGATAGAAAACTGCACCGCTTTTCCCTCCCCCACTTGTTGCTATCTGCTGGAAAAATGAAAAGACTGTTAGGGCTGCATCTAACAATTATTCCGACAATTCAGATAAAAAAATCTCACATTCTGCATATTTTTTCTTTAACCACTTAAGCCTTTTTACACAATATTAGAAATTTAATACAAGATGCAAATAAATTGTCCAAAAATCCTTTTTTAAAAATAAAATAAACATTTTATTGCATTTCTTTAGCTTGTGCTTATCATAAGCAGTTAGCAACTGAATCTTTTGAGCCCGTATACTCCAGTTAATTGATTACTAAAATGGACGATTATTTCAATAATCAATTCATCATGATTAATCCAAGTGATGGTTTTAGCCCTGGACTACATCCTGTGGAAATTAAAGGAAAGCCACCCATCACCTTATTAGCATACAGTTTTAAAACTCAAGCTGAGATCAAGATATCATTGAATAAAATTTATAATATTGCTAATAGACAGGATCTTCTTAGATATAAATGGTAATAAAGTAGATTTGTTGCAGTTTTTCTATGTGGTTTGGTTCAATATCTACAGAAACTCAACAGAATGAGAACAATAAAGAAACTTTTTTAATTTAAATTAGGCTGCAAACTACACGCGTTTCTTTTCCAAAAAACATGGAATATACCATTCAATAAAATGCAGTTTTTTAATAAACTAAACAAAAACAACAATTTCACTTGGACCTTTGATTTGTTGAAGATAAATACAAAATAGATAAATTAAATCTACTGTTAAATATGTAGGTTTAAATAAAAACTGCATTTTAACAGCTTTATGCAGGTGCTTTTCAGAAAACTGTTGGTTCCGCTTGTAAAAATTCAAGTTTCATTGTTCTAAAATCCAAATTGTAAATACAAGCAGTCAAACTCAAACATTTCATATCATAATTACATATTAAGCTTGATTATTTTGTGAAGGATTAAACGCCAATAGAGGAAGTTATTTCTTAGAAATGAGCAGCAGCCGACCACTTCTATAAAAATCCAAAACAGCAAAATTTATAATAATTTGCTGAATTATAACTTAAAATCTATTAAAATTACTCAAGTTTATTCTGTGATTATGCTTTAGCATCAAAAACAAGAGTGTAGATAACTGCAGTGAACACAAACACACCAGATCTGATGTTTAAAATCAATTTTAGATGTTGTAACATTCCCATCACTCTAAGTTATGAATTTGATGTTAGAATTTGTTTGAATGTCTTAATACATATAAAATTAGCTCTTATTTTACCCATTAAAAATAAAAACACACTTTGAAATGATTAATGAGTAGTTGTAACTTTAGAATATTGATCTGAACTGGACTTGCACAGAATAATTCAATGTTAGAAACTCTTTAAGCCAAATTGAATGTAATCTGTTTTAATTTATGCTGAGGAATCAGAGAAATATCAGGATATACAGAATTAAAAATTTACATAATTTTATGTGCATTTTGCACAAGAAAAAGCCCAGAAAGCTCCAGAACATCTGCTGGGATAGTCAATGAACTCAAATTAAACCTGGGATTTATTCACGGTGAAGGAAATTGTTTGTTGCAGCCCAACCTTCTTACCTCACACTGACTTCACTGTTTAGAGCAATGCCCTGCTAGCTCTCCATGTGGGATGCTGTTTACCAGAGATATAAACATTTGTCTGCCTTCATCACTTATCGGTCAGCTTTTCCATCCGTAGACGTTTGGATTGTTAATATTGCAATAATATATTCATTCTTGGTCAAATGCCTGTATAATCGTCTTTCAGCGCGTCACATAAACAAAGCAGTCCCACTGAAGCTAAGTGTTCAATTAGCAGATACCGAGCTTGGCTCGCACACTTCAAACAAAACCACAAAACGACAAAACAAAGCTGCAGCTGTCCAGTTTAATTACAATAAAATATTATACTTTTCTTTTAAATGGCGTAGAAAATTATGCTGTTTGAAAGCAGATTCTGATTGCTGCATTTCATTCGGCTTTTATTGCTTTATTTCTCTTTGCTGCTTTATTTTAACATTTGCATTTACTGGAACCCCAGAAGATAGATTAACCTGAAATAAATGTTTGGTTTTTTTCTTGTTTTTTATAAGTCATGTTGTTGTGTATCATCTCTTTGTGGACCACAAGTCTGTTCAATAAAGCAATCATCATCATCATTAAATGGCTATAATATGAATCTTTTACCTTTTTGTTATTAATCTGCACAAATGGACAATTTTTCAGTAGCTTTTCTTGTAGGCTTAGTGGCATGTTTTATTGCCTTTCCCATTTTGAAGAACAGGTAAGATAAAACAGACCTGACTGTCACATCATGGATATAGATCAGGAACAACAACATTGGTAAAAAATGAGCTTTCTTTGTAGTTTCATGAACTGAAAAGTTGATGGGTTGACCGTGACATCTGCCGCGCTCCTCCTGAGCGTCGCGCTAAAACTGCGGATTAAACAGCTAAATCTAGTCAAAACATTTGCAGAAAGTGTAGAAATGAAGCAAACATTGTTGATAGGGACAATGCACACAAACTCAGAACATAATAAGTCTGTAGCTGATGTGTTGCACAAATGTGTTGCATAATCAAATTAAGTTTTAGCAAGCATGTGGATTAAATATATAAACCAGAACTGCACTAGTTGTTTTCTTTGAGAATTTCTACAGCTTTTCTTTCCCAGTGAAAAACATATTTTTAAATGTATTTTCTCACTCTGGTAAATGCAGTGCTGCCTGATTGATTCTGTATCTCAGCACGCTGTAATTATGAGTTACCATAGCAACTAGTTGTTTACATGCAGGATCAGTTGCTGGAGCCTTACCAAGCTTAACTAAAGCCTAGAATAATTTCCCAAATGAGTTCAGAAGGAGATTTTGTGGAAGCAAATCGTGAACAGAGTTCAGAAGAATTTGACTTTTTTATTTCATTCTAATAGGAAATATGATAAAAAAAAAAAAAATTAAAAAAAATAGTTTGAAGCTCTAACAAGGAATATGAGGAATGTAGAAGGATCTGTTGGACCATGACAGCAGTAGAGGGGAATATTGCAGATTATTTCATTGCCTCCACCGGGCCTCTGGCAAGATGTGCAGACAGATTCTGCAAACTCTTCATCATCTTCCTCAGTTTCACTGCAACAGCAGCAAACACAGAAGACCTTTCCTCTCCAATATCCTCATACACAGCACAAAAAAGTACTGAACAAGTCAATGGTTTTCTAAAATGTATTTCTAACAGGGCAACAGATAAAGTAATCGCATGAAAGATTAAACGAGCTCAATAATTTCCATTTGAACTGGATGATAAAAGTCATCAGTTTGGTGTTTTGGTCTCAATTAGCCCTTTTCTTGAAGGACGATTCTGTCTAGAGACTTCATAATTAATTTTATTTGTCGTTTTTGATGTTTTGTTTGTTTATTTTGGATTTTTAAATGTCTTCCAGTTCCAGTGTTAAATGTTGATTGGGATTTAAAATTTATTGGTCTATGAGAACGTGTTCTTGCATTACTTTTCCATTACTAATATATTGCTTTAAAATGGTCTCCAAACAACAATATTATCGTTTATCTCAATAACTTTTGGGACAATTTATCGTCCAGCAAGATTGTAAAGGCAACAATAAAGTAATAAATTATGTTTCATGTATTAAACACATTTAAAGACATTACTTAGTAGGAAGCAAGTAACACTTCAAGAAGTCTTCTGTGCATCGTCTCTACCTGGTGCTTTAAAGCTTAACTGCACAATAAAAGGCAGGATGCGTGACAAATGAAACATTCAAGTCAAATAAATGACTCCCTTCCTCAGCTGCCACTGCAGCGTATAGATTTTGTTAAAGGAGTTATATTTGGTACATTTACCTCGTTGCTCCAGTAAACAAGAGTTTGTTACACGAAGAAACAGCAACATAATGATTTTTACCAGAGCATGCTGCTCGTCTCTCTCTGTCTGGCTCATATTTGTGGACACGTGTTTGTACAGCCGAGTGGCACTCAAGCTGTTGTTCTTAATAAACCACATTGTTTAGCTAGAAAGACTCTCACCAAGAGAGGAAATAGATTGGCCTTATAATTTATTCTCTTTCATAAGAGATGCAGAGATTCATTAAAGTTTCAAAAGGCTGCTACACAGGTTTTATTCCCTGCTTTAGCCGCTGATATTTCCTCCATTTGATTCTGTTGACGAAGCTTTGGTTTTAAATATGCACGTCTCTAAACACTACCAAAAACATAAAATATTCAAATTAATAAATGGAGGAAGGCAGCAATTCAAGAAAGAGGAAGACTTATTTCAGTTTAAACTACATGTAGCTGCAGCTATCTAATACGTTAGTATTATTCTTCTGAATAAACCATGGATTATTTTATTTGTATAAAATCCTAAAATTTAAATGACTATAGTTTCATTTCACCTAGACTGCACATCATCTGGAAATGTTAAATCTCAAAAACTGACATTAAATCCACTCACTGATGGCAATCAAAGTTTTTGAGTATTTGACTGAAAATCATCTTATTCTGGTCACAGACTTGGTTTTTTGATGCATCTCTACACCATTGTTCTGAGATTTTCTGTTTTGTGAGACAGCCCAAAAGGTTTTGGCCTTTTCTTTGATGTATTTTTAATCATCATCTTCTGATTCTCCATCACACATTTTAAGTTACTTGCAAAAACTGACCTTGTGAAGCAACGTCCACTTAGCTGCACATTATCAGGTGGATTAAATGGAATCACCTTCAACTGTGTGTTACTGGATAAAGGTTTAAAATAAAGCTGGAATCTTCTGGAAAGCAGATTTCAAATGTTCAACGGCAAAGAATTCATTTAAAGGTGACATATTATGCGTCCTTGATATGGCATTGGGCTATGCAAAACATGCCTGTTAAATCTTTTGCACAAACTCATTCAAGAAAAATTCAATTTTAGCCTGTTCTGTTCTGCTTATTTTGAGATCCGTTCAGAATGAACGCCCACAACTCAACGTTTACACTCGCACATAAAAATGGCTTGAAACAGATGAGCAATTACACAGCCATACATCTTTGAAAAGCATCAGTAGAGCCTCATGCACAACCAACAAGAATGCAGCAATTGGTTTCTGAATGACAAGTCAACAACAAAACACGTCTCTTGCAGTAGCCATTGCACTGCGCATACAGCAGTAAAACCAGCTGACCAAACATGCTTGAGCTCCGCTCTGGTTGCTAGGTAACAGGGCTGGGCTCGGGTGTGGTGGTAGGTAACGGGGCAGTGCCCGCTGATTTGTGATATTTCATTCCGGACGTTTTTGAAATGGGCTCAACAAACATTAACTTCTTGCCAAGACAACGCTGAGCTGTTTTTAGAAGCATTTGAGACCCAAATGGAATCACAAATCATCCAAAATGTACATTTTACACAACAGATCCACCTTAAAACAATCCTGAATAAAGACTAAATAGAAGGAAAGGGCTGAATCAGGAGAGGTTTAAAATATTGTTGATTCAGTGTTTGATTCATTACTTTGAGAGAATAAAAAGTATATTATCCACTTAATGTGCTAAACAGCGTTCAAAAGCACTTTAAGGGTTCAGAGGTAAAGAATGGGAGGTGCTTCAGTTCTTTTTATTCATCTTTCAATGCTTCATCACTTGACAAGAATCAATTTGCATACTAATGCTTTGCATAGGGCAGGTTCACATCAGTACCAAGTTATCACTTAAGCTACAAAACAATAGCCTCAAATACCAACGGTGGTCAAAGCAACATCTGCTTTATGTTCGCTGAAGGATCTGTGTCAGTATTTGCTGAAGCACTGACATTATTAAAGCATGCATTGGCTTGTTTATTTACTTAAGCAGCGTCCCGGTGCTCTCTCTGTGGGTGTGGACGGCTTTGTGGGGAACGCTGCTGTTTCTTTTGGACTGGGCTGCATGCAGTGGAGTTTGCAGGGTTCGCTCGCTGTGATGTTACTGTAGTGTTAACATTTAAAAGCAGCCCGGGGAGCTGTGCTGAGCTCTCAAAATAACCACTTCTTGCCTCTGCTGCTGACATTTCTGACCATTATCATTGCAGCAAACAGATGGTTTGGCGCACTGGTACGAACAGACCAACAGTTTCAGCTCGTGCACATTTAAAAAGCACGCGCAGAAAGAAAATCTAAAGAGAAAGTCTCCTTTTTCTTACCTTTCACACACTTAAGGCTGTTTTCAATAAAGATTAGAAATACCGTAAAGTCCTACTAAATGCACAATGAGTTTAAGCGAGTCTCTACCTTGTTTTACAATTTATAACTGTTAAACTTTGATGATACTAGCAGGCGTTGTGTGTGGCTGCAGGCTGTTTACCTCACCTGTATTTATGCAGGATCTGGGTTTCACTGACCCAAAGCTGATATTTGCACACAGTGATTTAATGTCGCAGTGTACGGTGTTTATTGTTTCAGTGCATGGAGTTTGCATGTTCTCCCTGTGCATGCGTGGGTTCTCTCCGGGTACTCCAGCTTCCTCTCACAGTCCAAAAACATGACTGTCAGGTTAATTGGTCTCTCTAAATTCTCCCTAGGTGTGAGTGTGTGTGTGCTTGGTTGTTTGTCCTGTCTGTCTCTGTGTTGCCCTGCGACAGACTGGCAACCTGTCGAGGGTGAACCCCGCCTTTTGCCTGGAACGTTAGCTGGAGATAGGCACCAGCAACCCTCCCGACCCAGATGGACGGATGGATGGACGGATGATTTAATGTCATCTTGATGTAGACGCTTCCCATAGAGAGATTAAACCTAATCCAGGGCTGAAAATAGTCAGATGACAAATGCCAACAAATCAAAGTGAAGTAGTTTGTGTCACGCTCCGGAGGCAACAACAGCATTTTTTCTTATAATCAAGTAATCATTCAATTCCTAATTTATTACTTTTTAATTCCCGTCTCTCCTTCCCACACATTCAAAAAGTTCACACTTTCTGATCAAGACTTTCTGAACACATTACAGATTCTTTTACTCTGCAGCGTTGTTACAACACAAACAGAAATTCACCAGTTAATTAATTTCCAACCCTTCAGATTGACCTTGTGCAGCTGTGGTGAAGCAACACAGAGTGCAGGATGAAGGTCCATGCAAATGAGACGGCGCAAAACTCGATACTGGTCCGCTTTTTCCAGTAACATTGCAAGGAAAAGAAAAAAAACCAACAACACAAAAATACATGTATGTTAATAAAATACTTCAAAGAAAAACAATGTAATAAATGGTAATGTATGATACAAGTTTTGCCCAAGAAAACTTGCAAAACCTGGTGGGCGACTTAGCAACCATGTTTTTGTATTAAAAAATATCACTTTGACAGGAAATGTGAAAATATGACTTGGTAATAATATGTTACTGGAAGACATTGTTGACAAGACTTCAACACACAATTATAGACCCTTAACAAACAAAAAAAATAGATTAAATTAAAGCCAACATACATTTTTTGCAAGATAAATCCCAAAGACGTAATGATTTATCTTGCAAGGCTTAGATCCCTCTACATTGTAACACAGAATATAAATCTAGAATTTTAATGTCTATCAAGAATTTCCATGTTGTTAAATCTGATTTTATGGTTTCAGTTTTTAAATTGTTTTAATTTAATTGTTTTAAATTGTTTTACTTTATGAAATTGCAAAAAAAACAAATGCAACTAAAAGTCCACGCTTCATACTGAAGTTTGGTTTCTTTATTCCACTATAGAACCACAAAACAGTGAAAACTATAATAAAACATATACTGTATCTTTAAGCATGAAGTTTCATAAACGCCATATAATACTGTGTTCTTTTTTCTTTCATAGTATTACAGCATACAAAGTTTAACAATCTTACTTTTTCAACCAGTTGCATATTTAAGATGGAGCCTCCGGTCACTGTTATGTATTAAAAACATTTTTTAACTCAAACCTACAAAAATGATAAGAAACATGTTACAGACAGCTTAAAGTAGTAACCATGTTTCGACCACAGATGATCAGCGACTTGCCAACTTCTAGGTAACCATGGCAATAATAATCATTACAACAAGCTTCGTAGTGTTAAAGCTAAAATCTGATGCTACGAGTTTAATCTTTTTGTTTGAGCTCAGTTTAATCACCTGTACATCTCAGCAAATTACGATGATCACTAAATCTATATTGAAACGCGGTCAGTTGTGATGGTGTTATTAGAGGGGCCCCCCCAAGTCAAATTCTGCTCAAGGCCCCATAAAACACTGGACCGGCCCTGCATGGTGAAATCAGCTGCACTGATCAGTTAACTTCAAAAAGACAAAAAAAAAAGTTGTTTAGCCTTTTTATTTCGGTGTATGAAAATATTTGGTTTCAACTGCTTTCCATCAAATGTTTGATTGAACTTTATTACAAAACTGTGCAGTTTGAATATCAAGCACTTTCAAGGACTTTACAAATCTTAAAAACAACTAATGTCGATTTTAAAGGACTTAAAGTATCTGTACGAACCCTGGAAACATAAAATGATCCCCTGAAAGAACAAAAGAACAAGCCTGTTCATGATATATAATAAACACAAAATGTTTTTATTCAGTTAGCATTGAGGCTCTTTCTTTCCCAGAGAAACTCTATTGAGCAAAATCCACCATCAATGTAAATTATTGCTTTGAAACTACAAAGCGCTATGAACTGCTTCACAAAAGAGGTTTTATACAGAACGTTGTATTCATTTTTACACTCAGTAAAGCACTTTTTACTTCTCAATGGCAGCACAAGCTTGGAGGTCTGCCTTATTGAATAAATGTTACATTAAATAGCTTGTTCTACCTTGAAAACCAGTGGAACCAAAACTACAACATTTTTAGAGATAGCTAAAGGCTACAAGCAATAATATAGAGGATCCAATAAGCTTTTTTCCCTGAATGACTTCTTCTCTTTGGCTTTCCAGTTTGTAATTTTAGTTTTTAAGGGTTTGATATGTGGAGCTGCTGTTTTATAACCCACACAAGAGTTTTGTCCTGATCAGAGAAACCAGAAAACTTCTTAAAATGAGTAGAAACAGCTGCTTCTAATATTGTGTCTAAAATTACAGAATAAGTCGCCACTCAGGGATGGAAAGATAGAAGATTATTAGAAGAACTAATCACTGTTTTATTGTCAGTAGATCTTCATAATTCAATATTAGATTAATGAAATTTTCAGTGAAAGGAAACTATAAAACTGCAGGGAGTGAATTTGTTGGAAGAGTTTAAATGGTCATAAAATATCTCCTTGCAGCATGAAAAGCCAGCCACTTTAAAAGGCAAAAACAGATTAAATTAAATTAATTGCAACTGGAGTGGGACTTTAATTTCACCAACAAGAGCAAATTACAAACACTGTTCCAATAAAATGGAAAACAGCCGAAAATTTAAAAGCAGAATCTCTCTCAAATAAAGCAGAAATCTTTCTGAATCTATCAATAAACAAGGATAAGTGATTCTAGCATAAGACGTTGTCCACCTCTGCTTTACAATGTGTAAAAATCTCATCAAATTCCCATGGCCTTTGAAAGCAGCGTGGCAAATGTGTTGTTGAGTCTGCAGCCTTTGATTTAAAGTGTTGCCCTTGAGCGTTGCCGTCCTTATCAAATCACATGTAAACGACCCCGGCCTGCTACAAAGCAACTCCACACAACAGAGAAACGCCACCGGCACGTCGTTTACCCACCTCTACCAGAAGCATGCATTTAGAGATCGCGCTGCATATTAAGGTTTATGATGCGAGATGCGTCTCTCAGCCTAATGCATGTTTTAAGATTGCCTGACGTGTTGTTTTTTTTTCCTTTCTGCTATATAGAAGTTATACTAAAAAATAAAATCCACACCATCTGCCTCTGGCTGAAGATCTGAGGTTTGAATAAAGATCGAAGTGTTCAGGTTTAGTCACGGTTTGACACATTTATGTCTGACTAAGGGTGACTTAATAAAAACACCACCATATTGACCAGTTCAGATCTGACATACTGCATGTAGAGATGGTGGAACTAAAATAACAGAGTCTCCTTCACTCTTCTATGTGGCATCTAAAAATGTTTTAACCAATTATTTTACTACAGGAGGACAATATATGAACAATACAGCCCAGAAGTTTTAACCACTCCTAATCCCTTTATATTTTACTACTAAACAAATTCGCAAATCAAATTTGTTTCATTACATAAAACCTTTAAAGCCACAGCAGACAAATTTTTAATTTTTTTTTTACCCCTCCAGGGGGTCTTTTTGTGGGCTCTAGTGTCCCTTATATGACAGTAGGCTGACAGGAAACTGGGAAGGAGAGGGGGGAAGACATGCGGCAAATATTGTCGGGTCCGGAGTCAAACCCGCGACGGCCGCGTCGAGGACTCAAGGCCTCCAAATATGGGTCGCGCTAACCCCTACGCCACCACAGCAGACAAATTTGACCTGAATTAGATTTTCCCGCCCATATTCGAATCGCCCAATGCGTAGTTCTCATGTGACATCACACTGAACTTTGTAACTGACAGGCCTCTTGGCAGGCAGTTGCTATGGAGTTGCTATGACAACGATTAAAAAAAACTCCCCACAAGCTTAGAACTAACTCTCCCTTCGTTCCTGTAACTTATAATCAGCATAAATACATTACAACTATTACTGAAGCACAATTTGAGTACCCTACTCGCCTGTGTGTAACACTAAAATAAATATCAGTGATATTTACTGTAGTATTTACTGATGAACTAGCTGAATTACCTTTTCACTGCTAGCTAAGACAAACATGTAGCCTCAAACAGTTCTTGGCTAAAGACCTTTGGTCCCGTTTCTTAGACATGTCTTACAGACATTGTTTGTTTTCTGGGTATAGATTTACATACTGTTTGTTCTGTACCAGTGAAGTTTCTCTCTTCTTTTAGGACCGGACTGCACAATGCGTCATCATTATTTCTAAAAAAAAATGTAAAATGCTTGACTTTCTTAAATGATTCTGTGAAGAAATTCTCTTTGGGAGTAAAATATAAAGGGATTAGGCATTTTACAACATAAAAAGCTACAAGTTACTACTTGTACTTACTCTGCCACTCTCCAGTACCTGATTATTTAGAGTTTGTACGTACTTTACAAATCCGTGTAAACATTGATTGGAAGCGTTCATGTATTTCAGGCCATGAAGCTCCTACATGGTGTAAACGCTCTTCCTGTTCACTAGGTGGTTATTAACTATATTGTAATTTGAGATTGGAGGCAGCTTATCCACATCGCTTGACATATTTTCTTTATCAGGTCGATCCTGACAGCAGCCATTTTGTTCATGCATCTTTCTCTCGCACATTGGTCAAGAGTGTCCACATATTTTCTTTTTGTTGGTCTCAAAGCCATGGATCCACTTCGTGTTGCACTTGTCTACTAAGATGGCACGGATAATTTCCGGTTCAGACTTGTGGGAACTACCTATTCCGATCTTTTCACCCTCCAAAAAAATCCCATCTGTGCAGCTTTCATATGTGGTAGTGAAATCGGATACAAATCAGATTATTTAACCCATGTGCAGTCTGACCGGTCATGTCACTGTTTATACAACTTTTACATCATAACTCTGCACCTAGTCATGTAACTAGTTACTACAAACTTCTGACATAAAGATCCTGGATTTTTATGAACTCAAATAGAAGACAGGTTTCAAGTCTCCTTTAGTCTTAGTGTAAAAATGTTTTTAATGTATTTCACAAATCTCTTTATATTTTACTCCCAGAAAGAATTTCTTCACTGATTCATTTTAAGAAGCCAAGAGTTTTCAATCTTTTTAAAATAATGATGATTCTAGCAGGGGGTTTTTTAATGCAGTGCAGTCCGAAAAGAAGAGGAAAAACTGCTACAGAACAAAAGAAGCACTATGTGTGCTAAAAATCTACATACAGAAAACAAAGTTTATAAGACATGTCTAAGAAATGGCACCTGACGCCAGGTCTTTAGCCAAGAACCATAATACTGTTTTCCCTCTGTCAAACCATGTTGTCTTTGTTATTTTTAATAGATTCAACTAAAGAAATGAGAACAATTGGGTCGTTGTCACAGGCTGCTAGTAACCAAGAGACTAAATATCCAATTTAAAATTGGTTCTTTGCCAAGTTGTCTGTTATTTCAAGACAACCTTGAGTTTAAAGGCCTTTTCATTCCAGAATCAGTCACAGATTGATGTGAAGTGGCTTATTCCTTTAAAAATTCACATAATGCAGCATAAAAAAGTAAAGAGGCAGGCAATTTTCAAGAAGACGTTCAGGAAACCTTAAGAACTGTTGAGCAAGAATCCCACAAGAAGGAACATGTCTCAATTTATTTTTACTAAAATTAAAGCCCACAGATGACTACTAGGATGAATCTAAATTGTCTTTCCATAATTAATTAATGTAAATTAATGCAGAAAAAGTTAATTATAGAGGTTCAAGACAGCCAATGTTAAGAAATAAAATCCATTCCCACAATACCTCAGTCATTAATTAAAACGCCTACAGAACCAGACTAATATTTAGGGGCAGCTCAAAGGTCGCCGCACTAATCAATAAATCCGTGAATTCAGTTAAACTCAAAAGAACAGAATAATATTTTCTCCGTTTACAAGACCTCTCTTCTTTTGACTCTTTCATTAACTTGCAAGAGCCCATGTCAGTCATTATAACATCTTCATCTGCGCTAAGATTCACCGTGTTTGTCTGCATCGTTCGACTCCCATGACATTTCAGCGCCGACTGACACGCGGTGTCAGTTTGAAGAAAAGCTCCCAGCACAGCGCTTCGCAGTCTTACAACGCCGCTTCTCTATTAGAGTCGAGAAAAAGCATTTCTGACAGTAAATAAAGCTGAAAAAGCTTTTACGTCTGTTTGATGTCTGACACATGAAAACTGCTCAAAAATGAACACCATAGTCAAGAGAAATAGAGGAGAAAAATCCAGCTATTGCTGCTGTCTTATTAATATTTAAAACGCAGCTAGCTATGATTTCCTTTCTAGGCTCTGAAAAGACATCAGGATCAAAACGAGTGAAAGATTTGGAGGTATACATTCTGTGAAAAATAATGTATTCCTCACGTTACAAATATTTCAGCCAGAAATAACGTAAAATGTGCTTTTGAAATCCGGTTATAACAAGAAATAATATTAGATGATACACAGCTCTACATTACGATGTCACCAGGTGACTCTGAACCCATCCAATCACTGAACAGATGATTAGAGCAGATAAATGTGTGGAGGTGCCAAAACTTTCTCCAGCTGAACAGAACCTAAAGAGGAACGATCTAGAGTCAATGCACAGCTTCAGTTATTACAACTGAAAACCAGCGATCAGGCCCGAAACCTGGGAGTAGTGATGGACTCTGACCTGAACCTCCAGAGCCACATAAAGACAGTCACAAAGTCGGCCTTCTATCACCTGAAGAACATTTCCAGGATTAGAGGACTAATGTCTCGGCAAGATTTACATAAACTCATCCATGGTTTGTCTTTAGTGATATGCAACAGCGTATGCACAGGTCTGTCTAAAAAAAAAATCACACCTCCAGCTGCAGCTGATCCAGAACGCTCCTGCTGGTGTTCTCACCAAAACTAGGAAGACTTTAAAATACTGTTAGTTTATAAATCACTGAATGGCTTAGCACCAGAATACATTGAAGACCTGTTGTTTCAGACTCGTCAGGTCTTCTGGTTCTAGAACTAAACATGGAGAAGCAACACTCAATTTTTATGCTCCACTAATCTGAACTAAATGTCCAGAAAACTTCAAAACAGCTGAAACACTGAGTTCATTTAAATCACAACTAAAAACCCACCTGTATAGAGTTGCTTTTGATTAGTAGTAAATGAAACATTGATCAACTTATTTGATGTGTATTGATGATTTTGATAGAGGCATTTGACAACATGTAATGCTTATCGCTTGTTTCATAATTGGTAACTTTATAATGTTTTTACGATGCTTCCTAAGACAATTAATTCAATTCAAAAATATTCAATTGATCCTGGAAGGAAAAATAAATATAGTTCTAACTCATACTACACAATTTTCTTCCCCCCCAAAAAAAACCTTTCCAGTGACAGTCAAACCTTAATATTGGAGTGGCCTACTCAAAGTCCAGACTTGTGCAAACAGCTAGCATCTGAGCTGGCATCACTTGCCACCATTTCAAAGCAATTTCTCTTTGGAATATGTTGCCATCTGAAATTACATTAATGGCTGTTAAAATCTGTAAAAGAGAATGAATTAATATTTAATTAATGCAATGGCTGAATTTATATTCATCTGTTTTATTTATTAAAATTTTTAATTTAGTTTTTATATTGCTGAAATAGTTTGTGAGTAATGTATTTTGTTATGTTTTTTTGTAATGTTTGTAACGGCTGATTTGTAATTTATTTAATTTTGTTTGTGTCTTATGGAATACCATTATGTCGTTTTGTAATGTCGATAAAAGATGATTTAATTTGGAATGTTTGGCGTGGACTCCTGGAAGAATAGTCTCCTTAAATCCTTACGTAAACACATAAATAAATAGTTTCCTACTCTGCAGTGTATAGGAGTGAGGGACAAAAGCAGTTTGTGTGAAAAGGACAATTAGAAACCCGAACAGAGGATTTGCTTTAAGTTTTAACTGCCACAGAGGAGCCGGGCTCCGTCTCCTGCAGCAGGAGGAAAAAGCCTAATCAAGTTTAATATTGTTCTGGATTATGAATGCAAACCACAAGCCCAGGTGCGACCACCTGCACAGCAACAAAATACACAGACTGCTGAGACTAGCTGAAATTCTCAAAAGAAATAAATTCCCTATTAGCATTTAATAGCATTTCCCTGTAGCCTCCAAACCTCATTTAAATACACAAACTCTATCAGCAGATAATAAAGTTAACCAAGCGAAGCCCCTTAATTCTGCTGCACGTTATCCAAACAACAGCAAGTCGGCCTTTAAGACATCAAATCAATGCTAATGTTTCACACTACCTGCCTGGAAGAAATTTCATGCTTAATTTCCATGTGTAATCTAGAAGATAATGTGGAAACTTTACTTAATTTTTTTTCCCCCTGTAATTACTGCTCACACATTATCTCGTGTTAGCACTGACTGGAAACCCAACCCGCAACACAAACACGGCTGTGCTACCAAGATAGAGAACATAATACCTTGTTGACTTCCAGGATTTCTCTCCTCTCTTCGCTGGTGAGGTGGCTCTGCCCGCCAGATCGGTCCTCATGTTTGGAGCCGTCGTCCTCCACGAAGGGTATCAGTTGCTGGAAAGGAGAGAGCAAACAAAAGTGTGGCTTTACTACTTACTGCAAGAGTAGGAACTGCACTCAGATAACTGACGCAGATAAAGCTGCACCGTTACACGGTACCTATGATGCCAAATTTTAGTATTTCCATTTACTGCTTCTAAAAACAAGCACTTAAAAAACACACAAAAAAAAAACACATATTGCCGGTGTTTTTGGCAATAAATTTATGTCTTTTGGTGTCTGGAAAATGAACCGTTTCAAAAACCTTCAGAATGTAGCGTCACAAATCAGAAGGCACTGAACGTTACCTAGCAACCCCAGCAGAGTTCCGCCCGTCACCTAGCGACCAAAGCATAACTCCAGCAAGTTTGGTCAGCTGGTTTTACTGCTTTATGCGCCATACAATGGCTGCTGGAAAAGACAAGTGTTTTGTTGTTGACTTATCATCCAGAAACCACTTGCTGTAATCTTGACGGTTGTGTAGGAGGCTCTACTTCTGCTTTTCTAAGATGTACTGTCATATAATTACGCGTCTGCAGCCATTTTCACATGCGAGTGTAAACTTTGAGTTAGGGGGCGTGGCCAGCAGCAGGTTATTCGGACTTAAAGTGACAAGAGGCCCTAAAATGGCTCATTCTGTAAGAAACTCAAAAAAGAGACTACATCTCATTATTTAAGAATTATTTTGTGCAAAATATTTCTTATAACCCATAGATTTATGCTCACCTGTCCAAGAAAGCATTATATGTCACCTTTAAGGTTTCATATTTATTGTAATAAAATCTGTTTTCAGAATATCTGGATTTAATCCAAGAATTCAGCATTTTCTTATTATTCTTTCTCAAATAATAAAACAGACTGAGCATTTTATTCTCATGTAAAGTTTAGATAAACATGTGCTCTCATCTCACTCTCAGATACACTGCATGACCTATCAGCTGTCTTCTACTCTGGTTTCCATGAAGCAACAGAAGAAATGGGGATTGAGTGTAAGCTCTCCAGCTCCGGCGGTCTGATTCGCCTCTCTGTGAGAGAAGGAGACAGCGAGTGAGAGATTAATTCATTTTTAAACGCTCTGTGTGCTTGACCTTGTCTGCTTGACACCACCAAGAGGCTGATGTGCAAGAGATTTCAGGCTATGGCAGCATTCTGGGGAGCCGCCTGGGCCGCTGCATGCTTTCTGACGTCATACTGCCCCCTGGTGGTCCAAACAGTGATGGAAGGCGAGAAGCAAGTTTGCTGCACTTTTTTATGAGCTAGATTGTGCAAACTAAAACTAAGCAACTAAATACCTAATTATATCTTTTTGTAAGGGGAAATCATACTGGTTTATGCACACCCTAGACGGCTCCAGTAGGGATTTTACCTACTCTCATTATGCCCATGAATATCATCCTTTGGTGTTTTCTTTTGCTTCTTTTCTTGGACAGATTATACAAATGACGTCAATAAATTATAAAAACAGGCTGTACAAGTTTGGATTCATGTGGATTTTCTGTAATTACACAGGCTAAAACTTTAAATTTGACAAAATAATCCTCAGCAATTTGCAGAAAAACACATTTTGCTTCTGGCATGATCCAGTTGAAAATCTAACATCCAAACTAGTGAATTTAAGGCAAAACTCCAGTATTAAGGCTGAGCTGAGGCTGTCAACACTCCAGATGTTTCACGCTAGCTGGCGTTAGCTTCTCTAAAACCACTTCTAATGTGAGCTTTGGCTTATTTCTGCTGGAGCATCCAGAGTTGTCAAAGTTAAAACATCTAACTGAACGTGAAAAATTCAGAGGCAGTCATTTTTCATTATTCCATCCACTTTGTGCCACCAAGTTTGACAATTGGTACAATTTGACGCTTCAAATATTTGTCCTCTACAGTTTTAAGCATGGGAACCAGAACTTATATTTAGTCTGAGTCCAAATCAAGGGGAACTTTGTAAAAATCTGTTAATAATCCAGAGGGTTGTATTTGTTTTTATTTGATGCCTCAGATAGTAAATGGTTTAGAACCAAACGTTTACTTCAAGTGAACAATTTACTACCATTTTCCATCAAAGACAATGATTCAAAATCTGAGTTCAGATGTTTCCTTTAGACCATTTTAAAACTGACTGAAATCAAAGACTTGCTGTTCATCTCATTTTTGGGGGAGAATTTCTAGGCAGAGGCAAGGTTTAGAGGGGAACGTTGATGTTACTTCTTTACTAAACCTTCCCCTTATTTCTTCTTCTAGCAGGCCTTTAGGATGAATTCACACCAGGCTTGTTTAGTCCAGTTTAACCAAACTCTGGTTGGTTTGTCTAGAAAGTTCAGTTCGTCTGCGGGGCTGTGAATCAAACTGATGTGGACAAAGAAAGCAAACTTTGGTCCACCTAAAAACATAGGATGCAGTTTGAGTGAATCTGTGCATAGAAGCTCCAAAAGTAAAAAGTGGATTATAGCATATAGTGGATTATTTGTATGGGTAAATACAAATAAAACAAACGCACAACTGGCGGAAGAAATGACCCGTGGTATTTTACCAAAGACAAGAGAAATCCTAACGCTAAAATCTGACGCTACTCCATTTTTGTTTACATTTTGGAAAGAAGGAAGTTGCGCTCATTTGTTCTTGCGGGGTTTTTGTGTTGTTTCCTTCACTGGTTCTTGGTGTAGCGCCACCACAGGCGAGAAAGGGAACAGGTTTCTCAAAGGGTTAGCTTTGTTTGACAGTGTGAATTTGAACCACAGCAGCTGAAAATGCAGCAAATATAACAATTTTTCTCCCCAATCGAGTATCTCAGGGTGTTATTTACAAATGAGTGGAAAATGGAAATAGATTGGTGCAGCATCTGAAAGAAAATGGCTTAAATCACAACCTGTTTAAAATGATTTACACTATGCTTAAAAACTAGATCTGTGCCAAAAGAAATCCCACAAGAGCAATAGACTTCTGGTAAGAAAAACACTCAAATATCCAACCAGCAGCTTGTGGAAAGCAACAAAAACTGGTTAAGGTGTAATTTTAGGAGTAGAGGGACTATACGTTGTTTGTGTTTAGAGAAACTCCAATAAAATAAAACTTGTTTATGTATGTATGTATATATCTAAATTACTGACTGGATTGGTATGAAACAAGCTTAGTTTGTACAAGAAAAAACAAAAACTTTACTATAAATACCCCAAAGTTTATGGTTAATTTCAGTTTCGCCTGAAACTTTGCAGCTGCTTGAACCACACGATGACTGAAGCGATCAAACTAAAAACCAGAGCAAGAGTGAAATAAGCAAAACAAGAAAACCTGGAGTGAGGGCAAAATGAACATTTTGTATAATTCACACACTTTTCAAGGTAGGTTTTTCAAAAATGAATACAAATGAACTAAAAATAAAGACTAATTATATAATTTACTACTGTTATTACTAATGTCTTGTAATAGTACTCTATATTCTACAGTAGGGATAAGACAAACTAAAATAAAACAAAATTTTATGTTTTGAAATGTTTCTTACACACACACACCTTATACACCTAACTGGTCAAGGAAAAGTAAAAAAAAATCTTTATAAAGAAAAATTGTTTTGCTAAGTTTTCTCGCATTTAGCAAACAGAAATAATTTTGGTTATTCTAACTAACCAAAAACAAGATAAATTTGGTCTGATCTAACTTCAGATAGCAAGAAAAAAAGTATCTCTGTGTTTAAATTATCTGGTTTCAACTGTAAATACTGTTTTCCAAATTTATGCTTTTAGTCAAACAATAGATTGCTAATTATTACAAAACTGCTATCTTTGATTATTAAACGCTTTTAAGAACAAAACTTTGAAAACACCTCACTGAAATTCAAGCATTTTCAAGGATTTCCAAGAACCCTGAAAAGGTCAAAGTGAAATATTTAAATCTAAACTAAAGAAGAAAGGTGAAACATTTCACCCATTTGGGTTTTAAAAGCACCAATAAAAGATCAATAAAAAAAAACTTTCAACCCTGAGAGTTTTCTGGAAAAACTCGAAATCTAAACTGTGATCTTAGAAGAACATTGACATTGTGTTGGACATTAAACCAAACTATAAGCTGCATCCCAGAAGGAAAACAGTCGTGTTTCTTCATCAGATCACTTAAGAGCAAAACCGATCCACATATTGAATCCTGAGGGTGGAGAGTAGACTCTGGCAAAGGAGCAGGAAGGAAATAAAATGTGCTGAGTACAGCTGAGAAAAGATGGATGCAGAGTGCACTGTGCATGTGAGTCAGAGTAAATGTATGTGCGAGAATGTGCCTGTGTGAGTCATAACCCCGGCCTCCTCGACAGAAAGATGGATGTGGTTTCCAGCCTGACAGAGAGGAATGAGCTAATGAAGTTCTCCAGGTTGCCTCGGTGAGACAAGAGGAAAAGGGCAGAAGCAGAAAAAAAGCGGAAACGGGAGAAAAAAGAAAACAAGTAATAAGAAAATAACAGGGTGAACGGATAAGGAGAGAGGGAAATGAAACAGCTTGACTGTTCGCTGCAGGAAATGACAAGAGCTGCAGTGAACTTGAGCAAGAGTGAAATAGAAGAAAAGGAGAATTTGGTGCCTGGCAGAAAAATGTATGCTCCCTAAACTTTTTCCACCCAACAGCCACAGACTTAAATGTGTTTTATTTAAATTTTATGTGACAGTCCAGCACAAAGCAATGAATAACTGTGAAGCAGAAGGGAAAAGGTTTCAGCAAAATTTGAAAAGTAAATCATGCACAACATTAATTTGACAGATGTATTTAGGCCGGACAATAACAAATTCTGCTGGGCGATAAATTAGTTATTGAGATAAACAATAATATTGTCACTTTGAGACCATTTTTAAGTAAAATAATGGTGATGGCATGAAAATGCATATATTCTTAAAGATCAATGAACTTTAAATTCTCACAAACATATAATACTGGAACTGGAAGGCATTTTAAATATCCAAAATAAATAAACAAAACCACAGAAAAACCAAGTAATATAAATTATGAAGTCTCTGTAAACAAAATTATCTTTAAAAAAGAAAATGGCTTAATTGAGACCAAAACACCAGACTGAAGAGTTTTATCATTCAGTTTTTGGTAGAAAAAGGAAAACAATAAATTATGCAAATAGAAATTATTGAGTTTGCTTTAATTTATCATGTGATTAATTGATTTATTGTTCATTGTGACATTTAATCTTGTTTGAATCCATCAATTCTGCTTTTCTAGAAAACTTCATGATTCAAACTGTATTATAAAGACCAAACAGTGAAGCCAGAAGTGTCCAAACATGTGGCGATAGGACCCAAAAAAGGTCAAGTTAAAAGTAGTCAAAGGACACAAAGATTATTAACATATTTTAAAGTTACATTTCTTGTTTATAAAGTAAATCCTTCTGTAAATTTGTACCTTGATAAATGGAACACTAACCAACATTTAGATGGAAAAATGTAATGTTTCAACAGTTGATTTCTGTTTTTTATGACATAAACACTGAAATGTGCTAGACAAATAAAATTTGACTTGATTTTGACAAAATATTTTAACAAAAGAAAGTTTGTTTTTTGTTTGTAGAAAAGTGGTAAATCATTTTTTAAAAGTGTTTTCTCTTAATATGTGTCAAATTATTAGAAACAACAGGATGTGATTCACATTTCCTAAAAATCTCACTTTATTTAGCCTAGATTAAGAAACTGGTGCGCTAAGTCTGCGTATCAAGCTCTCGAGGTTCGAGGTCTTATTTGCTATAAAATTAAAATGAAAGCAATACATGTGGCTGATAAAGGAAGAATTCTGGGAAGGTTTTTTATTTGCATTATTGCATTATTTTTTAAAAGTGTTTTGCCTCAGTAAATCTGCATAAACTGCCTGGAATGCTGAACCAAATTTGTTGTCTAAAGCCATACAAAATTACTCAAAAATAAAGGTGTTTTTTTTTCTTAAATCAGTCAAATAAAGTATGGCATACATATGGAGTCAGCCCTGTTTAATTTCATCCCCTTAAATTGCACTGCTTTGCACATCTGCTGGCTGAAATGTTTGCCAATTCTGTATTTAAAAACATTGAAGTTTGTAGCTGCAATGTGATGGAAAAGTTCAAAAGGTGTGACATGTCCAAGAAACCGTAAAAATAAAAACTGGCCTGCAGAAAAAGGAGAAAAAGAGCTCATATTGAACAGAAAAAGGAAAAAGGATCAACTAATCATGTGAAGATGGAGAAAGACGGGGGGAAAAGCTGCAGCTAGCGCCAGCTGGAGAGGAAAAGAGCCTGATGTGTGCACTCAGTCCAGCTGTTCATTAAACAGGTCTGCTGCTAATTAGGCTGCGATGAGGTCACACCGCTCGAGTCACTGATTCCACTTCCTGTTTCAGGCAGCCAATAGCGAGCTGCTGTCAGGCTGGCACCTGAATTTTCCCCAGGATGATAAACGACGCAGCCGCTGGGCCAAAGTCAACAACGCTCAGTCCCAGACAAACACGGTGAGCTAAGTTATTGGCTGGTCAGCGCAGCTCCGGGTCTCCAGGGGAAATGAATACACATTTAAATAAAGGTGGAGGAAGAAGGTGGAGGTCAGGCGGCAACAGCAAGAGGAAAATGTCGCCCTCATCGTAGATTTTGATTTAGAGGTGGAAAAACAAACCCCTGTTCAGATATTACTCAACACAAGGTTGGCATTAAACACAAATTTGTTCCAATTTAAGACCCGTCTCCTCCCACATCCTCCATTTTCCCCAGTGGGAGTCTGGATAGGAGGATTAGCTCTGAGGCAATCTTTAGAGATCGGGATGTGACTGCTGCAGCCGCAAATCCAATCAAAAAGCAGCGGAAAGCCACGATGCAGCGTTGCATGTCGCACTGCACATGTGAAGAGCAATCAGAGTCTCTAAGAGAAAGTCTGGGTGTTTGATTTCACATGTACCAAAAGCAAACAAACCTGTGTGTAGACCAGAGCTGAAACAATTAAATGCTATTAACCGATCGTTGAAATAATCATCAACTAACTTAGTAATCGATTAATCGTTAATTGGCGCATACAAACTGTAAAAAAATGCAGTTTGCAGAAGCAAAAATGCATTCAGATTGGTAATTAAGTCAAAACTGTACAAAACACATATACATTTTGCACTTAAGATAAAAAATAAATCTTTTTTGTCAATTATGTGGCATAATTTTAGCTTCACAAATTCTGTGAAAAGTTTTTTTTTTTTTGCTGCAGATCAATCCTTAGCTACAAATAATCAAGCAAACACAGGAGGAATAATGTGTTATTGAATTTTAGGCAATACAATATCTGTTTTTGTTTTTTTTTAAAACAAGGAATTACATTATTTGCATCTTTAATATATTTTTAAATGGTTAAATAAAAATTCTGCAAAATATGACAATTCCTTTTGTTCAAATAATCAATTAATCGTCAAAATAATTAGTGGAATAATCATTCGTTGCAGCCCTAATGGAGTTTTTATTTCTTTAAACAGAGCAGCAGTAGATGGCAACAAGTGGGGGAGGGGAAGCAGTGCAGTTCTGCTCTAAATGTTTTAAGAAAACTCTCTGGTGTCATGTTAAAATGGATAAACCACTGGAACAATAATGGACATTTTTTTGGGTTTGAAAATGTAACTTTTTTCCCTTATCCATCCCATATTTTATCAAGACGGCTCTTTTTTTATTTTTTTTTCAAATCTTGTAATTTTAAATTTTATTAATGCTAAAAGTTAAACTAATTAGATACAGGTTTTTCCAACATTAGCTTTTAGATATTCACTTTAAATTTGTCATGTTTGCCACATTTTCAGATGTGATTGTTCCCAGGTTTTGTCACCTAATTTTAATATTGTATAAAATAAGCTCAAGTAATGATATATCTGCTTAAAGTGCCACGTTTTCTTACATAATAATCGATAGAACAATCGTTGGTAGCAGAAATAGAGTAGCTGTTCAGTGTTGAGCTGCAGTTGCTCCTGAAGGTGGCTGTAATTGGCAGCAGAGCTGTAAAGAGTCTGGAGACGAACGCAGAGCTCGGAAAGATTCAAGACGGTCAGATAAGAACCCCGGGGAGAAAGATGGGTGATTCAGTGAATAGTTCTGTTGGGGTATCCATGTGGTGGCAGCAGCAGAAGAAGAAATTTTACTTCCTGACTTAAACTGAAATTGGGTTTCTGTCACTTTAAAAACTCTTTCTAAATCTCTGCCTTCAGGAAGTCGTCACAACACGGCTTCTCTGTTAACCCAGTAGCAACATTTTTACCAGGGCTTCTCTAAGAAGCAGCTCCTATAATGAGCATAATCAAAGCAACACTCCAGGTTTGTTTTTGATTAGGAAATAACATTATACCATGATGTAAAACTAAAAAAAAAGTTGATTTTACATAACACTGTCCCTTTAAGAGATGAAGCATGTGTTAGATAGGAATAAATCAATAAATCTAAAGCAGAAAAATGAAACTAATCTTGTGTTTTAGGGGAATAAATACATAACCTGAATTATAGAGGGACAAATTTATATATTTTAAATGAAAACTGTATTAAATGTAGTAACTCAATCTGGTGATATTGACAGAACCTCTGACCTCTGGGGGAATGGAGTCCATCCCGGCGCAGTTCTCGTTGCATTTGTCATAGACCAGTCGCAGCTTGCGAAAGAGAACGGAAAGCATCCGTAGATGCTCCTGAAGTTTCCCCAGCCGGTCCTGATGGGTGTTGGGGTGATACGTCACTCCATTGGGTAGCTGAGAAGGAGAAGAGACAGACCTGGTTCATTTATCTGCACTAAAGGATCAAATAAGGCAAAACTGTTGGACACGTTGATTTATTTTAATCCCATAATACCTGAATTTATATCTAATTCTACAAAAAAAATACTTGTTTTTGCTGTCAGATGTTAAAGAGTATAAATTTAAATATTGGACCTAAAATTAGTGTAAATTTAGGTATGATGCTAATTAGATCCACTAGGCACATAAGGAATGAAACATATTTTTCAATCTCAGTTTGATTATTTTTATCGATGTTCTCAAAAAAGACTTTGAAATTGAGGAAAAATATAAGTCTATACTTCAAATGCAGCCAAATTTCTTTGCTGCAAAATCCAATGAGGTGCAAGCCCCTTTTTTGTGATATGAAATCAGTTTTACAAATTCAATTTTAACATATTTTTGTACAATTACTGGTGTTCATATTGTAGTGTTTTAAATACAGCTAGATACTAAAAAAAATCCCTTCACTGCTTTTATCCTATCTGAAGTAAACATAAAAAAATAAACATATCGCATTACGGTATGTACTTGAGTAAATAATTATTTATTCTTTATTTATATTATTCTTCTATAATCTGAAGTAATCTTTTGATTCAAAGTTGCGTAATAAAAGCACATGCACAGAATTTAGTTTCTACAATTTTACATACTGGTATTCCATTCCCTAGTTGCCTATTGTCACTAAAAAGCCTCAAACCCAAAATTACAAATACCTTTGATTTTTGTTTACATGGTGTCTATTTTAATATATAACTAAGAGACATTAGTAAGCCTAAATATATATTTTTATTGCAGAATCTAGCTCAGGGTTAAGATTATTTAATGATTTTATCAGCAAAATTCAATGCAGTTGGCCTAATTCACATTTACTTCCATGACCCATGAGTAGTTCACATTGATCACTCGATTGGTATCAAATCACTTCTAATATTAAGCTTAGAATATATATATCAATCAACATTTGTAGCACTCATACACCAGGCTGGTTGCATTTGTCAAATAAGATGCATGAAGCTAATTAGCTTAGCTAGCATCTGAGGGGTTACAGATCCTACATATTTTGAAATAAACACAACAACAGAAAATGTTGTAATTTAATTAGGCAGCTCAAATCTTCTGGAGCGTGGTCAACTTGCTTATTTAACGCAGCTTCACAGAAAATGTGCTTTTTACAAGATTAAATCCCAATTCAGCATCATCAAAACACCACGGCTGGATGTTTTTTATTCAGGATTATTGGCATTAAACTACAATGGGTGTTAAAAGCAACAATGTATTCTTTCATTGAGAGGATCAACAAGCCTCTGAGGCACCAATGTCTGATTATAAACATCCTACATAACATGAACAAGCCTGCCTGCGGGGCGAACAAGGAGACAGAGAACCAGAGACGAGACGGGAATAAAGAGAGCGGAGGAGAGAGGATACAGGAAGAATTTTTATTAGTAAGACCGTCTGTGATCTAAAGAAACAAATCACAACAATGTTGTTTGTGAATTCTGCTGAGCAAGAAGAATGCTTGTTTGGCTCTGATGCAAACATGCAGCAGGAAGAGCACCTTGGAGGACGATGGAGACGTTCAAGTTGACCTCGACTTTCAAAAAACTGAAAACTGAATGTGGATTCAGGGAAAACTGAGCAACAACCAAATAACTAAAAAGAATCAAGCGGAGATGAAATTAAGACATCAGCGTGCCCTCAGAGAAAAGGACGACGACTATTCTTGTAAACAGAGATGGGTAGGAACTAGTTACATTTACTAGTGTAAAAATGTGCCAGTTACCTTCAAAGAAAGAGCAAAAATGTATCACATAAACCTAAAGTTTATGCCCCTCTAATTGTTTTGATATTATAATTAAAACTCTGTTTTCAGCTACATCTTCATGGGAGAAGAAGTGGAGGTGGTTGAGGAGAATAAATATGTTGGTGTTCACCTGGAAAACAGACTGAATTGAAGGGACAGATTAGGCAATACTGAAAGTTTTTTCATAAGGAAACTTCGATCCTTCCGTGTTTACAACCTGATGTTGCACAGATTCAACAGCCTCATCTGTTCTGGGACTACTTTGGAAGATCTGGAGTTGGTGAAAAGAGATGCTTCATAAAAATCAAGAACATTTGATTTTTATGAAGCATACGCTTCATGAGTCTGCGTTAGAACAACCATGTCTTCAGTCAGAGGCTTCTCTAGATATGTTGTAACAGAGACCGCTGCAGGAGATTCTTCCTGATCACAGCCATCAGCATCAGAACCTTGTGAAGTACAAATTACAATAAAATTTAATAATTAGGCCAGAGTGGTGATTATTATTATTATTGTGTCAAATGAATTGGCTTTTTGTATGCCTAAACGTATACAAAAACTCATAAAACTTGGCGGATGCATCAGGCCTGTGTGACAATTACGTATTATAAGTCCAGGAAAAGTGATGGTTGGACGAACAGACGGACTGAACTTTCAAACAACAGCATTTTTTCTCTAACTTTTTAATTTAACTCCATTATCTCCATAATGATAATGTGGAAGATGCTTAAAATATTTTAAACTAGGGATCTTCTAATGTACCAAAGGTGACTAAATTATTACAAGTTCTGCTTTATTCCTGTACTTAAAAAAAAAAAGTACATAATTTTGGGGTCGCACTAAGCCAAGTTGTCATCGTCATTTGTCAGAGTGATATGAGCATTTATTTAGGTAGAACCACTGGACAAATATTAAAGAACATCTAATCCATAAAGTTTTTACATATGACTGTCACATGGACAGTGCAACAGCGGCTAAAGTTCAAAATAACATCTCTACTAACTTATAGAAGCTCTGAATCCTTGAAAGCAAATTAGAAAGGAAAAAAAAAGTGACTCATGAGCAGGTAGAAACAGACCTGCATGTTCCTGAGTAGCTGAAAGATCTCCATCGTTCTGAGGACGATGTCTTGGACAGTCTCCTGGCCGATGCGACACAGCGAGGAAGTGTTGACATCTCTGGCAGCCTGGGTCTGCTGCTGCTGCTGTTGTTGGGGCGGAGGAGGCTGACCAACGAAAGGAGGCATTAGAGGAGGGGTCGTCATGGAGACGGCAGGTCAGGATGCTGAAGGAGGAGAAGGAGCAGCAAGTGTGGGTCCGGGTGGAGTCTCCTTTAAGGCTGATCTACATCAGCACACCTTTACATTCCTTCAATAAAAGGAAAACTCAATCCATATTACTGGTTTAATTGGAAATAGAGGGCATTTTACATCACTATGATTAAAATACAAGCAACTCTACAAGTTTAACAGCTGTTACACACACTGATCGTTACAATAAAAGTCAGACATTACATTCTAAACAAGTTTTACGTCAGTTAATAGCTTTAAAATGCTATAGTGGACTTTCAACAGCCCCTTGTCATAATAAGTAACAGAAAGAAATTGTTGCCTAAGCTAACTCAAACCATACAACTTCATTATCGTTTGCTTTAGTGTGCTTAAACTGACCCGACGCGACCATAAACGCAGCATTTTACTGAATATTGATGTTAACAGCTAATTAAACGACGGGTGATATTACCTTTGACGTGGTAATTTTTCTCTTTCGTTGACATTTTATGCCCTGCAACAACAAACAAGCTTCTCTTGGGCACAGCTGCTGCTAATTGTATCTCAGTATCGCGAGAGTACGTTGTTCCAGAAATCACGCAGTAAATTCCAGAATAGGTGCGCCGCTGTCTTCCTTCTTCTTCTGGTTTCCTTTCTTCGTTTTCTTTCTAGTTATTTTTTCTAGATTTAGTTATCACATAAAGTATTATTCTCTAATATTGATGATAGATTCCATATTTTTTCCCTGTATGGGAAAAAATGTCTTGTTGAAAAAGCATTGCGCACTGCATATGTGCTTAGGTTAATCTTGACGTATTTATTAAACAGAGAAACAGCGCCCCCAGCTGGTATGTCATTTGTATAACATTAATCGCCACACATGCTAGAGAGCTTGGCACCAGATTTGATTTCTCTATGTCTGCGACGCCGCCATATTGGGAGGGTCAACTTGTCGTTTTTCAGTATTCAGTACAGGGACTGAAACATTTCTACAATAGTGACTGCATACTGAAAATATTCTTTGTATAGCCAAAAAATGAATTTAATTATATTTTATTGTATGAAACAAAGCCTTGAGGAACTCCACTTGTGATTCATAATTGCCAAAATGACACAAAGTAATTGAGGTCTGCTGACTAAGATCTGGACTAATTTAGCACAATACAGTAGAATGCTACAAACTTATTCAGTCTATGAATATCTGCTATGGGGTTTTTCTTCATGGAGCATGTTCTCCCTGTGCATGCGTGGGTTCTCTCTGGGTACTCCACAGTCCTAAATTCTCCCTAGGTGTGTGTGTGTGTGTGTGTACGTGTGTGTGTGTTGGTGTGTGTGTGTGGGTGTGTGTGTGTGTGTGTGTGTGTGTGTGTGTGTGTGTGTGTGTGTGTGTGTGTGTGTGTGTGTGTGTGCATGGTTGTTTGTCCTGTATGTCTCTGTGTTGCCCTGTGACAGACTGGCGACCTGTCCAGGGTGTACCCCGCCTCTCGCCCGGAACTTAGCTGGAGATACCAGCAACCCTCCTGACCCCATTAGGGACAAGGGTGAACAGAAAATGGATGGATGGAGAAAGATTTGTTTTGTGGCTTGAAAAGTATCCTATTGCAGAATTCCTATTATTAATTTAAAGTTCACCCTTTAAAATTCTGTCATCTGACAAGAGTTTGTGTCATCAAAACCTGAACTGTTTGTTTGTTTGTTTGTTTTTTAGAAATTGGCTTTTACAATCTTGCTTGTGTTGCCACAACTTCTTAATAAAAAAAAATAAAAAAATGAAGGTTGACTTGAAACAAAATGCATGTTTTCCTTCGCTTCCTGAGCGATCGATTCCCTGCAGGCTGATAGAAAATAGGCAGATTTTTAACGGGTTGCTGGGGTCAAACCTCAATGAGGAAAAAATTTGCATCAAAGATCTTCATCTATCACAGGCAGAAATCTCATCATTTTCACATTTGCACATCTCATCACCTCTGCTCGCCTCAGACAGTATTCTGTACATCAGTGGTCCCCAATCCCCAGCCTCCCCCCCAACCCCCCGGGCCCGGTCCGCGGACCGAGGAGGCTTTAGCTGGATACCAACATGCAGAAGCATTATCTATTGCCAAGTCTTGACCGATCCACAAAAAGGTTGGGGACCACTGCTGTACATGAAAGAAAGCAGCTGCTTTTACCTGCAGCTTCGAAACAGATAAAACTGGAAAGAACTTCACTGTACAGCATCAGTGCTGCTGCAGTCTGAACAAACACCTACGATATATCCAGATAGAATAATAAAAACAGGAAACAGACTATTTTAAAGTCAAAAATAACCTGGAAATTAGCTTTACCGGTCATCACTTTCAAGAAAATGGAGTAGTAATTATTAGCTTAAGGGGTATCAGCACTAAAAGGGATTATCTTTGCACTCTCTAGTGCATTGCTCATGCTTTAATTAAATATGTGGCTCCTCCAGGGAAATACGCTGGAAAGAAGAGAGAGCAGTGAGTTACTCTGAGGGCAGCTGCATCTTAAGTCCACTCAGCTCTTCAAAGCACATTCACTTGAAAGAGCCTGGATTAGAGCTAAATATTCAGTTAATGGGCAGTAAAATGATGCAAAAGGGCATTTACTGTACTTAAACTGTTGGAATCACTTTAATATTTCAATTTTATGCAGCAATAATTTTAGTTTTCCCTCATAGTTAGATGGCATGATGAACAATTAATTTGAATTTTAGTGTTGACTGAGTGGATCAAATAAAACATTCAAATAACTTTTGTAGTTTAAGTTTTACAAATGTAAAAAAATACATATTTTCTCTTTAAACCACATGTATCAAACTCGAGGCCCGTGGGCCAAATCCGGCCCGCCGTAGCTTTTTATGTGGCCCTGTAAAGTCTAGACTAAACACTAAATGTGCTTAAATATTACTTTATGAATCAAATCAATTGAGTTTTTATCTGTTTACTGCCAAATTATATCAATCAGTCCCTCCAGTTTTTTGCGAATTATCGTGGAAATTCAAGCACAAATCAACAAATCGCCCAATTGTTTTGTACTAATAATTGGGAGCTTATTGCAAATTTTTCTCAAAAATTGTCAAAGATTTTACTTGTACTGAACAGTCGCTTCAATTTTAATTTATGTCATATTATAGTCCATAATCTATCCAGTGAGTAATAAAAAGTTGCGTCTACCAACATAAATAAGCGCAAATATCCAAATATTTCCAAATTAGTACCATAAACACTTTGAATTTTATTGCAAAAAAATCACAAAAATTATCACAAAATCCTGACGGGACTGAATAGATGTTCAATATTGTTGAATTTTAAGAATTCATTGATACGTTAACCGTGTGTGAACAGGTTTTATCAATACATTCTGGCACAACCGGCCCTTTAAGAGCATTCAGGCTCTTGATTTGACCCAAAACTAAAATGAGTTTGACACCACTGTTTTATACAAACTGCTATCATGTTAGCACATACAGTGTCTTCCAAAAGTATTGTGTTTACTTGTATTCAGCACCTTGACTCAAAACATTTAAGAATCAGTAAGCTCTAAAAGACACTCAAAATTAAAATTCAGAAAGAAGAAAAGAACAAATTAGAGTTTAATGTAATTTTTCTTTTGCAATGAGTCAAACTATTGTTTTCTTTACAGTTTGTGCCATCCTAATTGTCATTAAATACCCACAATTATAGGAATTAGTACAAAGTGCACATAACATACAGTAACATAAGTTTGTCTGAGACGCTGCAGTAAAAGAAAATCTTTCCCGGCCGTCCTAGTAGCTATGGAAACGAGTCTCGTCGGGTTCCTAGTTTTTCGGATTTTCACACAGCGTACATCCAGGCTTCAGGTCAGCCTGCCGCTCCATTTGAATGGTAATGGAGTGGAAGTTGTAGGAGGAGAAACAGGCCTGGGTCATTTCCCTCAGGACGGTCTGAGCATCAACCGAATCATCTGGAGAAACAGAGAGACAGAAAACACCACTTATAATTTACTTATTCTACGTCTAACTGAAATGCTGTTAACATCTAACGTGAAGAGACCAATAAAACCGATGTTTATTACAATAAACACATTTTTAAATTTTATATAAAGGCATATTTTAGTTCGAAAAAGCAAAAATGTGACTAGGTGGCCTTTTTATTACGTAGGACTGGACAACATGGCTAAAAAAAAGCTTGGTTTCACAATATAATTGTTTCTTATCAGTCAATATTGATAATTATTAATTGTTTTTTGTTGTTGCTTTAAACAAACTGATGGCGTGACTTCCCTGTTTTATCCACAGTTTTCACTTCAACCCGCTGTTTTTTATTTTTAAGCAGTTATGAGGCGCAGTGGTGGAATCTAAAACTTGTACTGTAGCAGTTACTCAGCAGGTTGTTGCTAGGCAACCAAAGAACGTGCACGTTGCTAGGTAACCAAAGGGTGATTGAGTCAGTTGATTCCACCAAATGACTCACTAGCTTAAGTTGAGTTAAGCCTTTACAGGGTTAAAGCAGGGGTCTCAAACTCCAGGCCTCGAGGGCCGCAGTCCTGCAGGTTTTAGATGTGCCACAGGTACAAAACACTGGAATGAAATGACTTAATGACCTCCTCCTTGTGTAGATCAGTTTTCCAGAGCCTTAATGACCTAATTATTCTATTCAGGTGTGGTGCAGCAGAGGCACATCTAAAAGTTGCAGGACTGCGGCCCTCGAGGACTGGAGTTTGAGACCCCTGGGTTAAAGGGTTAAAGCCTTTACTCTGCTTATATCTCCCGGAATGCAGGGCGGTTCAGTGAAATTACTGAATATTTTATCAGATGCATCATCTATCAATACTGATCCCATGTCGAATCTGCTATATGTTATTGATTTATTCTCCAGCTATATTATTATGTATTGTTTTTAACCACAATGTGAAAGCAAAGGCAAATTTACACATGCATGTGTGGACAATAATATTACAATGACTATTATTATTATTACTTAGATAGGCCAATTAGACCAAAACAACTCAAATCTAATTGAAATACAAAACAAGCTTGGAAGTAAATGACTGATTTTTCTCACCTATTGCTATGTGTGCAGAGAGAACTGCCTGATTCATGGTGAGCGCCCAGATGTGAAGGTTGTGAACTGCTTTGACTCCGTTTACAGTTAACAAACGGTCTCGCACCTCACTGTACCTCACCCCCGATGGCGTACCTGGGAAAAACAACAAAGGCAAAACTAAGAGAAAATGATCTATATCTATGATAATATGTACTAAAAGTATAGTGAAGGCCTTACCCTCCATTAGAACAAGAAGGATGTCCCTCATGATGGTGAAGGTGGTGCATAGGACCAGAATGGAGAACAAGAAGGTACAGATCGGATCTGCGATTTTATATTCTGGCTGGAAGAAAAAATATCAAAAAGCATAACATAATAAATAGCTATGTAATAAAATGCTACGTTTTATTTTTTTAAATAAATAAATAAGATTTCTCTTTTAAGCAGAAAAGCAAATTATCTTTGTGAAATCCTTAAAAGGGCAGCTGCAAAAAAAACACAAATCTTTTGTTTTGGACTGGAGACCATTCCAAAAGCAGGAAGTGGCTCATGGCCTTTTTAGGGCATTCTAAAACTTTAGTTACTTGCAGTTACTCAGCAAGTGGTTGCTAGGCAACCAAAGAACGGGTGAGTTGCTAGGTAACTCAAGCGCTAGAATCTAAAACTAGCCGAAGAAATGACTCATGGACTTTTACCAAACGCAAAAGAGAAATCCAACAGCCGCTAAAACCTGACGCTACTCCATTTTTGTTTACATTTTGTGAAGAAGGAAGTTCCGCTCAGTGTCTTCTTCGGTGGTTTTTGTGTTGTTTCACCACAGGCAAACAGTGCAGTGTGAAAGTGGATCATCAGCCGAAAACGTAAAAAATGTTCTAATGTTGGTTCCCAATCGAACTGAGTCTGCCGGACTGTCAGGTGTGAAAACACCCTAAAACACCCACCTGTTCAAGATTATAATTGAGTTTAAATAAAAACTTTATGAAAACCATTAAGTAAGATCATTTAAGTAATTTTCAAAGATATAGTAGTTTCACAATGAAGCAGGAAACAAACATCTCTTTTTAAATAATAAAATAAGACTTGAGATGAGGGAAAACTTACATATTTTTATATTTCAGACATTTTAAATATCCATTTGCAGTTTCTACCACTATGTAACAGCCATCTACAGAAAACAAACTCTTTAAAGTCGAGTTTGTGTTTGAGCCCAAATACAAAATAAGATACCTTGAAGAAGATGATGATGGCACTGACGAGCACGCTAACACTTTGGAGAAGGTCTCCCATCACATGCACAAAAGCTGCTCGCACACTTGCATTCGCCTGCTGAGCCCTCTTTCCTAACGCGTATAAAAATAACGGACATCCACATCATATTACGCCATTTTAGTGTCTCAATGATGTTGCTGTTCTTCGATCATACCGTTGCTTGCATGGTTTTCTTCCATGTCTATGCAGTCATTTGAATAGATGTTGTTTGGGGTCTGAGTCTTTTCTTTTCCTCTCTTGGGACTGTGACTGTGGCCGTGTGACGCGAGTCCGCCATGACTGTGTCCGTGTGACGCGAGTCCGCCATGACTGTGTCCGTGTGACGCGAGTCCGCCATGACTGTGGCCGTGACCCGACTGGTGAAGAGTTAAAGCCATTCTGTTGGAAAATAAGGAACAATTTCAATCAGCGCTTTAAGAAATGCTGTTCTTCAACCTGTCAAAGAACATTTATTGAATACATTAGCATAAATAATAACATTCCTCCATTTTACTCACATAATGTTGGCCACCACTGCACAGCCTGAGGTAATGAGCATCACATGGCCCTCGATCTCGTAGTCATCATGGACGATGCGCTCCACAGCAAGATAAACCAGCACTCCTGTGACGACCCAGATGGTGAAAACTGACAGCAGAGCACCCAAGATTTCTGCATGGACAGCAAAACAAACAAAGATATCAGGAGAGAATTCACCAGAAAACATAATCAAACATCGACTGAATGGCTAAGGGGCAAAAAGTTGACCTTATTTTACCAGGTAGTTGCTTCTAGTCTAACCTAAAGTAAAGTTTCTTATTAAAGTGCATCAATTCTCTTTTTGTTAATGGAACATTAATTTGGCTGGTAGTGACTGAAGATTCAGCCTAAAACTGGATCTGGAGATGCTGCTACTAAAATGAAATCGGTGCAGGATGAAAAAGATGCTAGCTTGTTATTATCAGCTAGTTTATAACCATGAAGTTAATTAACAACATGCAACTGTTGCGGAAATTTTTCTTTGACAAAGAGTGAGGAAAAACTGTTTCAAATGCCAAAGAACCAGAGAAAGAATATATTCTTAATCAAAGATGCTAACTTGTCATTATCAGCTAGCTAGTTTATAGCCATGAAGTTAATTAACTACATGCAACCAGCAAGCTAACTTTCCATCCACCCTCTTAAGACATTTGGGCCATTTAGAAAAACATTTATACACCTGGAATAAAAGTAAACTCCATACAGAAATAGCTTGAGGAATTCATAACCAGGACCTTATTAATGCAGCACAAGTGTACTAACAACAGCATCTATTAAAGAAGCTAGCATGTAGCAAATTAGTAATCTATCTTGATTCTTAGTTAACAAGCATTTGACTAGAAAAAACAGCAAAAAAGAAAAAAATAAAGATTCGTGGCATCGTTCCAGTAGCAGTATCTGGTCATCTCACAGTCACGTGTGTCCCCAAGATACCTGCACAAAAGGTTAACTGACGTACAACTGCAATCACCCTGGTAGAAAATGTTTATATAAAATGTAGAAAATATGCAAGAGAGAAAGGAAATGGAAAGGTCAACTGACATTTCAAAAACAATGGTTAATTTACTTGGGAAGCCTCAATCACAATGTATAATTAACACACAAAGTATTTAAAAGACAAAGTTAGCTGAGAGAATTTAATATATTTATATACTTATTTATTTATGTTTATTAAATAAGGGTACTGAAGACAGGGTAAGTTAAACCTCAATCCAGTTAGCTAGCTAGTAGGAATTGCTAGCTAGCAAAGTAGCTGCTGGCTAGCCAATAAATACTATAGAAGTCATGCAACCAGCAAGGTCTATTGTTAGCATGTAGATAATTAAATAAATGCTAGTCACAAAATTGTGTTTTCATATGTACAAAGAGTGTGTGTTGTGTTGTTGTATTAATAATTTCTAACTAAATGTTGTTGGAAAGGAAACATTGGCCAACAGATGCTGTTGGACCCGGCCTATGACTCGGTACCTGCACGATGCCAGCCGTAGCTGAGCCTTTGTGTGGCAGGTTTAGAGGAAAGCCAGAGGGAAAACAAGCTAATGACAAAGCTGGCTAGGTCAGTCAGAAGGTGAGCAGCATCCGTCATCACTGCGAGGCTTCCTGCCAAATATCCTCCTGCAAAAAGGAACAATTTAAACAATTACTAAGGGTCTGTCTCCATTAGCGTCAATATTTTGCAACTCTAAAGTTTTCAGTTGCATTTGACCTCTTTTACATATGGTAACCGGGTATTTTGGAGAATGGAGAAAAAGCAAAGAGAAAAGACAGAAGGTGGAAATGTAATGAAAAGTTGAATAAATAAAATGAGAATAGAACAGAGTGAAAAAGAATAAAAGGATGAAAGCTAATGGTCAAAATTAACCGGTATTGTCAGAGAATGCCGAGAAAGATTTAGAATGAAACTAATAAAGCAAGAAAAGGAATTTAAAAAATGACTTACCAGCAATCTCGCCTATCATGAAGAGCAGACAGACGATGGAAACTACGTACAACCTCCTCCTGGCGACCTTTTTCTCCGTCTCTCGGTTCTGCTGAGCGAAGCTGTTATCGTGACAATGCTTGAAAGTCCCATCCTTCTGCAGTTCTTCATGGTTTGGCACACTGTGTATAGCGAAAAGAATGATAAATTCAGCCCCAAGAAACAGAGATGGGGACGATTTCATTAAAACGATGGAAAAACTACAACCCCAAATGTCCAGAGAGAGTCCAACTGGTGATGGAAATGATCTTCTGAACACACCGGACTATAAGATAGTGAACCTGCACCAACCGCTGCCATACTGATGAGGGGAAACAAGGTTGGCTCCTCATGCAAAATATATTTTTACACACGTCAATGACTAGTTTGGTAAATTGATAGGGAAAAAATAATTATAACCAGCATTTCAGGACTACAGAACATGTTTAAAGGAGACCCATCATGCTTCCTTAAACAGGTTAGGATGTTTCTGAGATACACAAAACGTGTTCTGTTCTTTTTACAAACAACTTATTCTTAGATAATGAGATTTGCTCAGTTCTGCCTATTCTGAGCTATTTACAGAATGAGCTGTTTTAGGGGCTCCTGTCACTTTAAATCCAAATAATCTGCTGCTGGCCGAAAATGGCTGCAAACAGATGTACAGGGACGGCTGGTGTAAGTGGGCTAGTAGGGCTAAGCCCTCCCTGACATTTACAATAAAGTTGTTAAAATAACTACATTTTATAAATAATGTATCACATTTTGTTAAATTTTCAACAAACTTGGTGTTAAACCGCCTGGTGAAAATCTCTGGGTCTTTCGGAAGGGCTAACTTCTGACAGCCCCATTCAGCGTTACTGATTGGCTCAGAGTGATTGACAGGCGTCTAGCCACGCCCCCTCGGTTTGCGGCTCATTTTGGTTGGCCCAGGGCCACAGGATTCATCCAATCAGGATGGACTTTCCTTGAGCTCCAGTGTGTGTGGGCGTGGCTTGCCGTAAACTGAGAAGGAGCGATGGCGAGCAATGTTAGCATAAACGAGGTGGATTATTTATCCTTTTTGCGTCCCAGAAAAGTGAGTTTCTCTTTAAATACGGTAGGCCTCATTTAAAAATATATTGTATCTGGTTTCATTTTATCAGTGTAATGGTGTCCAGTGTTGGGGAATTAATGCAGGGAAATTAAATTGGGACCTCTGCAGAGGCTCTATGCAATTGGTCTTTGGCAGGGGTCTCAAACTCCAGTCCTCAAGGGCCCTGCAGTTTTTAGATGTGCCACAGGTACAAAACGCTGGAATGAAATGACTTAATGACCTCCTCCTTGTGTAGATCAGTTCTCCAGAGCCTTAATGACCTAATTATTCTGTTCAGGTGGTGCAGCAGAGGCACATCTAAAAGTTGCAGGGCAGCGGCCCTCGAGGACTGGAGTTTGAGACCCCTGGTCTTTGGTATGTTTCCATGGTTATCTATAGCAGGTTTTCTCCTTATTTTTCAAACTGGATGGGTCTCTCATGGAATTAAAAAACAAAAGAAAAAAAGAATAATATATATATATATATATATACACATTAGCCCACCCTTCAAATATCACCACCACTGCAATCGAATATCTTTGAAAAGCATTAGCAGAGTCTCCTGCACAACCAACAACACTGCAGCAAGTGGTCTATATTTTTACCTTTTTGTAAACTTTTATTTCTCTTGCTTTTATTTTATTTGTTCTTCCTCTAACTCATGAAAAGCACTTTGAATTGCCTTGCTGCTGAAAATCTACTATATTAATAAATTGACCTTACCTGAAGGTGTTTAAGAGGGTGTGCAATATTACCAAATCTGGTTGCGATTTTATTTTTGAAAGATTTTAAAGCGTTATTGTATTCAGTATCCTTATTTAAGCTTATTAGATTGACTTAATTACAGTTTTATGAGGTTGAGACGATTAAAAAGACCAATTATGTAAAAATGTAACTAACTCAACATCACAGCCCTTAAAGCTGAATGATGATCATTTCCCCTAATCAAATAAATCGGTTGATCAACAAGATAATTAAATGCAGGTTTGCGTACAGATCCCACATCAGTGCCGTGAGGAAAACTCTAAATCACATAAGAACACGAAATAAATAAATGAAAACAAGTCAGAAATCGCCTCTTTTTGCAGTTTTCCCTCTTTAGAAATCACCGATATTCAATATAAAAGTTTGCCTCACCTTCCCGGGAGGGTGTACGCTTTGCTCTGCTCTGCCAAAATGTGACGTCTCTCCGGATCCTTGCTTTTGAACATCACTGGAGGGAAATATCAAACCCAAATTTCTAGTGGAAAAAAGAAAACCTTTCACAGATTCAACTCCGCTTTTCTCTGGCTGAAGCTTTGCTGGCTCTCCACACGCCGATTGCGAATATTTGCACCCATCCTACATCGTAATTAGTGCAAATAACCAACGCAGCCGTGTGCAAATTGCAACCCGTCTGAAGAGGGAGGTGGTCGGGGTGGGAAGAGGTGACGGTTCGACGTTGGGAGGATGCAGAAGTTGAAAGCTCATTGCAACAAAAACTACCAGGGGAAACACTTGTGCAACTAAGTTGACTCTTTCTTAAAGTGGAGAAACTGGTGGTTGCAGCACCGACCCAAACTGGCCGCTTCACGCAGCGCCCCGCAGCAGCAGCAGCAGCGGCCGGCACTCGGGGGTTACGCAACCCGCTGGAAGTGCCGTGTGCCGCGGATTCCTCGTGCGGAATCACGTGGTTCATCCGTGGATCCCCACACCCCGAGTCAAAGTTATCTCAGATTAACTCTGTTGCTGGAAGTGATGGGCATTGTTCTGTAAAAACAGCTTTCCTGGTACGAAATGTTTGGGTCTTAGTTGAGGTTTTTTCATGTTTTTGTTTGGGGAGGGGGGCATCATTAATCATCACAATCGTAAATAACAAACAAAAAAGTGAAACATAAACATGAAATGTCATTACTTTCCTTTCGCTGCGATCAGAACAAGATGGACAGAAGTTTAAATTAGTTAAATTAAATCGGATTTTCAAACAAACATTGAGGTTTTGATCAGCTGGAACTGAGACATTGATTGATTGACTGATTGATTGATTGACCCGGATGTTGAAACACACCCACCCAAAACTAAGCAACTACTAAGCCTCCAAACCACCAGGGGCCTAAAATAGTGCTTTAATTTCACCACAGACCATAAATCTATTTACTTATGTATCTATTCTGACAATAGGACAGAATATAACAGAAATAGAAACAACTACTTCCCTCAAATTTACACACTGAAAATAACATTTGATATGACGTTTCACCATAAATATTAAAATATTCTAAAGTTTGGTCAAAGTGCAAACAATAATCTTTATTGTTAAGACTGATAACAGCTGATTTTTAATATTTTCTTACCGTTTGATTTGTTGGTAAAAAAGCCGCCTCTCATCCGAACCTCATTTGTTCCCGAAATTAACACAAGAGGGCGACACTGAGTCATAAGGAAGGAGACAGAATAGAATAGAAATGTTATTTATTGTCCCCTCAGTGAGAAAGTATCTATTCAGCATAAACAAACTGAGATATGAAAACATCAAAAATAAAAAAAGAAGACTACGGGGGAAATTGGCAACATAAGGACAATAAATACAGTTTTTAAAAGTAGCATGATCAGACCAAAACAAATTTGCAACTGAGTAGAATGATTTTAGAAATGCTTGCTACAAATTTCTGAAATTAAGCTACACATTTCTACGTTTTTTTTTTTCTTGCAAATTTTCAACCTTTGCAGCTCAGATTGTTTTTTTCCCTGGAACATTTCTGAGATGAATCTAAAAATTTCAGAGTTTTTGTTTCACAATCTTTCAACTTTTGGGACTTAGGAAATTCCCAGGATATTTCCAGAAAATTTTTTATTTTTTTCTTTCAGAGCTCAGAAATGTCAAAACTTTTTTCTTAAATTTTTTTTTTAAATCTCAAAATATCAGTTTCTTTTCTTGCAAATGTTCAGTTTATAGAGATCAGAAATTTCCATCTTTGTTTAGAAAATTTCTGAGACTAATCTCAAAGTTTTTTAGTTTTTTTTTTCCCTCACAAATTCTTGTCTTTTGGAGTTCAGACATTTCCATTTGTTTCAAGAAACTTTCTGAAAATAATCTCAAACGTTGTTTTTTTTTTTTTTGTCTCATAAGGTTTCGACTTTTGAAGCTGAGAAATTTACAGGTTTTATTCCAGAAAATTTCTCATATTAGCCTAAACATTTCTGACTTGTTTTGAAGGCAATGACCCTGATACGTCATCGTACGTCACAAATCCTCATCCGTTTTCAGCGCAACTTTACCACCATGACACATTCACACAATTAGTCTTTTTTTTTTTTTTTACTCCATTTGAAATTCGGTTCAGTTGCTCTTTTCTGCATCTCTAAAAGTGGAACCAGTGGAAGTCTAAAAATAGCTTCTGGCGCTCATTTCGGTTCGTCCTCCCCGATACAGACGCTGTGTGTTCGGTTGCCGGAGCGTCCGGACCGCCGCCGGGTTGCCCCGGGCTGCGCAGAGGGAGGAAGGTGGCATGGGAACAGTTAGTCACACATGGCTGCTCTTCACATTTACCTCACAAAAACAAAACAAAACAAAAAAAAGGCGTAAATGAAGAAGCCCTTCTTCTTCTGGCTTGAAGATACACAATCCCCGTCGTCATAGCAACCACCGACGTCCTCCGCTAATCGTCACGGAGCGAGCGGATCCGATAAAAACCGAACAATGCATCGACGTCAGTCACATTTCCCTGTTAGGTGACGACATTTAGCTTTTCCTTTTTGGATAAAACGAGTTGCAGGGATCACGTTTGGAAGAGAGAAAGAGAAAAAGAGAGAGAAGGAGGAGAAAAAAGAAAGTGATTTCCTCATAAGTACCGTCCGGTGGAGACCGGCTGAGGATTTCACCGGACTGGCGTGATGGAAGTGGTCCTGACCAGACTGCGGGATTTCTCCTGCAAGACTTCGACCTTTCATGATGGCGCAGTTTGGGAGAACAGGCCCAAACTGCGCCACTTCTCCCCCGTGAGAGGGGCGCACACGGCCGGAAGAGACGGCAGCCGGTGGGACATTGGGAGCGCACTGGCCTGGCTGCGAGCGGAGCTGGTAAGACCGGAGCTGGGGAGTAACTAGTTACATTTACTCAGTTACATTTACTTCAATCGATCAGTCGAGTTTAACTGGATAGCGCGTTTCAGCAACAAGGAAGTCCAAAGTGCTTTACGTCATAAAAACACAAAAATACAAAGTCATCACCAACAATTGAAACATTATTTTGCCAAGTGTCGCCATTACACATTAAAATGTTGGTTCGTGTTTCAAGTTACTCGAGTAACTTTTTGGAATAATGTACTTTTAGGAGTATTTTTTACTACGCTGTACTTTTTATTTTTACATGAAGAACTTTATTGTGAAGTATTGCTACTCTCACTTGAGTAACATACCAGGATTTTCTATCCACTGAATAAATAACAAGTTTACTTTAGTCAAAAATTCACCAGACACACACCTGCAGTTTTTGTTAAAGTTTCATAAGTTTTTATTGAAAAAAACTGATTTGGACAATTGGTTGTTTTTTTTTTTTTTTGCCAGATTTTGTTATTTTTTATTACTTATATAAATTATTGTAATTTTTGTCCTCTAAATACCAAAATTTCCACTTAACCTTATATTTTGATCTGTCTGATGATGTAATTTTTAAATATTAAATGACTGATCATTTCAAGTTACCCAGTGCACAACTAGACTTTTTACCAAATACTTTTTACGTGAGTAATTGTATTACTAAGTACTCGTACTTTAGTAAAACTTATGGATCCTGAGTAAACAAACATGTTTTAACCAAAGGCTTACCACACAGACACACAACCTTTGTTAAAGTTATGAAACTTTAAGAAAAACTGCAGGTCTGTGTCTGGTGAATATTTGGTTAAAACATGTTTGTTTATTCAGGATCCAGAAATTTCACTCAAGTACGAGTACTTAGTAATACAATTACTCACGTAAAAGTAAAGCATAGTTAAAATACTCCTAACTGTAGTTACTACCCAATTCTGCCATTAACAGAAGTTAAAATTTAACATTTTGTCTCATTTTAATGAAAAAAAGACTTTACATATGAGACAAATAAACCTTTTGTGATAGTTATAAGAGAAAAGCAAGATTATTTAGATCAAATTACATTTTAGCCTCTAAGGAAAAGAGAACAACTTTATCCCTGCAGCACATCTGAACCATAAATCCAGCTTAAATGCTAATATCTTCATTTTCCTCATAAGTGAAAGAACTTTGGGGCAAACAAAAAAGCCTCTTGATTGAGTCTTTTTGCTCAGCAGCTCTTTCTCTATCTCTCACACACACACCCACACACACACACACACACACACACACAGTGACAGTGTCCATTGTGAAAGGGACCAGCGTTTGGCATAATGAGTTGGAGCCCAGCAGGCCCCCGTCTCCACTAGGAAAGTTCATGTTTCATCTGTGAGTCGTTGAGTTTCTGACAAAGGCAATAAGACCGGCATCTTTCAGCCGGAGCACGGACTCTCCGACTGGAGCCGTAATTAACACAGAAAAGAAATGCAGATCGGCCTGCCGGGGTTTTTTGTTCAAGACATTCCTGTATTCTGGAAAGCAAACTTGGATTCTGGTGAAGTTGGGGGAAATCGCATGTTACAGTGGATGTAATTAAATGAAGAAGTTAAATTTACATTTGAAAGGAGAGGTGGTTCAAATGCTGCAACTTGCACAGAACATCCACCAATAAAAAACAAAAACATTTTCATCGAAGCCTGGTAAAAACTGTTTGTCCATGATGTATATAACGCAGTAGTTCAACGCAATGAAGCTTACCATAAATAGCCTGCACCACAGGCTATGGAGTTAAATTGGGGCCAAGAAGTTTGTTCCTGATTTAAACTAAAACATTATTTTGAAACTGAAAAATGTTTGAAACTGAAAAAAACATGAAACTGAATAAAGTTTGAAAATAAAAAAGTTTTGAAATATAGCAAAGTTTGAAAATCCCCCCAAAAGTTTTGAAATATAAAAATTGTTTGAAACTGAACAAGAAAGATTTGAAACTTAAAAATAATTTTGAAAGTGACAAAAAGTTTGAAACTAAAAAAAATTTAAACTGAAAATTGTCTTGAAACTGAAAAAATGTTTGAAAAAAACAAAAAATGTTTTGAAATATATAAATGTTTGAAATTGAAAAATTGTTTTGAAACTGAAATGTTTAGAAACTTTTAAAAAATCTGGAACTAGTTTTGTACATTTTCTTCAGTTTTGCAACCTGTTTTTCAAGTTTCAAATCTTTTTGTCACTTTTAAATCTTTTTTTCCTTCAGTTTGAATTTTATTTTCTTTTGGACCAACTTTATGGCTCCAATTTAGCTCCATAGAAACTAACCATCTTCCACTGTAAGAAGTGCCAATCCGAACAAGATGTTAATGATATTTTAATAATTAGAGGCCAACATCGACTGAACGGCTTCGTTCACTTCCTCCGCTGTTATCGCTAAAACTGCAAGCAGACTTAATTTCTAAAACAGCGCAAAAAACCGACGTCATCGTTCACGAGTTTCTCTCTTCGCTGATTGGCCAGGTTGAAATTCCACCGGAAGGAATCCGAGTAAACGGGAGAAAGCCGAGATTTTATTTTATTAGAGCGGAATGGCGCAGGAAGGAAATGGTCAGTTTGATTGGGAAGACAAGTTCCCCCGTTTTTAATCCGCAAGTCTGATCCAAACGTGTGTTTTATGTTCAGATGGAGATGCGTTCCCAGGACCAGGCTCTGATCCGGCAGCTTATGGAGCTTCATTCTGGCATCCAGGAGCTGAAGCAGGAGCTTTCCGAGGAGGAAGAAGAGGACATGGACGGAGAGGGCAGCTACTGGGACTCTGATAGCGACGGAGGAAACAGAAACTTATTCACCAACAATCTCTGTCAGAAGATACATCAAACCTTTTATTCACCTGAAAAAATGACCCACAGGAGAAGCTCTGTGCCTTAATTTTCTAAACATGTGCACAGTTAGCTTGCATTTTGTAAAAGTGACAAGGAACATTTAATCACGAAAGTCTTAACTTTCTCACATCCTAAACCAACCAAGCAAAATAAAAGAGAAAAAGATAGCTCTGGTCAGATGTTGCCATGTTGTCTCGTGACTGTTGTGGCCTAAAATTACTGAGATTGTAGCACCTTTTTCAAAAAGTTGCAATTTTTTGTAAGCTTTATTTTTGATTTTTCTCTTGGTCTTACAAAAAAAAGTTGAAATTGCTGCACATAACTTGCTCAAAATGAAAAACTTTTCATAGTTAACATTTAAAGTGCAGATAACATTTTCAAGCACCGTATTTCCCAAAGATGGATCAAAGTGCCAGAGGATAATTTCATAACGGTTATTCATGCAAAGATACATATAGAACATCTCAAAATGGTTTTTACAAAAAAGTTAAATTAAATAAAGCAAATATGTTACTGCTTAGTGGCTTTCAAGAGACATCATGAAAGAGGAAGTTCAATTAGAAGAAGCCTACAGCTGATTGGTCAAAATTCAGCCGAGTCGCAGTGATTGGTCAGAGAAGAAAATACAGAAAAACCTTAAAGTAGGTTAAAGTTAGATTTGCAGAAAAGTTTAGATAACTGGTGAAAATTGTAAATGATGTCTGATTTTTCGTTAACAGTTACGTTCATAATATTCTAACAAAACTTCTTAAAGGGTCTGAGCAGTGGGACGTTTTCAAACACTGTACCGACTCATGCATGGTGGTGGCAGCGTCATGCTGAGGGTCAGGTATTTGATTTTAAAATACACACAACTGGACTATGTTTACTAATAAGGAAGCTTCTTGAGACCATTGCACTGGATTTCAGGTTAAAGTTTCACATCTTCAGGAGTTTATTTTATAAATATAGATTGTTTTTCTTCTATTTTATCTCAGAACATTTCAATAAATCACATCTACTTTTACTTAGAAGGTGACAAAAGGTGAAATCTTTGACAGTAGCATGATTTTGTTTCTGTAAACTGCTATAAAAATGATGATAGTAAGAGACTGAATAAACAGAATATGTCTATAAAAGAGGGAAAGTGTGGATGAATTTAATCTCCTGTGATTCAGAAAGTTGGCTCAATAAAGCTGCTGGGACAAATATTTTTAACAATTCATTTATTTATTGTTCCTCAACTTCACATTCGTTATCGTTTTACTGTTCCGAATCAGAGGAACCCTGCAGAAATGCGAAGCGTCTTTTAGGCTGCGCTCACACTGCAGCCTGAACTGAACCAATTCTAATTTTTTATTTTTATTTTTTGCCTTAATGCGACCTGTATCTGACCTTTTCATGACAGTCTGAACAACGCAGGTCGACCCAGGCCACTCGGGTATTCCGATACGTATCCGATTCGAATGTGACCTGACATCCAGGTCGCGTTCGTCTGGACTGAACGTCACTGATCCTCGACAAACGTCACTGTTCTGCGTCCTGATGCGAGCAAGCGGGAAGAAAAACAACCATAACGGACGACAATGAGGATTAGATTGTTAATAAGCTACTCCGGCTGGACACCAACTTCAAATATGTTAGCTGTGCTCCACTGTTAGCATCCATGTTTACTTCCGCAAACACTGAGCTCTTCTTCTTCTTTTTATGGCGGTTGGCAAAACTCTGAGAACTCTGACGCTATTGCGCCCTCTACTGCGCATGCGGGACACTTTCAGGTCGTTTGCCCGTTCACACTGCAGAACACATACAGGTCGCATTTATTTTAAAGTGTTTAACGGCCACGGCAAAAAAAACCCGACTTGACAAAAAATCGAAATTGGATCACTTCAGGCTGCAGTGTGAACGCAGCTTTAGTTATTCTGCCTGCCTCCATCACTGTCCATGCAGCGGCTCTACTCTGTTCAAACGATGCATTCAGTGTTCCTCTGTTGTGTCGGATTCTTCGCTTCTGGCTCCACGGATTCCCTTCGTCAGCTTTAAGTCCTTCCCAGATAAGAAGCGGTCTCGTGGGGTTCGCTCACTGCTGACCATCCCCTTGCACCTCCAGCCCCCCAAAGCTCTCCCTCCTCAGTCTTTGGATCTCTGTGTTGAGCCCCAGCAGCGTCTGAGCCAGCTGCACGTCCTGCGAGCGCATCTCCAGCTGCACGACAACAGGCAGAGGTCAGAGTGCACCCAGGCCCAGAGCAGGCACTGTTGGATGTGTTTATTAGTGGCCAAGTAAAGATTTATTAATGCATTCGCTTAAATAAAACTAGAAACACACGTAATGAAACAAAGAAATGCATGTTTTCAAACCTTTATTTAGCCGTGGAAGAACTTAATGATCTATTTGGCAAGAGAAGTGAGGCATTTAAATAAAAAATCATTAATAAATAAATATCTTACTTGTCATTTTGATTAAATTAGAAACAAAAGTTATTTATTTTGGTTAATTAAATAAAGAAATCCACTAAACATTAAATACACATTGAACGATTTGTGTGTTTGTGACATGAAGTGAATTAAAATTGTACCGAATATTGATAAACATGTTGACTTTTCAACTGTGAGTATTCAAGTTTTATAAAAAAATTATAGCTACATATTTTTTTCTAAATTATTTATTTATTTATTGATTGATTCTTTTGTGATCAAAATCACTGATTTCGTGCTGCTGTCGTAGGAAAATTTGCTAGGAATGTTGAGACATTTGAGCTTATTTCTGTAAAAGTGACTTTTTGTTACTCGCCACAACGACTCGGACAATAACGTGACATCAGGTAGGGCTGGAAGAAGTAATACATACTGCCACCTGCTGGTGGGAGTTAGAAACGCTTAGACAAAAATGTTTCAGACCATTTTAGCAGAAATTTTAAAATAAACCCACAACAAAATGTGAGGATTTGTTGATTTTGAGTGAATTTCCTTAAAAAGCTGAAGGTATTGACTGATGTAATTTGGCGGTACACAGCTGCAAAACTGCTGTGATTTCATAAAATAATACTTTAGCACACAAATGTGATCTTAAAGGTTTTATTTATGCATCCCTCTGCAGTCCAGAGGGCCAGATGAAAAGCTGTGGCGGGCCAGAATTGGCCCCGGGGCCTCGAGTTTGACACCTTTAAGACTTTTGCTGAGGTTGATAAATGTAAGTATCAGCTGATCACCGATGTCTCAAAATTAAGAAAATCAGTGCTCATAAATCAGTGCACTCCTACTTTTTAGTCATGTTATACAGACGTAAAAAAAGAAAGATTAACAAACTTAATTTGATTACATGTAGCAAATTAACTCTTTTCTTTTCAAATTGAAATTCAGAAATACTTTATTGATCCCAAAGGGAAATTTTAAGCTCCATTTCTGTTTTCCAGTGCGCATGCTGAAAGGAAGCGTTAAATCTCACCAGTTCGGATCGGAGCCAGGTCAGAGCTCCATCTATCTGCGCCCGCCGCAGCTCCTCGTTGACCTGCTGGCTCCTCCCGATGCCGCCGCCGGCGCCGGCGCCAGCCTCCCTCTGACCCGCTCTGGACTCGGCGGTCACCCTGAAGGCGTGGATCAGTTTGTTCTTGACGTTCTCCAGGACCATGGTGGACAAGGTGTCCTCGCTGTGGCTGTCCCGCTCCATGCCTGGGTAACTTCTGCTAAACTTTCTGCAGCAGAGTGAAACCTGCTCCTTCTTCTTCAGCTCTCCTGCTGGAGTTGGAGCGTCTCCCTCTAAACTGGCTTGTTTTGCCATTGTAACTATGGAGAAACACCCTTCTCCTCGCACCTCCCTCCTCTTGGTAGCCCTAATAAGAATGGTGGAAGATCTTGAACAAAGACTATTGTTGCCTCCAGAAAGAGCTGAAAAGACCCCTCTAACCACTGCCACCCCCCACCCTTTTCCTTCCCAGCAGATCCAGCCCCCTTACAACCCCGATGTGAGAAATGTGCAGTGATAGAGCTCTCTTTCAGCTGAAAAGCCTGTGTGTAAACCTGCAGAAAATCAATCACTCCCCCCTTTCGCATCTCCCGGTAGACTTCTCTTTGCTGCATCTCCCTAAATAAGACCTGCTGTTCAGATTATAGCGGACGGACAGGTTGAGCGAGCAGCAAACACGGCCTCAGAGTTGGCTGATTCAGAGGCACAAAGACCGTCCTGCGGTGAAATATAACCAGGCCTTTTGTCCTGGAGTTAAATCCATTCCCCTCTGGGTCTGTGGGATGGTTTCTGGCAACAGTGAGCAGCTTTTCTCCGTCCTGACTCCTGGATAAAGAGGAGAAAGGCTTCCAGTGTGTCCGGCAGCAGAAAGAGAAGGCCAGAAATAAAATAGATGTTCAGTAACGTGTGAAGACAGACGACAGTGAAAGATGCACTGCAAAAACTCTAAATATTACCAAGTATTATTTCGCCTACAGCTTGGGAAAATGTCTCGTTATAAGTGAAATAATTTACCAATGGAAATAGTATTTTAAAATCAATATTACTTAAAACAAACTCCTTATCTTACTTGAAAAGTTACTTGTACATAGTTTTGTCTTATTTCAACAAGACAAAGCTTATTTTATTGACTTGAAACAAGTTCATACACTGTAAAAAAAAAAAAAAAAAAATCTTACCAACTTTTTTGGTCTAGTTTCTAGAGCAAATATCTTATTACACTTGAAATACGTCAAAACTAACTTACAAGTAATTTTTCAGTAAGATAAGGAGCTTGTTTTAACTAAATAGATCATTAATATTGATTTAAAAATACTAGTTACATTGGTAGATTATTTCGCTTAAATTGGGGGGAAAATGTCTTGTTTAAAAATAATAAAATAAGTTCTTGCTCATAAATATTTAGGAATTATTGACCTAAAACAAACTTGTATATCTTGCTAAAAAGTTACTTGTAAGTTAGTACACTTCAAATGAGACAAAACTAAGATATTTTCACAATAAAACTAGACAAAATACTTTTTAGAGTTTGTGTTTTTGCAGTGTAGGAGCTTGTTTTAAGTCAATAAAACAAACGTTGTCTTGAAATAAGACAAAACTAACTTACAAGTAACTTTTCAGCAAGATATAGAACCTTATTTTAAGTCAATTAGTCCTTAATATTAATACAAAAAGCTACCAGATCCACTGGCAGATCCTTTCACTTATTTTCCTCAAATCATAAGTGAAATAATCTTCCAGTGGATCAACTACTTTTTTCATTAAAATTAAGGAATTAGTAACTTAAAACAATCTCCCATTTCCTGCTGAAAAGTTACTTGTAAGTTAGTTTTGTCTTTTTTCATGAGTATTAAGATATTTACAGTAGAAACTGGACACGACTTGGTAAGACTGTGTTTTTACAGTGTGTTGCTCGTCAGACGTGAGCTACGGCTCTGTTTGTGTTGAGTTCTGTGAAGCGTGACAAGATGTTGGAGGGAGTGAGGTCGTCAGCTCTAAAGGTCACGGTGACACGTGACGACGATGACAGCAGCAAACCAGCCGCAAGCGACTGAGGCCGACTGAGCCTCAGATGGAGAGAAACGTCTTTCCTCTGCAGACGATTAAACGGGTCGCTGTCAGAGTCTCAGAACGATCGCTTTAAGTCCTCCCATGCATTTTAATCTAAAGACTAAGATAACCTGACTAATATTAATTAAAGGTTTTATATAATGATTTGATTAATCCATCAGATCTGCTGTGCCTTTTGAAATTCCCTGGATATACTTTAAGCTGTTTTAACACCCATATACATTAACTCCTGTATAAATTTCATAAGTTTTATTTGGAAAAAATGTTTGGGAAAGTTTCTCTTCTGATTAAAATGTGTTAATTTGTAGTTATTTTGAACTTTTTAAAATAAATAATATTAGAATGTGCACCTAACTTTAACACACATATACATTATCTATTGTTTAAATACATATTATTTTTTTAATGTTTGGAAAAGTGTTTCTTATGCTTAAAATGTGTTATTTCGTAGTCTGGGAATTTATTTTTTATATATATTTTAAAATAAAAAATGAACCAGAATGTGCATCTAACTTTACCAAAAATGCACATGACCTACTCTATACACTTTCTGCTTATTTGGTTTGATTTTTATGTTTGAAAAAATGTTTCTTCTGCTTAAAATTTTTTATTTTGTAGTTTTAAAACATATTTTTTAAAATAAAAAATACCAGAATTTGTTCCTAACTTTTAAATACGGTATAAATGTAAAGGTTTTTTTAATGTTTGGGAAAGTTTCTCTTCTGACTAAAATGTGTTATTTTGTAGTTTTGGAATTTATTTTTTATAATTCTTTTAAATAAAGCACACACGAATTTGCACCAAACTTTATATCTTTGTTTGCAAACGTCATTTTTAAACATAAAAAAAAATATGATCAGTTAATATTAATAAACACGAATTGGAACCACAGAATATTTACTTACTTACATTTATTTATATTTACACATTAAACCAGCTGAGTGAAGATGAACATTTATTCCACATTTTTGTCAGAAGTTTGAAAACTGTTTGTGTCCAGTTCACTGTGCAGAAAGATCCAATTTAACGAGGAAAAATAAATCAAGCAAATAAATTCAATGACTTTAGTTCTTAGATTTTGATCATTTTTACAATAATATTTCATATTAGCTCAGTATAAGACGTAATAAAAACTATTGTTGGTCATAAGCGTCATATTTTATTTACTGAATTACATTACTGCCCTCTAGTGGTAAAATATTTCCACTTCCATTTTAAGATTTCTTTATATTCAGTTGCATTTTTCAGTTTATACAGTAAATGTTACAGTTTGTAAAAAAAAAATGCAGAGGGTGTTATTTTTTTAAACAGCCAATTGTTCCTTTTCCCACAATTTCTATGTTCATATTTTTATACTTTGCTTCGGAACAGATTGTGTCTGGTTCCGAAATCACTTTCATGCTAGAAAATCAAGTTAATATAAGTATTTTGAGTTTTACTCACATTTTTTTTAAACATAATTACTTAGCACACAAGTGTTTCTATGCAGTCGATTGTGTTGCAGCAGCCTGAGGGGCTGCAGGGCTCACTGTTCGGTCAGCTGAGTTTGTTCAGTGTCACATGCTCGACATATTGGCTCAATAAAAGAAAAAACTTTTTATTAAAAATGATAATGGTACAAAGAACTCTGGATTTAGTCGTTATGGAGTACCTGGATAGTTTTTCCCATCAGAATGACACAAATAGAACGAGAAATGTGTTTTTGTTATCGCTAATGTCTGTCTTACAAAATATACTAATAATAATAATAATAATAAGCTGTCTTGTCCAGCCAAATAAAATTTGCCCCTTTATTTATAGCTTGACTGACAAAAACACGTACTGACATCTGGTCTAGTCAAAGTCTGAACTTAAACCTGGTTCAGATGATGTCACAAGACCATAAACAGGCTATTCACGCTACAAAAAACCCTTCAAATGTGGCAGAAATAAATAAATTCTGCAAAAAAGAGTGGATCAAACTTCATCTAGTGATGTAAAAGATATTGTTTAAAAAGGAACGGAGCTCCATCTTAAAATAATTGTCATATACAATTGAATTAAGTTCCTCAAACTTACTTTATTTACATTTGTTTCACATGACAACTCAATAAACTTAGCATATTTACTAGAATAAACCATTTTTTTCAAAAGTTGGACTAACTGTTTTCCTTTTTTCAGTGCATGTTGTTGATATTTTTGGAATAATTTTGGGGCTCATGATGGCGATCAGCATCCCTCCCTGCATCGCCCTCACATCGCTCCGCGTGCTGAGGAGGCTTCAAACCGCGTTCACGCTGCGCGACACGGAGCGCCGCCATCTTGGCTGCTCTACCTCCAGGAGGAGAGGAGAGGCGGGCTGAGACCCGCAGCAGCGACCGCACGGCGCCACGGAACCGCAGACGGACATACGATCCCGCACAGTGAGTCACGAATGTTTAATGTGAGCTGCTGGGATTTCTGTGTGACTTGTGACGCGCTCGTTTCGGGTTTTTGTCCCAGCGGATCGTCACCTGTTGGGACGCGGCGTCGACGGTTGGTGCAATTTAAATTTTGTCACGGTTGGGGGAAAAAAAAAAAAAAAAGACGCAAACGGTGCGAAAAGTCCGCAGAAATCGCGTTTATCGACACGTTGTTCATTATGTCTGATTCATTACGTCCTTAAGAGATGAACGATGATCAGCCACAGCGGTTACATCATACTGCTGCAGGTGCATCACACCTGACAGAGTATGGCAGGCGGATTTAGTATATAATCACAACACACTTCAACCTCAAATGGCCTTTCTTGATAAAACGAATGTAAAATTACTAAATTATACGGATCCGAATTAAGTCATGGTGAAGAAATGTGGAGTAACTGTACGTGGGGAAACTAAGCACACCATTGTTGGACTTAGAGGATTTAAGAAGAAACTAGTAGTTAGGTTCTGCTTTTTTAAGATTTCAGTCAGTGGTGTTCAAAGTGCGGCTCGGGGGCCAGTAGTGGCTCTTGGAGTTATTCAGTCAGGGTCTGACCACCAGTTCTTTTTAGTTTATTTAGGGCAGGATGAAATAATCTGAACAATAGAGGAGAAGCTGTTTATCGTTTCATATCCACGCTTGTTTTTTGCTTTTGAAGCAGGACCAGATTCATAAATTTGGATTTATAAAAATAAAAATGTATATTATTAAAAATATTTATTAAAAAGAATTAATATGTATAGATATTTATAAATATTTTATTTTTTAAAAATTAACTAAAGAATAAATGTGTTATTTATTTTATAAATAAAAGTCTTGTGTGCATCCTATTTACAAGAGAACCCTTTATAATAAGGCTTTTAATATTTGAATTTCTTTTGTATTTCTATTTAATTTTGCTTTGCATTGTTATGCATTTTAATTGATATGGTACACTTTTTATGTTTCTTGTGTCATTTATGATGTTGTTTTCATTTTGTTTTCAATCTAAAACAGTCTGCAACATTTGTTTAAAAATGAACTATACAAATAAAGTATTATTGCTGTTATTATTTGTGTGGGTTAAGGACCACAACTGAATATGTGAATATTTGAGGCGCTTTTGAAAAATGCTTATAACTGTTTAATATGTTGTTTGAACACAGAAAAAGGGCAAATTTTCCACGAATAATTTGGAGTTACGAATAAATGTGTAATCAGGTGAATCTGTAAAGACTGAACCTTTCAGTCAAACATGTTTGTGTTGCTCATGCATTGTTTTTCTGTCTGTTTCGTTTCAGGCCCAGCGCCTCCCTCTCCCCTTCCCCTCCCCCCTGTGCTGAGACGGCGGCGGCGCTGAGACGATGTTTTATGCCCACTTCGTTCTCAGCAAACGTGGGCCGCTGGCCAAGATCTGGCTGGCGGCCCACTGGGACAAGAAGCTGACCAAGGCTCATGTGTTTGAGTGCAACCTGGAGAGCAGCGTGGAGAGCATCATCTCACCAAAAGTGATTTATTAATTACGTCAATAATTTGTTTAAAGGAAGACTTTTGTCTGTAGTTTCAGATTTGATATAAAATTGGGTCTCAACTCGAAGTTTTACTTTAAGATAAATGTTTTCTGTCAGTCAAGTTAGCAAAATCCTCCACAATGTCAAAGTACTGATGCTGCCCCCTGGTGGCAATATGGATAAAAAATAAAATCTCAGATATTTTGTCTACCAGATCTGATTTTAATTTTAAAAAATTATTGCTTATTGATTTCTAAAAAAAAAAAAAAAAAGAATGGCAGAAAATATCTTCAGTAAGTGGCTTTTATTTCAATCGTCCCTTTTGTGAGTTGCAACACTGAGCATTAGGGTTTAATTATGAGAATATAGTCATATAGTAGCAGAATTTTAAATTACAAAATTAAATGAGAAAGCTTGGATAATCAATATTTTTTTATTTTCCATGTTGGAGAATAAAAAAATCTCTTAAAATCTCTTAAAATTTCTACTTAATTCTCCCAATATTACTTTATTCTGGTAATATTAACAGTTTGTTCTTGTATTATTTTGACTTTATTCTTATATTACTACAAACATCACTGAGTTATTGGTGGAAAACAAAATCCATATTTTCCAAAAATTACATTTTCAAAAAACAAAAATCTGAAACCAATTTATCCCCCAGGTCTAGTTTGAGGTTGGTTTTGATAACATTATGAATGAAAACATTTGAAAACTGCTTCTTGTTTATGCTAACATGATGTTTGCCTGTTTATAAAAGGTTTTTCTTTCTTTTATTTATTATTTTGGGGGGGTTTTCTCAGGTGAAGATGGCTTTACGGACGTCGGGACACCTGCTGCTGGGTGTGGTGAGGATCTACCACAGAAAGGCAAAGTACCTGCTGGCTGACTGTAACGAGGCCTTCATCAAGATCAAGATGGCGTTCAGACCAGGTACGCCATCTTGTGTTACCATCGGTTTCCTGCTTTAACTTCACAGCTTCGGGTGCTGCGTAACATCGGCTGTCACATATTAAAACTTTGGGTTTTATTGGTTTGTAGGAGTCGTGGATCTTCCAGAGGAGAACAGAGAAGCAGCCTACAACGCGATCACGCTACCGGAGGAATTTCACGACTTCGACCAGCCGCTACCGGACCTAGAGTGAGTCCGCCGGGTTCTAGGATAGGATCATCCATCCATCGGTCAGTCTGCCCATCCATCCATATATATATATATATATATATATATTGGTTTGTCCATCCATCTTTCCGTCCATTCTACCATCCTCCAATCCATCCATCTATTGGTTTGGCTTTCTTCCTTCCTTCCATCCATCCGTTTGTCAATCCATCCATCCATTGGTTGTCCACCCGTTCATCTATCTGTCCGTCCGTCTGTCCATCCATCCATCCATCCATCCACTAATCCATTCAACCATCATTTTATCCACCCGTTCATCCATCCATCCCACCGTCCATCCCACCGTCCACTAATCCATCTGTCCACCCATCCGTCTGTCCATCCATCCATCGATCTGTTTGTCAATCCATCCATCTGTCTATGAATCCGTCCATCGTTCGTTCCCTCCATCCATTAACCCATCCATCCATGATGCACTAATGAAAGACCAGCAAAACCCCCCCTAATTTTTTATTGTTAATTTTGCAATAAATTTCTTGTATTGATAAAGAGTGCAGGACAATCTTGAACTATGATTAGAAACAAGAGAGTCTAATTTAAAAGCCCAACATTAAAGTGTCTCAGTGCCTGTAAGTTTCTGCTTCTTAAAAAAAAGGTGGCAACAGGAATGTTTGATGATGCGTTTTCAACAGTGACATCGATGTGGCTCAGCAGTTCAACCTGAACCAGAGCAGAGTGGAAGAAATCACCATGAGAGAGGAGGTGGGCAACCTCACGCTGCTGCAAGACAACGACTTTGGTACGCGCTTTCATTTTCAGACCAGTCAGAGACACACCCGAAGACGGGAGGGGGTGATTGATGGCGTTGAGTTTTTCTGTCTTGCAGCTGACTTTGGCATGGATGATCGTGAGATGATGCGAGAGGAGAGCGCGTTTGAAGTGGACATCATGGGTTCGTCGGCCTCCAACCTGCTGCTGGAGGCAGAGGGCGGAGCTAATCAGATGGCGGACAAGTCCAATCACCTGGAGTACGACGAGCAGTACAAGGACGACTTTGGAGACAATCCCATGGAGAGCAACGAGGGCGGGATGCTTGGTACTAAAGCAGCGAATCCTTAGTAGATTATATTATTTGTCTTATAAAAAGTATTGAAAGTATTATTTATATTTGTATTTTCATGTAGTTGACAAGTTGCTAAGCAACGAGGATGGAGGTGGCATATTTGACGACCCTCCTGCCATCAGTGAGGGCGTGATGATGCCTCAGGACCACGGGGAGGATGAGGATGACTTTGATGCCCTCTCAGGTCCGTTTCACAAACAGAACCTCACTCACAGACGTTTTCATCCTGACATTTTAACTTGAGGAAGTTTACAGCCTAATCTTAACTTTTCAGTTTCTAATATTTGGTCACAATGAGAAGACGTATGCTGGGAGTAGTTGATGCTTTCAAGCCTGAGAGTAACTGGGGGAACTGTCAAACAAGGTGGTGGTAGCATTATGCTGAGGGGTTTTTTATTTTTTGCTGGGACCACTCAGGCACCAATGGGACCAGACCATAAAAAACAAATATATATATATATTTTTTTAAATTCAATATTATATATGTATTTTCTAAAGAAATAAGAAAAGAATTACATATACACATTAGGAATGCACAGATATGAAAGTCTGGGCCAATACTGATATCCAATATCAATATTACTGTGATGATATTTAGAGATATTATATATATTTCTCTTATGTATACAAATTTGGGGAAAAAACACTAGGCAACAAGATGGAAATAAATACTGGAAATAAATACCGGCCCAGTTTTATTTATAAAATTATACATATGTATGTATAATTATATACATACATACGTAACTATTGTTTCAAGATGGGCCAGGTCCCTTTCTGGCCCCCCTTGGGTGCGCCACTGCCTCTGCCTTAAATAGAAAAACTACTATGAAAGACCTCAACTCCACTGAAGAGAAATTCTGAAAGATTCCAAAAAGTGGGCGGAGCCAGGATACACTGAGGGGCGTGGCCAAATGTTGGGATGATGAGTGAGACTTTGGTCAAGTCAAAACACTTAGTGACTTTGTTGCTATATTTAGCAACTTTTTAGAGAACTATAGCGACTTTCTGTTTTTGTTTTTAAAACGACTAGCGACAAATCTAGCAACTTGTTTTCTCTTTTTGGAGACTTAAAGATTGCATCCCTAAGGATAAATTTATACTGTTTCTCTGCAGAATAAAAAAGAGTTGATGTGCAGTTTAGTTTAATGGAAATCCAACAATATGAAACAAACTCCGGCAGTTCAGTCAAGAGGAGAAATGTGTTTGAAATTGAGAAAATTCACCATTAAGTCAAATACCGACCCTCAATTTTTCATTTTAGAAAATCAATTAAAGCTGTACTGGAGAATAATCCTGGCATAATGAAAAAAATGCTTAAAAAACCAACAAATGATTAGAATAAGTCTATGTTGACTGTAACTGTATGCAAACCAGCTGCGTCTGGTCTCATTGTCAGCGGGAGCCCCGGACAGTCCGGACTCCGGCCCAACAGAACCGGCCCCCGCCATGACGGACCAGCAGGAACAAACGGCTCTAACTCACAACGAGGAGGAAACCTTCGCCCTGGAGCCCATCGACATCACAGGTGAAATTAAAAACAAGCGTTGAATGTTGCTCCCTGTGCTGCAGACCCAGTCTAGAGTCGGGTAACGTCGGGTTTCCAATCGGTTTCTGCAGTGAAGGAGACCAAGGCGAAGCGAAAAAGGAAGCTGATCGTGGACAGCGTGAAGGAGCTGGACAGTAAAACTATCCGAGCGCAGCTTTCCGACTACTCTGACATCGTCACAACCCTGGATTTGGCTCCTCCCACCAAAAAGCTGATGATGTGGAAGGAGACCGGAGGAGTGGAGAAGCTCTTCTCCCTCCCGGCTCAGCCGCTCTGGAACGCCCGGCTGCTGAAGGTACAGGACGACAACTCCAGGACGGTCAACTTTCAGAGGCGTTTTTTCTTTTAAAACGCCATCTTTACTCTAGATGTTTACAAGATGTCTGACGCCGCTGGTCCCGGACGAGCTGAGGAAGAGGAGGAAGGGCGGGGAGGCAGACAGCCTGGATGAGTTCCTGAAGGATCTGGAGAACCCGGAGGTGCCGAGGGAGGAAGCAGCAGCTCATCAGCAGAGAGACATCATGGGTAGGAAACTGGATTTTAACACTTTCAGTTTGTTTCTGGGTCATTGGGAACAAGCAGAGGCGGGTAGAGAACGCAAACGTTATACTCAAGTAAAAGTAGCACAACTTCAACATACTTTTACAAAGTAGCCGTCCAAGAAATTACTCAAGTTAGAGTAAAAAGGTATTTCATAAAAGTACCGAGTAACGACAACCTAGAGTTGGGTCATACTAAGAAAAATAAAAAACTAAATTACAAGAACAAAGTTGTACGAGAATCAAGTCATAATATTACAAATATAACTTTATTCTCATATTATTTTTGGCTTTATTGCCATATGACTTTATTCTTATATTATTATGAGTTTAATTTTGTACTTTTATTTTTTACCGTGGCCCTAATACTTCGTCGTAAGTAACTAACAAACCATCAGCCATTTAGTATTTAAAAATTACATCATCAGATGGACCAAAATAGAAAGTTATATTGAAATTCTGGTATCTCAAAGACCAAAATGAAAATAATTCATAAGAATTACAGAGTAACAAAATCAGGCAAAAATAAAAACAATTCCCTAATCAGTTTCTTTCAATATAAAACTCATGAAAATGTAACAAAAACTGCAGGTTTCTGTCTGGTGAATTTTTTGTTCTTCATTCAGTATCCAGAAATTTTACTCAGGTAAGAGTAGCGATACTTCATAATAAAGTTATTCAGGTAAAAGTCAAAAGATCAGTGTAGTAAAACTACTTACAAGAGTTTTTTCCCCCATAAAGTTACTTAAGTAAATGTAGCTACATACTAACTACAACAAAGTACTGGTAAGAAAAAGTCATATGGGCATAAAGTCAAAATAATACGAGAATAATGTCATAATATTATGAAGCTAAAGTCATAATATTACAAGAATAAAGTTTTAATATTATGAATAAAGTTGAAATATTATGAAATTAAAGTTGAAATAAGATGAGAATAAAGTCACAATAATATGAAAATAAAGTCGTAATAATATGACTTTATTCTCGTAATATTTTTCTTAGCGTGGTCCTAACCAACCAACTGTGGAACAATTTTTATTTATTTTTTTGCTCTTTGTGTGAAATGCTGCTTGGATTATAGTTTCAGTTCTTAAAAATACTAAAAAAAAGATAAAATGGACAATGCTAATTCTTCCCAAAGCAAGAATAAAGCATTTCCCCCTCTGTTTCTGATTAAATTTGGCCTCCGCCCAGACCAGACCATCACGGAGGAGGCCAACGCGTTGCAGACCTTGGCGGTGGAGGGCAGCAGGACGACGCTGGACGAAGCCGCCATGCCTCCACCGTCTTCTCAAAGAGGCCTGAAGCGCAAATCCCAGGACTCAGATCCATCCCTCCCTGTACGTTCACTCTGGTTTTTGCTCGTTGCAACTGGTCTGCCTCCTCTGATCCTCCTAAATCCAGACAGGAAACCTGGACGAGCAGCAGCAGCAGCACATGCAGCAGCAGGGACCAGACGCCGCTGCCTCTCAGCAACTGGAAGCCGCCGCGTTGAATTTACTCCCTGAGGACGCCGCCGCTAACATCAGCCAGCTAATAGAGCTGGACTTACTCGCCGACAAGGACAAGAAGAAGAACGACGACGACTCTGATGAAGAGGTGACAAAAAAAAGGTTTTATTTACGTCTCTCTAGTTTGTCGCTTGGATTTAATGTTGTAAAAAATGGTCATGTTGCGACAGGAGGAGGAGGCGCAGGGAGGAGAGCAAGACCAGGAGGAGAGGAGGTGGAACAAGAGAACTCAGCAGATGCTTCACGGCCTGCAGGTACAAAACATGCAGCACCAGTTAAAAATCGTTTTTTATCATCTACCTTAACAAATAAGATACTTTTATCTACAATGGCAATGTTACGGCCACTCTAGATAGAAAATAAAAACAAACAGAGGAGTAAATTTATGCCAAAAATATCAAATTTACTAGAAAAAAAACATGGAGATTTCCAAGTTTGAAAAGTTAAAAATTTTCAAAAAATTTTTTTTTACATTTCTGAGTTTTAAAAGTTAAACATTTTCGTTTTTCCAACTTTTTCAAAACATTTTCTGAGATTAATCTAAAACCTTTAACATTTTTTTCATGACTTTCCAAACTCAGAATTTTCGAAATTCTTTTGAAAGGTTTTCTAAGATTAATCTAAAAAAAAACAACAATCTCTTGCAGATTTTCAACATTTCAAGCTCAGAAATGTTTTTCTTTTCTTTTTTTTAGGAAGACCAAATTAAAATAAATTTTTTTTTGTTTTTTGACAGAAATATACTCCTTTTTTTTTTTATTTACAGTGACCCAAATACGCCGTCATATTACTCCACTTCTACATTTTTTGAACCAGAACCCAGACCAAAAATACTTTGCAAGATTTTGTGTTTTTGCAGTGAAGCCAGGGATTCTGACCCTTTCTCCTGATAATTTTTTATTTGACCATTTGGTACATTCTGTGAAGCAAACCCTGAACATTCAGGTAATCTTTACGTGTGGAAACAGAAAAAAAACACGGCAATGATGTCACGTGAAAAGTAACTCCCAAAGATGTTTCACCCATCATATCCCAATAAACATGGAGGCCAGTTAATAGGCAGTGTGACGGCAGTTTTTACTCTCTTTACGTCACAGAGGGTGATGGCCAAAACTGGAGCCCAGTCGGTCAGCCTGTTGGACCTGTGTAGGAACAACAACAGAAAGCAGGCGGCGGCCAAGTTCTACAGCTTCCTGGTTCTGAAGAAGCAGCAGGCGGTGGAGCTGGTCCAGGAGGAGCCGTACAGCGACATCGTTGCAACGGCGGGACCTCGTTTCCACGTCATCTAGAACGAGGCTTCCAGAACAGCAACTTAAAAAGAAAAACTCTGCTTTGATGGCCATGTCTGTTTTCATTTCACTACAGTCTTACTGATTTGTTGTTTTATTTATGTTTAATTTCTGCAAGCAGAAGTGGAGAAAAATATCCAAAGAGTATTTGCTTTAAAAATTATATATATAAACCAGAAAAGTATATTAAAATGAACTTATTTTGAACTTATCACACTTCACCATCAGTCTGTGATCGTCTAGCTGTCAGAAACTGCTAATTGTTGTAATCCTGTGTGCACAGAATGCAACGTACACATAAGTTTTGTATTTGTCTTCAGAATACCACAGAATAGTAACAAAACTTTGTTATGGGTAATGAAAACATGACTTGACTGGAACACCTGCATGCCGTCTCCAGAAATGAATTTCGTGCTGCTTTAGGGTTTCATCCCTTTACCTTCTACGGACGATAATTTAGCAGCCTTGCTAATTCAGTGTTCTGCTGTATTATCAGGCAGTGTTGTTTGTATGCAAGATATAACTTCTTTTATACGTGAAAGTAGATTTAATATTTACTCTAAAAAGAAAACAAAATGGAGCAGATATTTAGTGACTTGACCATGAAGCAGATCACCAAATTTCTGCTTCCCATTCAGTTAAATCAGCATAATCTACTGTTTTTTTTAGATGCACTTCCTCCACTCCAGCTGACTATATCAATGTCTGAACATGTTGTGTATTTTAAAATGTAAATCTGTAATTTCATTTTGTAAAAATGCAAAGACAAATCAAAGTGCTGCAGGTGTTGTCTAGAAGGTCTGTAAGTCAGACTGGTTTATGAGCTACAAAAGAAAAAGATTTTTCAAAATAAAAACAAGAACAGTGTGAAAAATTACAAAGTCCAATTTATTCTCTGATTGGAAAAGAAAACATTTGTTATCAATGGATTTATATTAGAAAATATGAAGTTAAAAAGGTTTATGGAACGAACTATTCCACTATCAATCCAGTTTCCTAACCATTAATTTGTGGTCCGTCCAATCATTCTGGCATTTAAAGGAGAGAAAATATGCAAAACTAAAATTGTTTTACTTCTATTTCGATCTCAGCTACTTTTAAAAGCAGCCCAATCACTTAAAAAGAACATGGTGCCATTTTTGGGGGCAATAAGTTAACGTTTTAGGTGTCTGGAAAACCCAACAGGTGTTCTGACCATCTGTGCTACCTCGTCAGATTTTCCTACCGTAGCACGAATAGATGGCTGTGTCTGTCTGTCTATCGGTGCTACCCGTCTTAAAACTTCTGCCGTCATGTTTGCAAACCAAAAGCTACAGCAGGCTCTGTTAATGTTAAATATTATCGTTGGATAACATTCTTTGTGTGACGAGACTGAAAGCTTAGGAGTTAGCTTAGCATAGGAACAATTTATATACACGAGAAAAACACAAAAATATCACTTCATCAGAATATCCTATCCATCTAAAATGAAAAGCTATCACAGATGTTTGCCCCAATGCTTTTATGAGAATATCCTACCTTTTAAAAAATATTCTAAATACAGAGGTATTTGTAAGAATGAAACAGTATCAGTCGGGTGAAGCAGGTTTTTATTAAAATTAAATTAAACACAGACATCTACAAATCCATATCACCGCAAGCTCTTTTTTGTGCATTAATACATTGTATCGCCAACAACATGCTCTAGTTGGCACACGGGTATTGAATCTGTTGTTTTCCAGGTTTCTTTATTTAGGACGACTTTTGACAGACAAGATCTGAGAGCAACAATGAGCATCTCCATTAATTAACAGCCATTACAATAACAGCACTGAATTCTCTTTGACCTGCTTCAAAATAAATATTTACAACTTGCCACAAACAAATTATTCACTTCTAGAAGCACTGTACTGTAAGTGCTTAGCTTACTCAAACTAACAAATATTTTATTTATTTCAAACAGATTTTTTAAAACAAGCAAAAAAAAACCATGCATACATAACCAAGATCAAAATAATTAGCTTACCACTCCTGTTTGAAAAGGAGTAGGAAGAACACTTATTTAATCCTATCCTTTATCTAAAGTTAATGACTTACTTACAATGCCCTAATTATAAAAAAATTGTAATTAAAACCATATTATAATATTCATGTTCCTGTTCAACATACTGTGCTAAAGTGCCAACAAATAAACTATATTACATAGAAAAAATTATAAACCAATTCATAAGAGAAGAAAAATCTAGAAAAACGTAATAGACAATTTAGAAACAAGAGACAATTTAGAAACTCTGATGTTTAGCATTTAATATCCAGGATATTTAACATTGTCCCCGATTTTTTATTTAATTAAAGATAATGCTTAACATTATCCTTGGTGTTTTACATTATTACCAAGGTTCATCAGATGTCAAATTTCATCTCCAGAAAAGTTTCCTTTTGCGTTAAACATTGGAGATAAAGTACAACATTAAAGACACAGTAAACATCAGCTATGACCTTAAACATCAAGGACAATGTTAAGCAATGGAGACAAAATAAATTGGAGATGTTAAACATCTTGGACAACTAAACATTGGGGATGACGTTGTCCCCAATGTTTAATAGTCTCTTTTTCTGTCATCTCAAAGGAATCTTCATGTCGAAGACAAACTCCCAGGATTTTCTGGTTTCATTAATTTTATTTTAACAGATTGCGAGAACATCCCTGTAAAGAAATCAAAATGGTCACGTAATTCCTAGGATAAAGGGAACCAGGATGGATGGATGGATGAAGGGAACCAGGATGGATGGATGGATGGATGAAGGGAACCAGGATGGATGAAGAGAACCAGGTCTGGATGGATGGATGGATGGATGGATGGATAAAGGGAACCAGGATGGATGAAGGGAAGCAGGAATGGATGGATGGATGAAGGGAACCAGGTCTGGATGGATGAAGGGAACCAGGTCTGGATGGATGGAGTTCATCTGGGTCTGAAAGCAGCTTCTCATCAGGACGGTATAGTTAAATCCTCATTTTCTTCTCTCAGATCTGCCAGCAGGAGAAGCTCGCTGCGTCTCCTCTCCTCCAGCGTCCATCAGGTCAGTGTGACGTAGCGACTCAAACTCAACAGGTGAAGCCGGTTTCAGGCTGTTTGATCTCAAATCTCCCCACCAATGGCGCCTCAGATGAGCGAGTCGTAGCGACACACCGCCGACCCGTTGGGCTCACTACTGACGGTAGCGGAGTCCGAGTCCATCAAGCTGCTGTGGGACACCTGATGAAACTCTCCCACTGCTTAGACACAAATAAAGAGGAGAAACATAATTGTTATTTTATTTTTGAATTATTTTCATCAACATTTAAAATAAAAGCCCAATTGAGACGAAAGAAGCTGCTGAGTGGAGGAATGAAGGGAAGAAGTTCTCTTCTTCTTCTGGTCCCAACAGGAAAAAGACACTTGCATTTATTTTGGACATTTAAAATATCTTCCGGTTCTAGTATTAAATGTTCATTAGAATTGAAAGTTTATTGATCTTTGAGAATGTGTTTCTGAATCATTATGCCATAGCTACTATATTAGTTGACAATGGTTTTAAAACAATAAAATCGTTTATGGTAATAACTTCTGGGACAATTTATTGTCTGGCAAAATTTAAGTCGACTGTCTCAGTAAGTTTTGGTGGATGATAAATTGTCCAAGAAGTTATTGCCATAAATGTTAATGAGACCATTTTCATCTAGTACAATGGCTATAGCATAATACTGCAAGAACACATTCTCTAAGATCAATAAACTTTAAAAACCCAACTGAGAAGAAAGAAGCTGCTAAGTGGAGAACCAAAGGGAAGGAGTCCTTTTCATTCTCAAATTCTAATGAATATTTAACACTGGAACTGGAAGACATTTAAAATATCCTAAACTACAAAATAAAAGGAATTATAAAGTTTCTGGTTTCAACTAAACCTTTTTTTTTTTTTATAATTTTGTTTACAAAACACCAGACTGAAGACTTTATTCATCTAGTGGAAGAAACAGAGAAACAAATCATGCAAATGGAATTGAGGAGGGGAAGGTGACAACAGGACAGGTGCAGGTTCCAAGTCAAACCCTTTAACGACTCGAGAATGAAATCACTTCTCAAAAACTCACTTTTAAATAAACAGCAAAATACCTGCAGCATTTCTTAAGAAAGATTGCTAAGAAAGTTTCAAGTCAAAATGGAGAACAATCAGGAAGCGTCACCTGGGAAAGCTGTCAGGGTTTCCTCCAGAAAACCTGCTGAGCCCGGTGGAAGAGCTGCTGGGCTCGTCCATCAGCGGTCCATCAGCGTGTTTGGGTTAAAAAATGTCCAGTTACAGAAAGTCTGAGGTGCAGGATCAGGCATCAACACTCAGAAATTACAGCGTGTGAAGCCAACTGATGGGACGGCACAACTGGTTCACAACTCCTCAGTCAGTTCAATGTCTCAACTATAAACCTTTACTTTAATCTGTCTTTACCATCAGATTAAAGCCATTGGTGGAGAAAAATCCCCATTTAAAATAATAATTCATAGCTTGTGGGGGGAAAATAAAGCCTGGTGGCCCACCAGGCTGATGAAACACAGAGAAACTCTAACTTCTGTCTATAGCTCTGGTTGTAAGGGGAACCCTGTCTATGTCATCATCTCTAAATAGGAACATTCTGTGTTTATATTTCTAAGTGATCTTTGGGCTGCTCTTGGTCCGATCCCTCACCTAGGACCCGTTTGCCCCGGCAGACCCGACCCAAATAGAGGCATGAAGCCTCTGACAGCTCCTAGGATCACTGGGACACTCAAACCCCTCCACCACGATAAGGTGGCAGCCCACGGAGGGGAAAAACAAAGACAGAAACAGTTCCATTCTCTGACCTGAACTGATCTGGAGAGAGGCCAGAAGGTGGCGCTCTGGTGTTTCTAACTAAACATGAAGTTTAGTTAGGAACACAAATTTTTCTAACTAAAAAATGTAGTTAGAAACTAAGCTCTTTGTTTTCTCAGTTGTTTTTCTCTCCACAGAATCTACACCTGGTCTGGCGTTGACTAGCTGTGGTTGCTTCCTGGAAAAGGTCATCGGCTGACATAATGCTGCCATCACCTAACTGTTCTCCCTCTCCTTTTCATTTCCTCGAACATGGAAAGTTCTCCTGGATCAGTTGACCTGATGTTGTGTCTCTGCTCTGTCTTCTCTCAGGTCCAGTTGGTCCTGGCAGATGGCTGCTGGTACTGAGCCCAGTTCTGGTTCTGCTGTTGGTTTGCTCCTGGTAGGGGGGAGTTCTTCTTCTCCCCTGTTGCTACATGCATGCTCTGTATGAGGGACTGCTGTAAAGTCAAAGACTCAACACAAGCGATTTGCTGTTGCCCCCTGCTGGTCAGGGGGAGTGAATGCTGTAAGTAATGACTCCATACAATCTGCTGGGTTTCGTTTGGTACAAACTTTTTAAACTACTTTAAAATTAAATGAACCTAATGAATTGATAACTTCGATCAATAGTAATCTGACTAAATTGAAATGACCTTTTGTAAAATGCCTTGACAACAACATTGATGTGAATTAACGTTATAATAAGTTTTGAACGTTTTGATATCTACTTTTGGGGTTTTGAACTTTTTGTTATCTACTTTTGGGGTTTTGAACATTTTATCTATTTTGGGGGTTTTGAACTTTCTTGTATTGGTTATTGGGGTTTTTGTTTGTTGTTTTTTTATATTGTTTATTGGTGGGGCTTATTTGTTAGTTTGAAAGTTCAATTTTATATATTGTCAATTCACAACAAATGTCATCTGAAGGCACTGTAAAGTAATTTTAGCTCAATCACATGTACTCCAATTGCTAGTACAATAAGCTCAGTTGATTAAAGTAGTTTAAAAAGTTTGTACCAAACGAAACCCAGCAGATTGTATGGAATCATTACTTACAGCATGAACTCCCCCTGACCAGCAGGGGGCGACGGCAAATCGCTTGTGTTGAGTTGTTGACTTTACAGCAGTCCCTCCTACAGAGCATGCATGTAGTGACAGGGGTGAAGAAGAACTCCCCCCCTACCAGGAGCAAACCAACAGCAGAACCAGAACTGGGCTCAGTACCAACAGCCATCTGCCAGGACCAACTGGACCTGAGAGAAGACAGAGCAGAGACACAACAACAGGTCAACTGATCCAGGAGAACTTTCCATGTTCGTGGAAATGAAAAGGAGAGGGAGAACAGTTAGGTGATGGCAGCATCATGTCAGCCGATGCCCTTTTCCAGGAAGCAACCACAGCTAGTCAACGCCAGACCAGGTGTGGCTTCTGTGGAGAGAAAAACAACTGAGAAAATAAAAGCTTTTGAAATAAATTATGTAGTACAAACAGAAAATGACAAACAGCAGAATAAATACAGACAAATCACAAATAAACCAGTCTAAGTCTTCTCACAATAGATGCTATAACCATGGTAACACTAAAATGATGTAAGAACACATTCTCAAAAAACAACCTGCGTTCAATTCTAACATTTAACACTGAAATTGGAAGACATTTTACACATCTAGCATAAATAAAACAAAATGAATTATGAAGTCTCTAAACAAAATTGTCCATTGAAAAAAAAAAACAAAAAAAAACAATGGCTAGATGAGGCCAAAATACCAGACTGAAGACTTATCCAGTTTTTAGTGGGGCGATGATGGGCGAGATCCGATGAAGGGCGAGATCCGATGAAGGGCGAGATCCGATGAAGGGCGAGATCCGATGAAGGGCGAAATCAAGATGATCCAGGAGGATTCCTGAAGGACAACAGGACAGAAGAACAGGACAACAGGACAGAAAGACAACGAGATGGGTGCAGGTTTAAGGTCAAACACCAACAACTCTGAAATCATCACTTTTCAAAAAGACAGATCTCTTAAATTACCTTCTTAGTCATCTTTATAATGGATTCCATACACATATTTGACTAAAGAATCCAAGTTTGGTTGGTTTGTTTTCACACCTTTACCAGTCGGGAGGGTTCGTATTCGCACAAACCCGACCGATGGGCAATTAGAGCCTTACCCGTCGGTAGGGTTCGTATTCGCACAAACCCGACCGAAGGGCAATTAGCGTCTTACCCGTCGGTAGGGTTCGTATTCGCACAAACCCGACCGAAGGGCAATTAGAGCCTTACCCGTCGGTAGGGTTCGTATTCGCACAAACCCGACCGAAGGGCAATTAGAGCCTTACCCGTCGGTAGGGTTCGTTTTCGCACAAACCCGACCGAAGGGCAATTAGAGCCTTACCCGTCGGTAGGGTTCGTATTCGCACAAACCCGACCGAAGGGCAATTAGAGCCTTACCCGTCGGTAGGGTTCGTATTCGCACAAACCCGACCGAAGGGCAATTAGCGCCTTGCCCGTCGGTAGGGTTCGTTTTCACACAAACCCAATCGAACTGTGTGTGAAAACAAACACCGCTGAAACACCAAACACACAAGAGTAACCAAAAGGATCTTTGTTACCCGTTTGTAACCAAGATCAAAACTCCTACATTTCAAATAACCTACCGTGTTTTCTTGTGTGGAGCAATGTGCATGAAATGGAACAACCTCTTCGTTGTACTTGTTTGTTACTCAATTCCTTGAACTCATCCGATGACTTCGTAGCCTTGAGGAGTGGCTACCGGAAGTAGCAAAACACATTTCTTGCAGTTGTATTCAAACTCCTACCATTCACAGTCCGAGGCCATTTGGTGTCTTTAGAGTCGTCGTTAAATCTTTAAAAAAACTGTTGATCGGCTTCCATATCTTCCCAGTCCATATACCATCTCCATATACCACAGCTTCCGGGTCCATATACCACAGCTTCCGGGTCCATATACCACAGCTTCCCAGTCCATATACCATGTGGTGTTGACAAGGCCTTAAATTCTCTACCATGAGCTCAAAACTATCATTCACCACCATAGACACTGAGGATGCAGGTGGTGACAGGGGAGAAAAAACTTCCCTTGAACAAGAAGACTTCCCAAAAAGAAAAAAAAACTGCAGCTATCAAACATTGATTAAAAGTTATGTAAGCTGAAGCAGACTCATACTGAAGATGTATGCCGTAACAGCAGATAGGAAAAACTTCCCTTTAACAGGAAGACTTTCCAAAAAAAAATTAAAAAGTGAACAATGCACCAAGTAAGAAAGCTTAAACAATGCCTCCTACTGAGGATCCACATGATAAGACTTTCCAAAAAGACTTCCCTTTGACAAGAATACTTTCAAAATAAGGTTAATACTGCACCAATTATTTAAATTGGTTAAAAGTTAAGCTACAGCAATGAATTGTACTGAGGATCCCATCTGGTGACAGTGAAGAGGAAAAACTTCCCTTTAACAGGAAGACTTTCCAAAAGAAGTTAACACTGCACCAATTTAAATTTGTCAAGTTATATAAGTAAGATTAGGCAATGCCTCATAATGAACATGCATGCTGTGACAGTAGAAAGGAAAAGCTTCCCTTTAACAGGAAGACTTTCCAAAAAATAAAAAAATGAAAATAAAAACCGGTTATCAAACATTGGCTAAAAGTTATGTAAGCTTAAGCAATGCCTCATGTTGAGGATACATGTGGTGACGGTGGAGAGGAAAACTTCCCTTTAACAGGAAGACTTTCCAAAAATAAAAACTTCCCTTTAACAGGAAGACTTCCAGAAAAACTAACACTGCACCTATTAAGTAAATTAGTTATAAATAAGCGTAAGCAGTGCCTCCTACTGAGAATCCATGTAGTAAGAATGGAAAAACTGCCCTCTAACAGGAAGACTTTCCAAAAATAAGGTTGACATAATTATTTAAATTGGTTAATAGTTAAGCTAAAGCAATGACTTGTACTGAATTTCCACCTGGTGACAGAGGAGAGGAAAGACATCCCTTTAACAGGAAGACTTTCCCCAAAAAAATAGCACTGCACCAATTACATAAATTCATTATAAATAAGCTTAAGCAATATCTCCTACAGAGGATCCACATGGTAACAAGAAAGGAAAACCTTCCCTTTAACAGGAAGACTTTCCAAAATAAGGTCGACACTAGATCAGTTATTTAAATTGGTTAATAGTTAAGCTAAAGCAATGACTTGTACTGAATATCCATCTGGTGACAGTGGAGAGAAAAGACATCCCTTTAACAGGAAGACCTTCCAAAAAAATAATAATAATAATAATAATTAAACACTGCACCAATTATTTAAATTCATTAAAAGTCAAGTAAGCTTAATCAAGGCCTCCTACTGAGGATGCCTTGCTGTGGTGACTGTGGAGAAAAAAAGCTTCCCTTTAACAGGAAGATTTTCCAAAATGAGGCTAATACTGCACCAATTATTTTAATTGGTTAACAGTTAAATAAGCTAAATCAATGCCTCATATTTAGGATGCATGTAGTGACAGTGGAGAGGATAAACTTCCCTTTAACAGGAAGAACCCTCCAGCAGAACCAGAAGTTGGCTCTGTATGAAAGGCCATCTGTCACTACCCCCGGGGGATTTGAAAGGACAGAATGAAGAGAGAGACAGAAAAAGAAAAAGAGCTGCTCCAGGAGTGTTTCTATAGGAGAAAGGGGAGTTAGTTGTAGTAGAAGCTCCTGTGGTGGCTTCATCTGAGAAAAAAAAAGTTACTTGGGGAAAAAAAATAAAAAACAGGTCAGCAGTTGCTTAGTCTAGGAGAGAAAATGGGTTAAAAACAAACACTGAAGGACGGGTCCCAGTAGATCCTCTCCGGAAGGAAAACATGGAGGTCAGCTGAAAACCTGTAAATAAAAGGTGGTGGATTACAGTGTGAACATTACCTCTGTGACCTCCGGCCTGCAGCTCCAGGAGGTCTCTCCGTTGTCATCCAGAAGAAATGAAATCCCACGACGAAATTGCACGAGGCGCAAAAATTAATCGGTTTTCACGTTTAAATTGAACGTAAATTAAATTTGTTTGAGTTGCTGAATTATTAAAGTATGGACCCTAAATTTCAAATAGTAAATGTATGCATGTTGAAAGGTAAAGACCTAATCTTCACTCAAAAAACATATTTGATATTCATTGGAAAGATAAATCTCTTAATCCAGCTATACTAATGTGAACATAGCCACATTATATTTGTACTAAGTAGGTATGTTATCAAGGTTTATTATAGAGCTATTTAGAAACCCTAAGCTGAAATCGCTTCCTACGGCCTCTCTTTCACATCACAACTGACTTTAAGCCAGGAACTTCAGATTCTAGATATCAGCAACTGTTTCAAACACTTAAAAACCTAAAGACAGAAGGATTTACAACAGCAGAATCCTTCTTAGCTATTGACTCTCAGCAGAGAATCAAACCAAACCAGCACACCAAGAGGCCTAGCGTTGGCCTTCAACAGCGTTAGCATCAGCAGCGTAGCAAAACCCGCAACAGCTCCTACCCTGAGTTGTCTTCTGGACCCGCCATTGGAACAGTTCTTTGACTTAACAAACCTTTGATGGGTTGGGCGGATCCGCCAGGCACCTTGTAGCGATTCCTCAGCTTGACGGAAGCGATCCTCAGCTTGATTGAAGGGAATCCTCAGCTTGATTGAAGGGAATCCTCAGCTTGATTGAAGGGGATCCTCAGCTTGATTGAAGGGGATCCTCAGCTTGATTGTAGTACATCCACAATCGATCAACTGCTCACTCCAGACGCCATTATATCGCCTCAGGTGTTTCAGGGACGCCAGCAACCAAACAAACCGCCGCTGAGAGGCCGTGGTCGGGTCTCTCCTTGTGTGCTGCTCTGTTTAGACACAAAAAAATAACTTCACTAACGTCATTGGTGGAAAAAGACAAACAACTTAGAATAAAGGTTTCCGAAAAATAACTTACCGAATAACCAACGCAGCGATTTCAAACGCGGCTCTCCCGCGGCCTACTCGCCATCACTGAGGCCTACTCGTAGGTCAAGTACACGACGCCAAACTAGGCCTCGATAAACACCGACACGATTTCAGTTGGATCCGTAAAAGTTTCAGTCACAACGCTGGGCGTCCTCTCTGATTCCGTGTTAGGAAATCAGAAAATATTCTTTTTCATCCAGGTCCCAAAGTTCATGAGTGTCAGACCGACAGCTCCGCGTCTCCCTGCGGCCCGGTGCTAGCCGCAACTTTCATCTAAACGCTCACGTAGAAGCGGCGTCATATTTTTATCCATCATGGCGCATGCGCGTCACACTCATTAACGTAACAAAAATGGCGCCATTTGCCACTGTTGCGAGATTTGACATTTTCCACTCCAGACCTGTGAAACCTGCAAAGAAACAGTACGAATCTAAACCTCTAATAAAACTCAGGTTAATAGCACTATATGTTTTATTGGTAATCTACCATAACATATTTTTAGAATTTAGAGAAACAGCAAAATTAGATTTTTATTTTTTTATAATGTAGGACTGAAGAATTTTCTTTTAAGTTTTCAAGATGTACATTTTTCTAAGGACAAACTAATACAGTTTTAGAAAAATTTAGAGAAAGTGTAAAAATTTATTTATCCATAATTTTAACCCTAAAACTATATGAGGGATAAACTTGCTTTTTATATTTTCAAAGCTTAATACCAAACTGCTGCTCCAGTATGTCCTGACTCTTATGGAGAGTGAAGAGTGTCAAATGACAACAAATAACTCATGTTATAATTATTTAAGTGTGCCATTAATTTATTAAAACTCTTCACTCTCCATAGATCTGTGTTGATCCTTCTTTAAATAATATAGGTTTGTTCATAAATGACTTATTTAATGTCTACAATAAAGTTTTGTAAAATAAATTTTCTTTATCTTTGATTAATTTATGCAAATATAAGTAAACAGATCTTAATTAAATGTTCAGCTTGGATTTAATTTAAATGTAAATCATGAACTTCTTGTCGTTTTGATGTTTCTGAACTAAATAAACTTTATTTACTGGTCAGAATCCAGAGCTATGCAGATCAATACTTGAACTGTGATCTGAACAGAAACAGAGACGCATGGCTTTCAGCGAAACCACCAGTCAGATCCACTTTTCTGTCTAAAGATCATCTGGTTTCAACCATATTTATTATCTTTCAAGTCCCTTACTTTACTATGAACCATTTACTTAAAGAAAGTTGTAAAATTACAAAATAAAAACAGAATTTTCCTCCACTTTTCAATTTTCTCTAATGTGTTTTGAAAAAAAAAATCGACTTAAAATAGCAGTAAAGCTGAACTGATAATGTGCAGTGGTTGCATAAAACAACATAGTGATCAAATTGTGTATTAACAAGACAACAGCTCAGTGCAGCTCTGTTGAACTTTCTGTCAGCTGTTATCCTGAATTATGTCACAGCGTCATGGCGGCACAGTGCTTCCCATAGGGGGAAAAAAATCATAGCAGTCTCTCAGCCCTTTGAACAATACAGAATATAAGCAAGCAAAGAGCTTATTTATTATATTTTTATACCATTATAAACCACAAATAGTGTTAAAATGTAAATTGTCTGTGTATAACTAATGTCAGATACTTTCTACATAACACTAAAACAACTATGGTTGGGTTTAATTCTCTTTCATGCTCAGTTTTTAGTGTAAAACAGTTCAGGACCCATCCTCCCCCTTGTGGATTTAAATAATCCCCCCACTCCTTTCAGAGCCTGAGATTTATTGCTGGTGTGTTTTTCAGAGAAGAAAACATTTAAGACCCATTACTTGAGAGCAGTAAACTGTCATGTAACAGAAGCCTGTTTTCTGATTGCTGGTACAATACAAACACAAGTTACAGAATTACACGTTTAATTTATGGTTGAGTTGGCAAAATTACATTTACTTTGGCCCTCAAGTCTGTTCGACTTGATTTTGGCCCATGTGACAAAAGTTTGGACACTCCTCTATGCAAATTGTCTCAATACAAACATCGTATTTGGCCTGTTGTGAGGAACTCCACTGCTCTCAGCGCTGACCCTTCATGTCTATTTTTATTCATGCAACATGCAAAATCTAACAGAGGTGATGATTGTCCTGGAGGAAAAAGAAACAATCCTGGTAATCCTTGATGATTTATCAGAATTAATATTTTCATTGTAATCTTTAGGAACACTATTGCAATTTTTATGTTTTTCCTGATATCCTACAACCCAAAAGGAGATCAAGAAAGTCTGGTTCCTTCTAAAGAATGGAGAGTCTGTTAAAACTGTTGCTCATTGTGTAAGAAACTAAAAGCATGAGTCTTTGTCTCTCTGTCCCACTACGTACTAATAACTACAGGAGCATCCATGTTGTCTCCTTCTGCCGCTTTTCTTCTCTTGTGTCGACTTCTTTTCTTCTTCTCTCCTGGTTCCGTCTTCTTCAGCGCCGGAGTCGCCACACCTTTCTTCTTCTTCTTCTTCAGGCAGCTCAGAGGGTTGGGGTTGCTCTGTTTCCTCTTCCTCTTCTTCCCGCGCCTCTCCCCGTCTTTCTGGCTGATGCCCTGCTCCTCCTTCAGGCTGCGGATGCTCTGCTGCTGGGCCGAGGTCACCAGCTCCCCCAGCTGAACGGTCTGGACGTGGTCCAGGGACGCCTGGCTGGGCTTGTCCAGCACGATGGTGTTGAGGATGATGTAGAGCAGAGGGACACCTGGGATCTTTTTGAGTCCATCAGTTACTGCACGGTCCTGCACAGAAATGGACAACAGATTTTGCTATATGCAAAATAAAGTCCTAAAAAAGCCTAAATTGGAAAACAATTTATAATTTTCCTTCCATTTGACAGCAATTTTTCTATCCAAGAGCCTTTTGTGTCATCAGTCCGGCTAAATAAAACTGATTAAAAGCCTCAGACATTACATGAAATTGTGAAAAAAGATCACTTATAATTTTTGATATATATATATATATATATAAATATGTGTGTATATTGTTGAGACGCTTATCAAGGACACGCACACACAGTTTGTTACACACATGGAATTCTTCACTTTTACACAAAGGCCTTTGTAGAAATAGCAACTTAGCTGACGTACGACACCAGGCAACCACTGGGCGTGTTTTAGATATAACCAATGATTCTTCCGTTTTTGATCAGATGCTGTGTAAATTTGGTCATATTCATTTTACAACAAATTAGCCTGTAAGGGTAAGCGTCTCTTTCTTTTCTAGCGCTAAAAAAGAAATAAAAAAAGTAAACTCTGGTTATTCTGTGTTGGCTGATTTCCTGTTCGTGCGCTCACACATTTTTGGTCTGTCGAGTTTAAATCACAACAATATACATATATATATATACTGTAGGAAATTCATTGTCATTAAAAAAACAAAACAGCAGTTGTTTTTTTTTTTACAAAGATTGTAGACATTTGTGAGAAAATGTAGTTTGAGAGTCATTCAGTAGTTTAAATTAAAATTAAACAGTTCAAATGTGCATTTTTCTTAATCATATATATTTAAAAATATGACTTGGTTGTATTTAAATACCGTTGATATGCATATAGAGTACATACAGAGTGAGCAGAGTTGGGTAATAACTAGTAACATTTACTCAATTGAGTAAGTTTTTGGAAAAAAAAAACTTTTAGGTGTATCTTTATTGTTTTTTATCTTTTTCTTGAGTAATTTTATTATGAAGTATCTCTACTCTTACTTGAGTAAAATTTCTGGATCTACTCACTGAATGAAAAACAATCACCAGACACAGGCACACCTGCAGTTTTTGTTAAAGCTCCATACGTTTTAAAACGAAAGAAACTAATTTGGAAACTAATTTACATCAATTATTGTCATTTTGGTCCTTAAATTACCAAAATTGCCACTCAGTCTGATTACATTTCATCAGTTACTCAGTGTTTGAGCAGACTTTTTAACAAATACTTTGTTTATCCTGACTTGAGTCATTTTCTGAATGGCTACATTTTACTTGAGTAAAAATATGCTGAAGTAGCCCTGCGTTTACTTGAGTATTATTGCTGTGTACTTTCCCCACCTCCGATGTGAGTGCGTACCTGCGTGGCAACAAAGTAGTGGTGTGGGTTCGTCTCCTCCAGCATTGACAGCAGACACTCAGACGCTGGGACTGGGTTTTTCAGATGTGCACATTTCCTGACCTGAAACCTCTGCAGGATGATTTTAGCTCCATAAAGCTGCTTCCCAAGAGTCCCAAGTTCCTTCAAAGCACAGCTACGGATAAGACAAACGCGTAAGCACGCAAGACAAAATGGATCAACATGAACGCTGCCCGCAAACAAATAAAGGTTTTCACCTTGTGCTGCAGAGCTGGACTTCTCCCATCAGATACTTGGGCATCTGCTCCTTGATCTGGATCTTGTTCTTCAGCGCCGCCTGGCAGAAAGTTCCGTCAATGAGGATCTGAAAAGGCTCCCTGAAGCTGAAGTTGTATTTGTAAAAGCTGATCGTTTTCTTAGCTTGTTTCTGTCTTTTGATCTTCATGTTGGATCGTTTATCGCTGGAGCTTTACGGGTTCAAAAATTAACCCCACTTTTAGTTTGCTTTAGCGGCGACCGCACATATTTACAACCAGAACCAGCGTGGACACTTGCGGAGAACGCAACACGCCTGGGTGCATACCTTTTACGAGTCCGACTAGAAATGATGAAGCGAGAAAAGTTCCGGTTTTGTGCGACATTCTGTTCCCGCTGTGTGTGGAGCGCACACTGCAGCTGCGATTTCTCGGTAAAACGATTCACATAATAAATAAATAAATAGATAAATAAATAAATAAATAAATAAATAAATAAATAAATAAATAAATAAATAAATAAATAAATAAATAAATAGATAGATAAATAAATAAATAAAGCTAGATATTAAGGAGTTTCTGAAAAAATAATTAGTTCCCATGTTATGGAGGGGGAATATATTATTTCAAGCTAAAATATTTGGTTCCCCACACGTAAATTTAGCAATTAAACAGCAAATGTTTCTACTGTTGATCACGTTATACTTCGACCATTATTTTAGAAAGCCGGGGATTTGAAAATTGCGGCTCAGGGGTGTGTCATTTTTATTTATTTAAATTATTATTGCGTGAAAATGATACAATCATGTACAGAACAGTGGGTCGTGAAATAATAGAATACATAGTTCACAAATAGAAATAAGGCAGTAGTGCAAGTAATAGAGATAATAATTTTAAGGCTTCAAGAGGCTTCATCTGTGGGATTGGGTGAGGTGCGTAAGGTTTCTGCATAATGTAGTAATTCGCTTTAAAACAGATTAAGCAGAGACTTCCTGACAGAAAATTTGCATTTTTGAATATAAAATTCAGCTAGAAATAATATTATGTTAATTACATAAAAAGTTGTTGTTTTTAGAGGAGCAGGCATTGTAGAAACCAAAAAATACATCTGAGTCCTAAAGCGAAAAACTACAGAAGATATTAGACTGAATATTCCAAACAGGGGGTGTGTCTGAGCGTCATTACGTAAATAAGCGACGCATGGTTAGCCCCGCCCCCTGTGCGTTCCTTCCGGAAACAGACGCCCTGATGAAGGTAGCAGTGAGGTAGCGGCTGCGGATCCACACGGTTCATGGTCGGCAGCCACCTCTGACTCGTAGCTCACTTCGGCTCGAGTCGGGAACCCCGCTGGAGTCGGTTTGGCTCGGTGCTTTCATTTCTCTTTAGCTCGGCGGCTAACATCATGGCGGCCACGGATCCACGTTTCTCGAGTAACGGCGGGCCGAACAGCAGAGGAGGGTTCCCTGCGGGGGAGAGCAGCAGCGACCGCGACGGCCCGGGCGGCAGCAGCGGCGGCGGCGCGGAGAGCGAGCGTGATCGGGCCACCTTCGAGTGCAACATCTGCTTGGACACTGCCAGGGACGCGGTCATCAGTATGTGCGGCCACTTGTTCTGGTAGGAGTCGGTGGTTTGTTGTTGTTTGGGAGTAGTTTGGCCGTTTGCGCGGCCTCCGTAACCCGTAGTCTGTGTGGCTGCTAGCGGCGGAGTCACGCCCCATTATGGCCCGTTTTATCAGCTTGTTGTCTGACTGCTGCCAACATGGCTTACGAGTTTTGTTGTTGTTAGTTTTGATTTAAACTCATCTTTTTCCTGAGAAGCGTTTTAAATACCCATTCCAGTGCTGCTTGATTAGCATATTTACAGCGTTAACGTGATCAGCTTTGAAGGGAAGTGGTTTAGACTCATCATATGATCTGATTAGGACCGAAAATGTTCATCAAAAGCTGGTTTTTGCGTTTAAGAAAAAAAATTTATCCTTTGAAAAAAGAAAAATATTGTAATAATTTCACTAATTTGGATTATATGTAGTTTTGAAGGTGATAAAATGCATTAAACGAGAAAAAAAAGTTTAATAAAAAATCCGTTTTGTTAATGGTTAATGAAATTCCTGAAGACTTCTAAAATAAAAATGAATGATAAATGGTAAATGTCTGCTTTCATAGCTAAAGATTAAAAGTAAATCATTACAATCTACAGAGTTAAAGACGCATTACATAAGCCCAAGTTCCTGCATTAATCAGCTGCAATGTTCTTATAAAATCAACATATTTTTGCTCTATAACTGTTAGTGCTTAAAATAAACTAGTCAAAGTCTTTTTCACCTTGAAAAGCTTTCTTTCCAGCACTTTCTCTTATCTGAGGTTAGGCTAATGTTGCGCAAGATGCAACCTTCGAACCATGTGTTTGAAATGGAAACAGCTCAGTGATGTGTTTCCCATTCATGCGCGGCGCCTGTTAAAGCTGAGGGGAGATTACGGCCCAGGAGCAGATCTGGGTTCGCTCCAATGGCACCATAATCCCAGGAAGAAGAAAAAAGTCACGTTCCTCCACCTGGATACCAGCAGGAGGTTGTGGCTCTATATTTAAAGTGACCAAGCTTTTCAGATTCACTTTCCAGGTGTTGTCTCCTCTAAAAGTGCTTTGCTCAACAGAAAAATCTGTTTCAGGGTTAAAAGGTTGAACTGAGGCCCAGACTTAATCACAAATATTGACCTGGAGGACAAAGAGTCTGAAGCTAATATGAATCTTATCATTTTTAAAACAAAATTTCGACTCAATCTTTAGTTAAGCATCGATAATAATAGTAATAATAATAAAAGAGTAGTAACGTGGTTCATTTTTCTCATTTTTTGCTTAAAGATCAGTGACTGAGTGAGACGTATATTTAGTGTAACATTTACAGTAACTTGTGTGTTTTTGCACCGCTGTGCGTTGTGTTTGGTGCTGATGTAATGTAGTTGCCATGTTGCTTTAATCCCCTCTGCTCTTGGAAGTCGAACTTAATGTGATGAAACTGTGATGAAACTCATCAGCCTGCAGAACCGCCGGGGTCAGCTCACCTGCTGCAACGCCAAACTGACGTTGCATTAGTGCAGCAAACTGCGTCGCCGCGGTGTTAATTAGAGTCAGGAGCGTTGGGTTTTAATAAACGCAGATACGACTAACGAAGGAGCAGATCAGTTCAGCAGTTCTGCTGTTTTTGTTTGAGCTTCAAATCCTTCAAATGTTTTCCTAAACTGAATCAAGTTACAGCTGGTTGCCAAATAAACACAGCTGGTTTCTGTTATTGTAGCTAGAGATGTAGCACATCAGCATCTCTATTATGCTATTATGTTAGAAAAACTTGATTATTTCACTGTGAATATACACCACTGTGCAACAGTTTGGCTCCTCTTTCATATATTTAAATATTAACAAAAAAAACGTTGCATTTGAGAAGCAGCTGCTCATCTCTTTAGCTTCTAAAAAGGAAGAGAAGGGCCACTAATTTCTGCAAGTAGAACACAAAATAAAGCATTTTTCTCACCTCACATAGTGTCTTATAATTATCAATACATTTTTATGTCTGTATTTAAAGTCCTGGGGACATTTTTGGCCCTTAAATGACTTTGTTTCCAGACTAAAAGTCAAGAATTGTAAAGAGTTTGGCCACCGAAATAGAAAACAATTAATGACCCAAACAATTTAGTTTTTTTTTTTTTTTTAATAAGACAACTGTCTAAGGCACGATCTTCAATTATATACATATTTGATGAAAGTTTTATTTATTGTTGAGCAGGAAAAAGCAGGTCAGGATATCCCCACTAAACCAAACAGGCAGCAGGAACGACTTTAATAAAACGCATCTATTCTGCAGGTTCTTTTCCTAGCAGACTCTCCTCATCGCCTCTAATCTGACGCTTACCGTGAATTTCCTACAGGAATGTTGATCTGAGCATTTAAAGAAAAAGACATTCTTGTTTGAGTGTGAACTAATCTTTGTTTATTTTTGCCTCTGCAGCTGGCCCTGCCTTCATCAAGTAAGTACCGGCTTTGTTAAATCTGACTTTTTAATGGCGTGGTTTTGTGGAAAAATCCCAAAGACTGAAATCCAAGTGAAGAAAGGTGCTATAAGAATCTAATATATTGTAATATTTTATCCTCTAAAGTAACTGCTACCTATAAATTCCAATTGAAGTTCAATTGTACAAAAACTGCTATCCATAAAATCTTTAACTATCCCTTGATTTGACTAAATAAAAACAATATTTTAATTGAAATCTGCACATTTTCCTGACATTTAACTCGATTAATTCATTAAAGGATAAATGTTCAACATGTTTGATGTGTTCAAGGATCAAAGAAGGTGGGAGTTTTCAGGTTTACTAAATGAATAGAAAATACCAGCACTGAATGGAAAACTGTCCTACTTCAATCAAAAGCAACACCAGCAGCATCACCCACTAACAAAACAAATTAACTTTTCCATAGTAGTTTATAAAATGGCTTGAGTCTGATGAACATCAAGGAGGCAAAATGAAAACAGTCCACATGCGTTTTAATCAACAATACGACTCATAGGGCTAAAACAATTAACCATGATTAATACCATAATGTTTAATTATTGGATGAACAAACTTATGTGTGATTTAAATGGCATGACTTATTTAATGGAAATATCACTGTTGCAAAATTGTTTTGCACTCATTTGTAACAGAAACGCAGCTGTTGAGTCGTCTTTGTTCAGTTGCAGCGTTCACACTGAAGAGTGGTAGTAAAAAACAGCAGGATCAGTAATAAGAAAAAAAAAAATCAGCTGATTTCTCGTTGGATTTCAAATAGATTTAAATGTAGCTGCAAGACACATTTCAGAAAATGTTTTTAAGTTTTCTGCTGTCCTCTGCCAAATTGTCTCTTTTAAACGATGCGTCTTTTATTTCTTCTTCTTTGGGTTCAGTGGTTGGAGACGCGGCCCAGCAGGCAACAGTGTCCCGTCTGCAAGGCGGGCATTAGCAGGGAGAAAGTCATCCCGCTGTACGGCAGAGGGAGCTCCAGCCAGGAGGACCCCAGGTATGCCTCCGGTCCGGTCCGGTCCGGTCCGGTCCGTGTTCGGTTCTGATCAGAACCGCTGTGAGAGCGCATTTTGGCTACGTTCACACTGCAGGCTTTAATGCTCAATTCCGTTTTGACCTTTTGTTTTGTGGTCGTTCACATTTCCAAAATATACGGTGTGAGACTTGTATGTGATCTCCTAATAGCGAACAACCTGAAAGTGTCCCGCATGCGCAGTAACGTCACACGTAGAGAGCGTGCTCGGTGTTTTGACAAGAGCCATGAAGAAGAAGAAGAAGTGCTCGGTGTTTGCGGAAGTAAATATAGATGCTAATGTGTAGTGTACCTCGTGATTTTACCGTTTTTATCCAACCGGAATCAGCACATTAACAACTTAATCCTCATTATAGTCCGCTATGGCCGTTGTTTTTCTATTTGCAGACGCAGAATAGTGACGTTTTGTCGAGTATCAATGACGTTCAGGTCGAATTAATGCGACCTGGCCGTTCAGACTCCGGTCAGATTTAGGACCCGCATATCCAGGTGGCCTGGGTCACATTGTAAAAAATCCGATCTGCGTTGTTCAGACTGTGATAAAATGTCGCATGGAGGAGGAAAAAATGGATTTAGGTCACTTCCGGCAAAATGTTGCTTTTGTTCTGCTCAGGTTGAAAACTCCGCCTCGGCCTCAGGGACAGAGAACCGAGCCTGAAAGCAGAGGAGGGGTGAGACGCTATTTCTTTAGCAGATCATTTCCCCTAAAAACGTGATAACTTGACCAACGGGTTTCCTGTCTGCGCCCAGATGTTCCCCGGTTTTGGAGAAACGGGCTTCCACATGTCTTTCGGGATCGGAGCGTTCCCCTTCGGCTTTTTCACCACAGTCTTCAACGCCAACGACCCCTTCCACAGAGCAGGTAGACCACCAAACACGAATCAAAATAATCAGTTTACACTTTATCTGTATGTTTCTCATCAGAAATTAAGTTATTGGATTTATTAAAAAAATAATCCAAAGATGTAAATATTACACTAAGGTCATATGATCAGAATAGAGGGGGGAAGTGTAAGTTTTTTTTCTTTTGAATGTCTAGAAATAAATCAAACATAACCCCGGTTTTTGAAAAGAAATTTTGTTTAGAGACTTGAGTGTCCATTTTATCTGTTGTTTTGGTTGGGTAATTAAAATACATTCCAGTTCCAGTATTAAATGTTTGTTAGAAATTAAAAGTTTGATTCTTTTTTTTGGGAGGATGAGCATGCATTATTTTGGTCTAACTGCACTAATTCTGTTGGTCAGCTGCACAAAATCCCAATAAAGCACATTAAGGTTTGTGGTTAATAAAGGTGCAAGGCACTGATTATGCATAAATGTAAAGTTATAATGCGACAAAGCTTCTTTATAATCTCCCGTCTCTGTTCAGACCAGTATGTAGGGGATCACCAAGCCAACGGTAACCTTAACAACGGCAACAACAACAACAACTGGCAGGACTCCCTCTTCCTGTTCGTCGCCATCATCTTCTTCTTCTGGCTACTGAGCGTCTGATGACGACGACAATATAAAAACAAAAACAAGACTGGAGACACTAGCGCACTCACACACACACACACACACGTGATTTTCATTATGTAACCTGAGAAAAAGCTGCTGAGAGTCAAGAAATACAGGTTTTCTCCTCCACTCTGCCCCTGACACACACACTGACACACACCTGCTGTGTTAACACTGTAAAAACACAAAATCTTACCAAGTATTTCTGGTCCACTTTTTAATGCTAACATATTTATACACTTGAAATAAGACGCAACTAACAAGTAACCTTTTTTGCACAACACAAGATCTTGTTTTAAGTGAATACTTTCTTAATATTTATGAAAAAGTGCAACTTCCTCTGTCAGATTACTTCACTTATAAACTGGAAAATGTCTTAAGTGAAATAATCTCCCTGTGAAAATTGTTCTTTTTTTAATATTTAGGAATTGACATAAAACAAGCTCCCATTCCTTCCTAAAAAGTTACTTTAACTTAGTTTTGTCTTATTTAAAGTGTACTGAGATATTTGCTGTATACACTAGACTATAAATACTTGGTAATATTTTGTGTTTTTGCAGTGAATGTTGTTTGTTTATGCAACAAAATAAATCACAATCCAGAGCAGGAGTCAGCAACTTTGCTCTTTTTTTTCTTTTTTTTTTAACTTTGCTCTTTACCATTTCTGGTCGAAGCAAGAGCCACAGGTTGCTGACCTCTGACCTCCAATAATCTAGGGCCACCTCTGTAGTTGTCAGCACAGAGTTTAGTGACAGTATTAAATGTTTTTAGCAAATGGAGCAGAAACAGCCAGGATGGGTAAACCTTCCTCCTGGTTTCTATATTCAGTATCCGTAAAGGTGGAAGAAACGGCAGTCGGTTTATTTATGTTTGTCTTAAACTGCCATTACACTGTGAGGTCACCTGTGGACGGAGCTGTCCTTAACGTCTGGTGTCTTTTTGTTTTTTTCTGTGTGGGGGGTTTTTTTTCCCCAGAATGCAACACAATTTTATTTCAGAACGGATCCATTGAAATCTTAAAGGTGCCACCCACTCATAGGACTTTTGCAGAATAGATGAGTTCTTTGGACTTTTCCCCCTGCAACAGAGCGATTATGAAACACTTATGTCACAGTTGACTTGTTTTGTTTTACCTGTGTGTGTGCATACATAATATATTTGTATATATGAATATTGTAAATGCTGTTTCTGTGTTTCTGACACGGGGAGCTACAGACGATTGCTGAGACGTGAAAGTTTTATGATTCTGTTTCTCATTAAAGCAAAGAAACAGGCCTTCCCTATTGATGTGAATGATAAGTGAAGTTTCCCTTTTTCCTGGACAAATAACTGACCAAATGTGTGAAAAAGAAAAATAATAAAAAATAACCCCAATCGTTATAATGATCAATTTTTTCCAGCCAATACCAATCTGATTTCTTTTTAAAGGTGCTTCAAGTTTCATTTTTCTTTTTTAAATTTAAATTAAATTTTTTTTTTACCCCACAGGGAAATTAAATAATCTTAGGTAATGATTTTGAACATGACAATAAAGAAGCAGAATATTATCTTCACTTATGAATAAAATCTTACCAATTATCTTTGGTCCAGTTTCTGGAGTAAGTAGTTTGGTATGTTTGAAATGTAACTTAACTTTCAAGTAACATCTCAGCAAGATATGAGTTTGTTTTCAGTCAATAATTTATTAATATTGATTTTAAAAACAGTTCTAGTTTCACTGGCAAATTATTTCACTCATTACAAGATATTTCCATCTGTTATAAGTTTAATAATCAGCCAGTGGAGCCTGTTCACTGTGTTGAGTCAAAATTGCACTGCTACCTAGCAACCCCAGCAGAGCCCTGCCCGTTGCCTAGCAACCCAAGGGGAGTACCACGACGCTCCTGCTTCAAACAAACGATTTTGCTAAAGTTACTTGTAAGGTTTTGTCATATTTCAAGTGTACTAAGATATTTGAACTAGAAACTAGACAATCTTGGTAAGATTTTGTGTTTTTGCAGTGTAAACCTTTGTCTGACTTTAATTAAACTCAAAAAAGTCAGAGTTCTGAGTTTTAGTGCACTTAATAGTATTAGTATTTGACCTGCTGATTAAGGGAATGAATTGGCCAACCTGATGGTGCGTCTCTAGTTGCAGTTTTCTAACCTGTTGGATCTGGAGATTGTGTCTAAACTATAAATCAAGTCTTCTATGTTCCCATCAGGGTCAGGACAGAAACTGAAGGTCATCTGAAGGACAGGCTGTCCGCCGCCACCGGGGCTCGTTCTTGTCTTACGTATTTGTCTGTCGGAGCGACTCTTTGTACTGAGGGGCTAATGTGACACTAAAACAGGTGACTGAGGTCCCAATGCAAATGGAGACTGTTGTGGAAAAACCAAATGTTCTTGGAGATTAAAGTTGATTAAAATGTTTGGTTCGTGTCTGATTTAAGAGAAAAACTTGACTTTTTCAACAGGACTTTAAACAATGAAACACTTTTGTTTTGTCATTTATATTTTCTGTGGATACAACTACATTTTAATTTTATTGAATATTCTGATGATTAATTGCATATTAAAAAAAAGGTCAAATTTTGCAGAATTTTTATTTAACTACTCAACCCTGTTTATCCAATATTAGAAATACATGAAGACAATTGAATAAAAAAAACATTATATTGCATAAAATGTAATAACATAACATTCCTTTAGTGTGTGCTTGATCATTTGTAGCAAAGGATGAATCTATAACTGAAAAAATGCTAAATATGAAAAGCTCAGCCTTTTCTGTTTAGAGCTAATTGATTATTTTCTGCATTAAACAATTAATAACTGGACAGCAACAGATGATTAATAGTTTTTTTGTCTGTTTTTCACAAACAGAATTTGAACCAAGTGAAGCTAAAACTATTCAATTTGAGTTCTATGAAGTACATATTTACAAATAAGTTTTTTTTTATCTTAAATGCAAAATGTATATGTTGTATTTTTACAGTTTTAGATTAATTGCTGCTCTGTGTTCTTTTAGAAAATTGAATTTTTTGGTCTATACTGTAAAAAATAGTTTAGTACTTAATTGTTTCATCATGATTAATTATTAATAATTTAATTATAATAAGGAAAACAAATTTACTGCTTATGGGATATTTGAAGGGTCAAGTCTATATGGAAAAAGTAACAAATTGATTTGATCAATGCTATTAAATGTAAGAACTTCAAGACTGGAGAAAAAAAAGGCTTCTTAAAAGTAGACTGAAACATTATTTACAATTTTATTGTACAATTCTTATTACAATTGAATGCATAAAATACAGTACATTGTATAAAATATATTTTTTAATATTTAACATTTGTCTATCCCCTTCTTTTCTATAAATAAAAATCACAACAATGGAGTTGATGTGATTTTAAATGTTACATTAAAAGCTGTTTATCTGAGCAAACTGATGTAAAAACAATGGAGCAGGTCATTTAAAGTGAAAGAAACGTAGAAATTAGAAACTAGATGGAATAAAATACATAATTAAACAGTAAATATTAGGATTTCACAAATATGAAAAACTAAAAAGGTGCAAAAAGCATTTTAACTTTGGTAAACGTATTTAGGAGGGGGAATAAAGCACAGCAGGCTAATTAAAAGGAGAAGAAGAAGAAGAGAGAAGTCTTCCTCATTTTGCCTGTTTGTTGGATTTATTGAGGATCTTCATGAGGTTTGTGGACATAAAATACGGCTTCTGCAGGGATCCATCGTTACGCTCCAGATCCTCCACTGTGAGAACAACAGTCAAGTTTAATCAGCTACCTCTAATAAACAGCGCCCTCTACTGGTACTGAGTGTAACATTACAGTCTTAGAATAAATACATACATCAGTCCTCGAACAGTGAGCTTTACAGATCTTTTTTTTCTATCCTCTTTTCCACATCAGCCTTATTTATTACATTTGCAATTATTTTAAACATTTCATTGAATTAAATTATTGCCCTGATTGTAGATGCACTGCAAAAACAAATTTTTACCAAATATTTTTGTATAGTTTGTAGTACAAATATCTTACTATATTTGAAATGAGATCAAACTACCGTACAAGTAGTTTTTCTGCAAGACATAGGAGCTTGTTTTGAGCTAATAATTAATATTAATGAAAAAGTTCCACTGGCAGATTATTTCACTTACAGTGTGGCAAAACATTTAACGTTTTCATAATATTAAGGAATTATTTACTTAAAACAAGGTCCAATATCGTACAGAAAAGTTGCTTGAAAGTAACATTTTGGCTGAAGTTTAATAAGATATTTACACTAAAAAGTAGACCAAAAATAATTGGTAAAATTTTATGTTTTTGCTGTGTGCAGGCAGGATTAAATGAGAAGTTATTTTCTTTTAGCTAACCTAGCTAACAAAGCTAGGTTAGCTGACCTAACTTAGCTTAACTCAACTCATTTAGAAGAACAAACATTTTAATTTTCCCTCCTGTTTCTGATTTAGCTTCACACTACAGATCAAATTTGCACATTATTATTATTAGGTTGGCTAATCTAGTTTAGCTAAACTAGGTCAGCTAACTAATCTATCTAGGTTAGGTAAGGTTAGCTAGCTAGCTAGAGATATTTCTCTGTGGTAATGACTGATGGCGGTACAGTAGTGATGACTGTGTTATGATTGACGTTTACTCACAGAAGCAGAGGAAGAGCGTGTCGACACACATGTTGTACACGCTGAAGAAACCGTGAGCTATGAGGTAGCTACCAAACACCACAGTCTGAAACAACATCCACATAGATGGATAAATATAAAATGCAGCTGGATGTTTAATGATAGAAAATAAGAGTGACTATCAGCTCACAATAATTGGCATCCAGTAGTAGTTGAGAGTTTCAGAGCGAAATGTGTCGCCTGGGAGCTTAATCCGTCCAGAGAAGAAAAAGAACGACAAAACACCTGAAGAGAAAAATAAACAACACTTAAAATTTTTAGTTCTTACACGGCCACATTATTTACTTACAATTAAGATTTCTGTAAAATATGAGAGCTTGTTTTAAGTAAATAATTCCTGAACAATGATAAAAAGTACGAGCTCCATTTATTTCACTTATATCATGGGAACAATGTTATGAAAAATAAAATCAATATTAAGGAATTATTTTCTAAAAACAAGCTTCTATATCTTCCTTAAAGGTTACCTGTAGGTCAGTTTTGCCTTATTTCAAGTAAACTAAGTGTTTAAATGTGAAACTAAACGAAACTGCTTGATAAGATTTTGTGTTTTTGAAAACAGAATCCACGTCCTCACCTACTCCTCCAACCACAAGCAGTTTTCCAAAGAACAGCAGAACGTCGGTCACTTTATCGAGAACCACCACCCTGTGAGGAGGAAAAATAAAACCAGAACCGAGTCATAAACGGTTTCAGAGGATGGAAAGATCTGATGATTTTAACATGACTGCAGCACAACCTTATGATATTCCTCATGAGCAGACTGAAAGCGTTTTTCGCTGAGACGCAGAAATTCTTCCCATAAATAGCAATCTGACAAAAAAAGAAGAAATATTTAGGAAAAATTATGAGTTTGAATTGATTCAGGTTGTAGTGACAGATTGTTTCCTCACCATGATGTAGGCGTTCCTGTTGATGAACTTTATAAACTTCTCCAGACACCAGAAGCAGCATTTTAAGCAGCACAGTACAAAACGGGCACAAGGGTTTTGTGCCGCTGGAAACAAGACATTAAACTCTGAAACAGTCCCTCAAAAACAAAAATCTGTTTCACACTCATGTAAAACTATCTATTTACAGCAAATGTTGCTCATCTTAACATTTTAAATCAGATGGAAGAGACTTACATCTGGTCTTGTGGTCGATGTACTCCAGGATAATCCTCACGACTTGAACCACCGTCAGGATTAAAGAACCAAAGGCGAGAGAGCCAACATGGTACCTACAGTAAAGGTCAAACATTACAAATCCCAGTTTAAATGAGAATGTAACCAGCAAGGAGACATGGTGACCACAGCAGGACGCTAGTCAAGGTTTAGCACAGTAAAACATTTTGCAAAATAAATCTAGCAAATCATAGAGACCTATGATGTCTTGAACAAGTTAAGATAGATTTATGGGCAACACATGTTTATTACATTTTTAACACCAAATTATTCTTAAATAATGATTTTTTATTCTGCTCAGCTCTGCCTCCTTCCAGAGTGAGCTGTTTTAGGATGTCCTGTCACTTTAATAAGCTGCTCCTGGCCACACCCCCCACTCAATGTTTACACTCACAACTGAAAATGGCTGCAATCAGATGAGGAATTATACATCTTTGCATCTTTGAAAAGCATTAGTAGAGCCTCCTGCACAACCAACCAGAATGCAGCAAGTTGTTTCTGGATGGTAAGTTGTCAACAACAAAAAAACTTGTCTTTTCCAGCAGCCATTGTACGGCACGAAAAGCAGCTGACCAAACGTGCTGGAGCTTTTCTTGGGTTGCTAGGTAACAGCGCAGTGCTCCACTGACAGATTATTTCATTTACAACACAGAAAAAATGTCTTGTTATAAGTAAAATAATATGCTAGTGGAAGTATTACTTTTTTGGAAATTAATATTAAGGAATTATTGACTTAAAACAAGTCAGTAATTTTTATCAAGACTTTTTATATGTTGATAAAAAGTTACTTGCAAGTTATTTTTGTCTTATTTCAAAGGTTTTAAGGAACTAGACCAAAGATACTTGGTAAGATTTTGTGTTTTTGCACTTAAGGGAAAGTTTTTAGTTTTGTTTTTACTAGGTTCTTGGGACGCCCTGTGCACCTTAGCGCTCTGAGTGGTGAGCCATGTTGCCAAATAAAAACAAAACCAAAAAAAAAAAGAACAGTTTCTGGGTTCACAGCTTAACCTTTAAATAAAAAAGATTGTAAAACCTGATTAAAACATCAGATGGAGCTTTAATGTTTCTTTTACTTTAGAGGAATAATAATCATTTTAATGTCGCTAAACTATAAATGAAAGGATTATTTAGATCACAGTCGCATAAATCTAAATAACTGAACTTAAACTCTTGACACTACCTGAGTGTTCGCATAAAGCTGGCGCCCACTGGAAACATGGGGATGTCGTCCGGCTTGCTGAAGGCCCAGTAGTAGGAGGCGAAGGCCCCGGCCAGCGTGCACTGCCCCACGGCGATGACGAAGTTCACACACCAGAGGAAGGCGATCGCGTTGTAAATCTGCAGGTTGAACATGTTCTTCTGGAAGAGACCTTCCTCGTTGTAGTTGATGAAGATGCAGCTGGCTGTAGGGCACTCTGGGTAATCTGATGAGTTGAAAGTCTGACAGCAAGCCACAGAGAAGTTAGTGATGAAATTATCCCTGTGCTGAAAACGTATGAGGTCATGGTTCAACCTGAGGGTCACAGGTCACGTTGCCGGTGATGCTCGTACAGCCGCCGTACGAGTGATTTAAAGGCACCACTCTGTAGATGGGCTGTCCTGACGTGGCCAAGTATCTGCAGATCCCAGTTCAGCCAAAACAAACACTGGAGCCCAACAGTCAGAGCTGGGCAGTTACTAGTTACATTTACTCAATTACATTTACTGAAGTAAATGTTGAAAATGTTCTTTTAGTTATATTTTTATTAAGTGTATTTTTTACTTTCTCTTGAGTAATTTTATTATGAGGTATTTCTACTCTTACTTGAGTAAATTTTCTGGATTCTCTACCCACTGAATGAAAACCTAACATGTTTTAACCAAAAATTTACCACAAACAGACACAAACCTGCAGTTTTTGTTAAAGTTCCATAAGTTTTATACTGAAAGAAACTGATTTGGAAAAAATTATTTTACCTGATTTTGATACTTATATGAATTATTGTAATTTCCATCCTTAAAACACCAAAATTTCCATGTAACTTTATATTTTGTTCTGTCTGATTATGTAATTTTTAAATATTAAATGATTGATAATTTGATCAGTTACTGAGTATTTGAGTAGACTTTTTACCAAATACTTTTTTACTATTACTTGTACAACTTTTGGATACTCTGCCCACCTCTACTAACAGTAGTCAAAGGAGGGTAGGGTATACAAAAATTGTACTCAAGTAAAAGTAGAACTACTTCAACATATTTTTACTCAAGTAAAAAGTAACCGTCCAAGAAATTACTCAGGTAAGAGTAAAAAGGTCTTCTCAAGTACTGATCTAAACATCAATCATTCAATATTTTAAAATTATATCATCAGACAGAACAAAATGTAAAATAGAAATTTTGGTATTTTAAGGATGAAAATGAAAATAAATATTTAGGGCTGAAATGATTTATCGTGATTAATAGATTATTTAGTGAACTAATTTAGTAATTGATTAATTGTTAGCTTTAGTAAAGCTAAAGGATACATTGCCGTGGCGCCCCAGTAGGAGACGCAGACCAGCAGCAGAGCAAATGTGACCAGAGGGAACGCCAGGGAAGACATCATGTGACCAATCGCTCTGCAGGTTATAAACAGGAGTTAACATCTCAAAAACAAACATCTTTATTAAAAACAACATGTTCTGTTTCTGCATCTTGAATCAAAGCGGCTCAGTCAGAGGGTTTTGTTATTTTTGTTATTAGCTGCGTTTCCATTACAAATATGCGCAAAACTTTAACATTCCACTAATGTAAAAAAAAAAACAAAAAAAAAAACAATTTCACAAATGTGGTGTTTCCATTAAATAAGAAATGCAATTTAATAAATAAATAAAATTTTTAAAAAATCACACATGAATAAGCTTGTCCATGCGATTCATGCTAAAAGAAACTTGCTGTGCCATCTTTTTAATCGACACTGCCAGGTTTCTATTAAGCAGATTTATTTTAGTAGTTCCAATTTGAACTAGTAAAATGTGTAACATGTTTTATTTTAACAATATTACAGATATTTGTGAAGTTTGTCAAAATCTACTTATTTATTCTTTGAATTTATTTTGTTTGGTCAACAAGTTGTTTCTCCAGACATTTATCGGAGTTTTCATTTGTTACGCTGCTCTTGGCAGTTGGTGGTTACCATAGCAACCTGTAACTGACAGCTCCGCCCCCTTTTTTTCTGTTGCCGTCGGTAACCGTGGTATGTACTAGGATCAGCTCTGTGTTTTCTTTACAAATTTGATCTTTTAACATATATTTTAGACAAATTGAATCATATACAGTGTCACATGAGTAATTTTGCCATGTTTTGTGTATGTTTTTATCTGTTATTATTAATGTTGTCTGTTTGAACTATGTTTGATTTTAAAAATGCTAACTGCTGCCAACTGCTCATTGGGAGCTATTGCTTTGTAGTTTGTTTAGGGTTATTTATTACATTTTAATTCATGTATAGGGGCAGAAGCTGTTAACCATCTTGATTTCCTCTTTTGTTAGAGTAAATACACTAAACCTGAATGTGTCCGTCGTGAAGTCAACCTATTAGGCCTGAGACGAACAGACGGGTTACAGATGGTCAATGGAAACGCAGCTACCGACAGTCACCCAGGGCAGCAACAGAAATGGGGCCCACAAGCACCAGGTAAAAAAATATAACTCCAGTTATACCTTGAACAGGTTTTCTGTTGCTTTTTGTCCCACCATTTACTGCTTTCCAGTTGTGATCCGACTCACCTGCTGGATTCCTGAATGAGAGCGATCGCTATCAGGATTCTGGTTCTGAGGAAGATGAGGGTGAGGAGGATGATGGCTTCCACCACACAGAGGATTATCACTGAGGGTCAGAGAAATTATCCCCACCAATCACTCACAGCTGCTCATTCAACAAACATCATTAATAAAAATTTTGCTTTTGCCCTGTAATTTGAAATCTGCTTTTTGTATGTATTCAGGGAATCTCATTTTTTTTAAAAAAATAAACAGAAAACATCTTTAAGGAGATAAAAAAAATTTCACAACACTGCTGAAGAAAGTAAATGCTAGCAATTAAAGCAGATTAGCACCGCAACTAACAATTATTGTCATTTCTTCCAGACTTTTCCATCAGTTTTTTGATCTCATCAGGTTCCTATTGACCCAAAACCTCAACAATTTTCTTAAAATTTCTTAGAATTAACTGAAAACCCAAAACACATTTGGATTGAAAACAAAACTAATCTTACAAATGGCCAGCCAGGTCTCCTGGACATGCAGATAAGTCTGAAAGTTTGTGGTGAATCCGACGTTAGTGATGCTTGCGGACTGTTGTTTGTAGTTAGCGTATTCCCAGTAGCAGTGCCAGATTCCTGTGTTGGAAAATTATCAAAACATCTTAAGAAGTGGAAGTTAACATTTAGAAAAAACAGCTTGAAATCACAACAGCGATGAAAAAAAACACTTTAAAAGTGTTGTTAGCCGTTAGCTGGAAGACAAAAAACTAAAAAATAAAAAAATAGTGCTGCAAATATGAAAGCAGATGAGTTTTTACCGTAAGCGCCAGATGCCAGGAGTCCGATGATGATCAGCCAGATCATCACTGGAGCGATGAACCTCAGCAGCAGCAGGAACAGCAGACTGACCAGCATGGCTATCACCAAACCACTAAAACCAGTTAGACAAGACAGGAGCAACAGGAAGAAACCAGTTACCAATGAAACAACAGGAGATCAAAGCTTAAAACATGAATTTATTTCAAGAAAAATACTTAATTCTCCTAAAGATTAATGAAGTGAACCAATAAAATTGCAATTATTTTTTATTTTATTTCATTCTAGTTTTTATTTGTAATTTTCCAGTTGCATTATGTCCATGTTTTTCTCACTTTATGTGTGGAAACTACAGAGGTTGTGCTACAGCTGAAACGATTAATCGGATTAATTGTGACAAATTGATTATTATAAATAATTGTCAACTAATTTAATAATCGATTAAAGAACGTGTGTCAAACTGAAGGTCTGTGGGCCAAATCCGGCCGGCCGTAGCATTTTATGTGATTCTAGACTATACACTAAGTGTGCTTAAATATAATGCAATCAATCAAATCAATTCAATTTTTATTAATTTACTGCCAAATTATATCTTGGGAATTATTGAGGAAATTCACACAAAATCAGCAAATCCCAGCACTTTTTTTGCACTAATACATAATTGGGAGTTTATTGCAGATTTTTCTCAAAAATTGTCAAAAACTTTACTTGTACTAAACAGCTGCCTCAGCATTAATTAATGTCAGATTATAGTCTATGATCCATATAGCCAGTAATAAAAGGTCGCAAAATAAGTGAAATTATTTCCAAATTAGTACCACAAACAAAATCCTGGAGGGGCTGAAATTAAATAATTTAATTGAATTTTAAGAATTCGTTGATATTTTAAGTTTGGTGAGCAGGTTTTATCAATACATTCTGGCACAACCGGGCCTTTAAAAGTATTAATGATTTTGATTTGGCCCAAAACGAAGATGAGTTCAACACCCCTGGATTAAAAACTCAAAAAAGGCTATTTGCTGACTGCAAAAATGACGGAGTGTTTCTGGAAACAGCTGAGACCCATATAGAAGTACAAAAATGTCCAAAATGTTACTTTTAAAGGGAACCTATAATGCTAAACTTGCATCTATAAAGTGAAATTTTGTTAGTCTATCATATAAAATCCACTGAAGCCTGTATTTATAAAGTGGTAAAATGTGAAACTGGTGCAGCTCAGCTAAAAACTCACACTAGAATCCACGGCCAGGATGATGCAAAATCTTCAAAGATCCGGAGGCCAACGTTTTTGACATTGAAGCTGTTGATTATGTCTCTAATGAGGAGAAATTCAAAGATAAGTTGCATTAGAGCTGCTCTCCTTTCAAACTCTGGATAAAAACCAAGACTTAACAAGAACTAAAGCAAGGACGACATGGCGGCGTTCGTCTAAAACAGGAGTGACCAATCCAATCCAGGAGAGCTACTGTTCTGCAGCTTTTGGATGCATCCCTGCTGCAACAATCCTCAATTATATACAGGGCTCATACACTTTCCCACAGTAAAATTAGAATAGAATAGAATAGAATTCAACTTTATTGTCATTGCACTGTCACAAGTACAAGCAACGAGATGTAGTTTGCATCTATCCAGAAGTGCTCTACAAGATATAAATATTTATTTACAGATGTACAAGACTGTGTATGTATGGACTATATATATAATATATATATATATATATATATATATATATATATATATATATATATATATAAATTCAAGAACTTTCCAAGTTCTTGAATTTGAAGAACTTGAAATTCAAGTTTTAAGTTCTTGAATTTCAAGCTTGAATCCCGAAGTATTCAAAAAATACTTCGGGATTCCTTTAAAAAAAATCCCGAAGTATTTTTTTTAAGGTAAAATACTTCCCTTAAAATTATTTTTAAGGGAAATTTTGGTTTTTTAGAATTATATGAAGCTAAATTGGGGTCATAAAGTTCGCTAATTTTTTAAAACTGAAAAAAGGAGATTTGAAAGTGGAAAATAAATTTGAAACTGAAAAAAAAAATTTGTAACTAAGAAAAATAATAAACCGGAAAAAATAAAAATAGAAAAACGGGTAGTTTTGAATTTTTTTCAGTTTCAAACTCCTTTTTCATTTTCAAAACATTTTTGAGCAAATTTTATGGCCCTAAATTAGCTCCATATAACTCACCTGAGGCAAGTTTGCTAGTTTATTGTTGAAACTGAAAAAAATAAAGCTGAAACTTAAAAATAATTTTGAAACTGAAAAAGAAACATAAACTGTGAAAAAAATGAAACAGAATAAATTTAAAAAAGACAGTTTGAGAGAAAAAAAGTAGTTTTGAAGTTTTTCTCAGTTTCAAACTTTCGTTTCCAGTTTCAAAACAGACATTTTTGAGCAAACTTGTTGGCCCTGATTTAGCCCCATATGACTCACCTGAAACAAGTTTAGTCTGATTTAACTTCAGACAGAGAGAAAAAATGTGTTTGTGTGTTTTTATTAGATTTCTGAAAACATCTGGTTTCAGATACATAAAGTTAATCCAAATTTAGGCGTTAAATAGCATTTTATTACCAAACTGTGCAGTTTGAATATCGAGCACTTACAAGGACTGTACACAGAAATCAAGCATTTTCCAAACCTTGAACAGACCTAATTGACATTCAAGCAATTTCAAGGATTTCAAGCAACCTGCTTCTTGTTTACCCTCTGCAGAGCTGAATTGATGTGTTTTGCATCTGAATTAGCAGCTCTCCAGGAATGAACATTTAACACACTACAGAGCCGTCACTACATTGACCCATTTTTCCTCCGCTACACCTTCAAGCAGACATAAAAAACAAGACAAACTTTAAGAAGTCTCCTTTAATCATTAGATTAAAGTAGTAGACTCAAACTACAGCGCCTGAAACTAATAATAAGTTTTGTGAGGCGTTTAGCGGCCGGCGTGCGTCCCTGAAGCCACCGCCACCCAGCTGCTACACTAAAGCCGACGAAAACTCACAACCACTGACCGTGAGCTGGTGATGATGAGCAGGGAGGAGGCAGAGAAAAGCTGAGGTTTATCATCTGTTGGTGCTGCGAACATTTTAACGGTTAGCGGTTTGTGTCTTACCCAGTGCCGTTCTTGATGAGGTTCGCCGTCTCGTTAACCGAGCTCGGCAAACCTGGGGTGCTGGAGAAAGAGTCGGGGATTGAGCCCAGTTTCTGGATGTCGGGGAAACATCTCCCCAACGCTAAATGAAGAGGAAAAAAGAGATTGATCTGAATTTCACAAAATGAAAACAAAACCTTTCTCTTTTAAAGTTGGTAAAAGTGGTTAATATTTAAACAAGAGCATGCAGTCATAACATTGTGAGAATAAAGTCGTAATATTGCCAGAATAACGTCACACTCATAAAAGTAAACTTATAATTGTCATATATTGAGGAATGTTGAGCATCTTGTGTTTATACTTTATATTTATCTTACTAATAAGGAAACACATGAGCTGAAGTGTTCAATACAACTTTAGTCTGGTTAAATTAAAACTTCATTCCTGTATTATTACTAAAAGTACTTTATTTTGGTAATATTATGACTTTATTCTCAAAATATTACAATTCTGTTCTCGTTATTTTGACTTCATTCTCGTATTACTGTGACTTTTTTCTGGTAATTTATGTCTTTGTTCTTATAATATTAAGACTTTATTTTCATAATTTCATAACTTCATTCATGTTATTTTAACTTGTATAAGTTTATGCTCTTGTAATTGTGGCTTTATTCACATAATTCTATGAATTTATTCTTGTAATTTTCTCTTAATTACTGTAATATTCTTCTTTTTTTAATCTTTCTTAGCCTGACCTCATGAATAATCAAAGATTTTTCCTCACCTGAGGTTGTTGGTATGCGGAAGAAAGGACAGAGTTCTTTGTTCACAATTTCTGAAACACTCTAAAAATAAGATCATTTATAGTTTTAAATAAACTCTAATTCAGGTTTATGGTAAAACAGCAGCAACAAAAAGCTGTAGCTCACCAAAGTGGTTTTTTGCAGGTCTAATGATGGAACGCATAAACTTTGGTTAAAAACATCCTTTGCTAATTTTCCAGGGATATAATCCAGAGGGCTGACAGCCCAGAAGGTTGAAGGACATTCTTTTACACAAATCTGTGGGTGAAAATAAAAGCTTTGTGTTAATTAAAGTGAATTCAGACAGCTGTAGAGTAAACATAAAGCTGGTGTCTGTACCTGTGTGGTTGGGCACTGCAACCCGCTCAGAGTCGCCACCAGAACGTTCGCAGATGAGGCACATTTCAGAATATCAAAGTAGAACAAGTGTGGTTTGTCTCTGGAGGAGAAAATCAGGTTTTATTATAAGATTTAAAGCTGCCATACATTAATAACACTCCTGAATTGTTTTCACTTATTGTTGTTTTACAGATTACAATAAAGTTTAATGTATTTTCTTTAACTTCAAAGCAACATGCCAATACAAAGCATTCTACATGGTACACAGAAAAAAAAAGTCTGAAAAGTGTGACTTGTCTTTTTTGTGTTTTCAGTCAGAGGCTTTTTAGATTTGCTGCAAGACTGTCTGCTACTGGAGCTCCTTCCAAAAGTCAATAGATGATGTCATCACCTAATTTACATATTTGGTCACATGTAATCCAGGCAGTAGAAGACAGGATTATCTAATTTGAATAGAAATACTATAAACATTTAGAACTACAATTAAACTTTATAAAATAATTGAATAATGGCAATTTTATAATGTAAATAAATACTTTGCGACAGAGTATTAGGGCCATAGTAAGACTTTTTTTTTCTTAATTACAAGAACAAAGCAATAATATTATGAGAAGTCATATGGGAATAAAGTCGTAATATTTCAAGACTAAATAATAATATGAGAATAAACTTGTATGAGAAAAAAGTCAGAATACAAGAATAAAAATGTAGTATAAGAATAAAGTCAAAATACTATGACTTTATTCTCGTAATTTTATGACTGTCGTAATTCTACTTTCTTTCTTTTCTTAGTGTGGCCCTAGTACTCCGTAGTTCTACATAAATCAGTTTTGTATAAGTTCAAACTTTACTCAGTGAAAGGTGGTTCTACTGAGTATTACTGAAGAGATATATGCAATTCCTTTCTATGTTTTTATTGGTGAGAAAATATTAAAAACTATCAGTTCTACTTCACATCTCTGCATTACTGTGTTGGTCTGTCACATAAAATCCCCATGAAATAGATTGCAGATTGTGTTTGTAATGTGACAAATTTGGGAATGCTGCTGCATTATTAGAAAAATATCATGAAAACACTGAGGACCTACTTGTTGGGTCCATTGCCACAGAACCATCCGGTTGAATTCCTTGGAAAGAGGACATGTCTGGGATCTCCGTAGAGCCAAGCTAAAAGGAAAAACAAGCAAACAAATCAAATAAAATTTTAATTTAGCCTTTATCTATCAGGATAAAAACCCACTGGGATTAAAAACATCTTTATCAAAGGAGTCCTGGCAGAGAGGCAGCAACACAAAAGAGAAAAAAAGACACAAAAAAAATTTTGTTTAAAAGCACATCTAAAATCTAAAATTATTATCCAAAAAACGGAAAACGTCATGTGGCTGCAGAGGGTTTGTTTTAATTTCCCCAACCCAGCCACCAGAGGGCACTCCAGCTTGCACTTTCACGCCTTGACTAACCAGCTCCCAGTTTCCAGGTCACACATATAGTAAACAAAAACACAAGTAGAACCAGTTCATACCTGGATTTATTATTAATTCAGAATCTGATCCTAAATCAAACCCCTGCGGTTTGATTGTCTTCAACATTTTCACAGAGTTTTCCACCTTTAACAGATTTGTTAGCTAAAGTAAAGCAAATCCACCTCGATAATCAGTAATTTTGAAAAGTTTCTAGTGGAAATAAGGTCGTTGACACACATATTGTGGCAGCAGATAAGCTGGTTAAACAGTGTGATGTGTTGACTCTAGATAGGAGAGCGAGCCCTGAGTGCTGGAATGAGATTGAGGTGCTGGCCGCTCAACGATGGGAAGTTTCATTCACAGATGAGAGGAAAACGTTTCAAAGAAATAAAGGAACTCAGTGTTTCCTATTATGTCCAAAACATAAACTCCAACATCTGTGAGTAAAACAGATACAGATCAGTGTAGCTCGCTTTTATGATTTTTAGAAACTATATTTACCTGTTTCCGTTCTGTTGTTTATTTATTTTACCTCATTAGTTTCATTCCTTTCTGTGTTTAGTTTTAGTTTATTCTTATCTCCTGTTAATGCGTTCAGATCTGGATTCCTTTATTAGTGTTTTCCTTTCTGTTTATTGTTTATGTTAGTTTCAAGTTTCGTTAAATTGTTTATCTTCCATTTTCTCTCATTCTTCTACCCCCAGCTATACTTACACTGTAAAAACTCCAAACATTACCAAGTATTTTATGTCTTGTTTATACTGCAAATACATTAGTAAACTTGAAATGAGACGACAACTTACGAGTAACTTTTCAGCAAGAAATGGCAGCTTGTTTTAAGTTGATAATTCCTTAATGCTAATTTTAAAAAAGTACTAGCTTCACTGGCAGGTGAAGGGAAAATGTCTTGTTATAACTTAAATAATATGCCAGTGAAACCAGTACTTTTCTATCAATATTAAGGAATTATTGACTTAAAACAAGCTCCTATATCTTGCTGAAAAGTTACTTGTAAGTTAGTTTTGTTTTATTTCAAGTGCATTAAGATTTTTGCACTAAAAATAGACTTTGTGTTTTTGCAGTACATTCTCTGCTCCTTCCTCCTACTGTTGGTTTGTTCCCTTGTCCTCCATTCGTCCCATTGCCCTGTTGACTAATGAAACTTCCTGCTCCAGTTTCATGTCTTTCATTTCTCGTTAATAAATACAAAACCTACACAAAAAAACCTACAAAACAGCAGAAAAACCTCAGAAGAAGAAATGAGCACAACTTCCTTCTTCACAAAATGTAAACAAAAATGGAGTAGCATCAGATTTTAGTGGCTCTAGGTTTTCTCTTTTGTCTTTGGTAAAAATACTACGAGCCTGCTAGCTCTAGACACTTTTGTTTGTATTTACCCAGAATCCCCTGCGCTTTAATCCACTTCCTGCTTTTGGAGTGGACTCCAGTCCGCTTCACGTTCACATATGCATCAAATCACATCAGAGTTCTCATTAACCAAACTGAGACCCAGATTTTTGGGCAGACCAGAGTTCAGTTTTTTGGTTCACATATTTCAAATGAACCAAACTTCTACACAAATGAACTAGTTGAATTAAAGTGAACTAAACTCGAATAAACCCTTAAAATACAGAGGAACCAACTTCATTAAGAATTTTTATTATATCTGGAGTCTTCAATTGACCACATCTTTGTTCCTCTACATCGGAGGTGTTAAAAGTGTGGCCCGGGGGCCATTTGTGGCCCATGCTGTCAGTTTGTGCGGCCCCCAACTGCAATTCAAGAATGATTCAACTGCAAACTTTTTATTTTTAATCAGGGTGTAATTATAAAATTATAACATAACTTTCTTACAATAAAAAATGTTAAGTACAACACAAAGTTTTTGTCTTTTTATAACCAAGCATTTATAATAAGTACAGGCTTTTACTGACTTTGCTGTTCCTAAATCAGATTTTATTTAATTTATTAAACTTGGCTAAATACACCAAGTGTTTTGAAAGGAATCTTATCCTTATAACAGAATAAATTTGTTCGATCAAGACCGAAAGAATTTGAAAAAAATTTCATGAGACTGCGTTGAGAAAACAAAGTGTCTTCAGTCAGAGGTTTCTTTAAATTCACTGTAACACAGACTGCTACAGGAGATCTTTCCTGCCAGCAGCCATCACCATCTACAATAACTGTGAGGAATCTGAATTAATATGAGTTACAACAACATTTAAGTTTTTAATTTGAATGTGAAAACTGCTCTACATGAACAGTGGAAGTTCTGCCAGAAACTTTTGGATCTTTTGGTTTCACTCACCTAACATTCCTACGCCAATGTAGCCGAGGATGACGACCATGAACAGAATACAGCAGATTATATCCGTGCATCCTCTGTGGAGAAAATGTAATAATAAAAAAAGTCAGGAAGAATTTCAATATATCAGAGTAGAATAAAACAAAACATCTTAAAGTTTCACCTTTTCTTTATGGGTCCATTAAAGGTTGGGTCAAACTGAGCCGGTTCACCTGGGAGCAGAAAACAGTCATTAAACATTAATCAGGAGACGTCGCTGTTTATGGTCATTATCAAGTAAACCGTAGCAATGGAGACGTCATGAACTTTTAATCACTTTAAGGAAACAGACAGGAATATTTATCAGTATCTACAAATATATATAAAAAAAACTTCCTGTTGCTTTTTAAAATAAAGTGTTTCTTTGAGTTTTTAGGGTTAATAAATTACTGTGGAACAGAGTAAGGAAAACATTTTAAAGCATGACAGAATATCAATATTGTTTGGTAAAGGTAAAGGTAATTTTATTTATATAGCACATTTTCAGCAACAAGGCAATACAAAGTGCTTTACAGGAATTAAAAGGAAATACATACAAAATAACAAACCAAAGGAAAGAGCAAAAGAAGAAAAAAAATTTATGTTGATCTAAAGTATGTAAACTGTGTGCGCCTGTTTAGGGTTAGTAGATAAATATAAGTAAGTATCGTCTGGTCTAATTCCTTTTCTGGGTTGGAAGAATAGGAGTCTAAAAAGTAGTTATTAAGATAGTTTTTCTGGGTTCTAAGTTTGTTCTAATCCCTGTTCTGGGTTGCAGTAATAGGAGTCTCTACAAAATAATCTAAAAATCAATCTAAGAAGTTTAATATTGGTCTAAATAGTGAGTACTCTACATTTTCTAAAGAAAACAAGCTAAAGAGTGACTAATAAACTATTATAAAAATAAATATTGAACTCTTAATTCATAAAAGTTTCAGTAGGTTTAGCTGTGTAAATATGGGATTTGTTTCACAATTCAAAGCTAATGCTTATCTACACTTTTTCCTTCTACTCAACTTTTCAGCTCTCTTTGGCCATGACCTTGTTAATGTTTCAATGACCTGGAAAATCAGCCATCATACTCATGACAGTCCAGCCATAACATTAAAACTTTAAAGGTTTTTTATTGACCTTATACAACATTCCGACTGTAAAGGCTGAGTTTTCATTTACTGTAAGCCATTACTGTAACTTATGTAACGTATAATTTAAGAGTTTTAGTTTTTGAACTGAATTTCCTGTTTTATTATGAGATCCACCATTAGAGGGTTTGTGAGGCGTCATGGTTGCTTCCTGGAATAAACAGAACGATGGCAGCGAGTTTCATATTTCTGATTTTACAGGAGCAGAGCATTTTAAAGAGCGCTGCACTCACACGGACGGAAATTTAAATATCATTTGAATCTGGGACATACTTTCCAGATGAGTGAGAGTCACAAACATTTCCTGGTTTTAACAGAATAAATGAGAAAAGTTTATTTTAGGGAGGTGAGTTAGCTTCTCTCTCGCTCCTGACAGTTGGGTTGATGTGCAGGAAAAACCTGCTGAGTGAGTTTTTTCTCATACCAAATACAAGCAGGACTTGATAATCATTTCACAGCTAAACCAAACTCGCTGAACGTGTCTTTAGCAACAATATAAAAATCAACAGGTGAATATTTTCTCTGATTCATGCAAACACAGCTTCCAAAGGGCGCAGCGGTTCGCCACGTAGCTCAGCGACAGCAGGCGTTTCTTACTGCAGCTCGGCTGTAATTACCTCCACTGGGACCGATTTGAATAGGAGTGAATGGAGACTGTGTCAACATTATTCTCAGAAATGTGCCAGAGGCTTCGAGTAGGATGCAAATACTGAACCAGGATGCAGGAAGTTCAGAGCAAACCAAGCAGGTGCAACCTGACAACATCTTAGATTCACAACTATAAGCAAACTTCTTAGGATTTAACCTGAAACAAATAGTTTTAAGCCTGATTGTTAGGGTCAAAATGTCACCACTGGGGAGAAAAGTCGCAAAAGACATTTGTTAGAATTTCCTGTAGTTTTTCTTGGCAGAGACTTGATATTTGCTTTGTAGTTGGGAATAAATTGGCTACTTATCCAGTCGGTTTTACCTCAGAAAATATGAAACTTTCTGGAAACCAGAGATTTTTTCTGATGTCTTTTCTCAGTGACCAAGCTAACGGCTACAAATACAGGCTAATAAAAAAAAAATCTCTTTGTTTTCTACTTCAAAACAAACACAGTAGCAACATTTAGTCCTGTCACAATAACACATTTTGCTGGACGATAAATGATTGTCCCTAAAGTTACTGCGATTAAAGATAATATTGTCGTTTTGAGATGGTTTTCAAGTAGTATATTGATAATGGTATAATAATGTAAGTTTAACTTATCAAAGACTAATGAACTAAAATTAAATTTTGCAACTAACAACCAATAAGATATAACAGAAACTATAAATAAAGTGGATTAAGAAGTTGTAGAACCAAATAGTGTGTTTTTTTTCACAAATAATTATTAGTCACATTCCGCCAGGTATAAAAAATAAAAATAGAAAAAATGAGCAAATCCAGTAAGCAGATTTGCATGATATCCATTTACTGGATAGTACCAAAAAAACAAAAAAAACCCAACTAATTTTACTACAACTATGATACAATTTTATATACAAGCCAGCCATATTGGATTGGAGATAAAGGTTGGTGATGTTCTGTGACTTTCCCCACATTGAACAGATTGTTCTTATGTGACGTCATACTGAGCTGACAGCCATTTTGGTAGGTATCAGTAACTAGCTGTCATGACAGTTGCTATAGAGTTGCTATGACAACAATAAAAGAAACCCACAAGCTTAGAAACTAATTCTTGCCTCATTCCTAGCTTATTAATCATTTAAATACATTACAACTACTTGAGTAATCTACCCACCTCTGTGTAAAACTAAGATAAATATTAGTGATATTTACTGTAGTACTTGCTGCCCATGTAGCTAAATTAGCTTAACTAATGTAGCTTTTATCTGCTAGCCAAGATAGACATGTAGCCTACGTGTTTGTTACTATATGAACTTACTCTGCCGGTCACCAGAACCGCATTACTCGCATAAAACATCGATTTTATGCATCTATAGATTTCAGGCCTTGAAGGTGTTGGATTTTGAGGTTGGGATTGAGAAACAGAATAACACCTTTTATGGAGAATACTGTAAAAAAAAATTTAAGCTACAAACTTGGAAACTTTAAATTTCTGAATTAAAATTAAATGCATAATTATTTTTCAACCAATCAAGTGATCAAGAATGTTTTGCTTTGTGCTTATTGTTATCAGAATTACTAAAAAAAGTCACAGTATGGTTTTAAAACGGCTCCAATCAATGAAGGAAGTTAATTTTGATTAAAGTAGTACAAGTTCTGTTTTATTCTCTGTTTAAGGTCCATAAAGAAGATAAAGGAAGAAGTAAAAAAACAACAACAACCCATAAACACTCTGAAAAAACTAAGAGGATATAATTAAAAGTCTAAACTTTTCCACTGACGTTGCTTTTCGCACGGAGTTTCAAATTTCAGTTCTGCACACAGTAAGGCGTGTGCTTAGAGCAAACAATGACACTCGTTCACCGTGTTCCCGGATAAAAGGATATTTAGGTTTTTTATTTCCTTGTAAAAACCAGAGAGAAAAGCTTTAAAACCTGCGGACTTTGGATGTTAAATGGTCAAACTGCAGAGCATTTTTACAGCTTAAATCAGAGATCAATGACCTTCACTGAGGAGGAAAGACTTGAGTTTCTAGTTACAGAAATGCTAAATGTGTGTAAAGATTAGACATTTGGGAAAATAAGCCTCTGATTTAAGGACAGAGGATGAACAAGTTTATCAAACCAAGTTGATTTGAATATTGTCATAAGAGAAACAAATGTGAGATTAGTGTTACTTCCTCCTATGTAATAACAAATCTTTTTACAGACAGAATAATAACTTAGCTTATATAACATATATCATCCAACATGCTAGACGCTTAGAAGCAGCTTTAACATTTTTATTGTTTTATTCTTCATCAAGGCTCAAGTCTGAGACTTTTATGTACATTTTGCCGCCAAATCTTCAAATTGTGTTTCAAAAATCTCCTAAAAAAACACTTTGTGATATCCAAGTATTCATGGTTAGTCAAAGAAAATAAAAAATAATAAACTCTTATTATTTCCTTGTTTTTTCTAGAAAATTTCTGAAATTAATCTTAAAATTTCACGTTTTTTGGCAGAAATCTACAAATATTAATACAAAATTTTTAATCTAAATTGGCCCTAATAGACCGTTTTACTGATCACCACCTTTTTAAGAGTCAAAATTTAAATCTAGAACAGCAGATATTTGGAGACCGAAATGCCTGGACTGGAGCTCTCAGTCACATTTTGATAGAAAGCTTCTAATTACTGCACTAAAAATACTGATTTCCTAACAATACAACTTTAGAAATGTGTATACGTTTTGGCCTCTTAGGTAAAATAAATAAAACTTAAGGATTAAAAGCTTCAGGAGGAGGAAATTAACCCTTGTCTGTGTTGTTTTGTGCTTCAGCTAGCTGTGAAAAAGTCAACAGACCCTCCCTGCAGGTAAATATCCAGGTGTAATTAATGCATCTTTTAATACTTTATGAAAACAGAAAAGATTCAGGTGACACCTGAAATAACATCAACTCATCAAACACATTTTGTATGTAAGGTTAGAAACGCTCAGAGTATTAAATTTAGCATTAGCTGCAGCAGAAAGGAGGAAAGAAAATCTATTTTTATGTCTTAAAACGCCGCTGGTAGATGGCAAAGGATAAATTAGTTTAGTTATTTTCTGTAATTTGGAGCCATTTCCTGTGGCTCCTGCATGGACAGTAAATAATTTAACTGGAAATTTTGCTGAAACTGCAAAGAAAGTACGTTTATATTGCAACATGGTTAATATAGCTAATGATTCGAGAAATGTAAGCTTAGAACAGCATCTAATGTAGATTAACATTTTAATGATTAGACTGGTTAAACTGAAGAAAACCTGAAAAGTCTTCCAGTTCTTTCACTTTGATTGATGTGTAGATAGTTTGGAGATTAAAATCTCCAAATATTTCAATCTAAATCTGCAAAACAGAGAGAGAAATAAGCCAAAAATATCTCCCATTTCACAGATATGCAATGCTAATTTCTCTTCTGTAGGCTGAATTGATTTTTTCTTGAGAAGTTTTCCACCTATGTGGGTTGTTTTTGTTGTTGTTGTTTATTTTTAAATGCAGATATATTTAAAGAATCAGTTTCCAAAGAGATGCCTTAGAGGCCGCATCATTGGTCAGCTTAAAACATTTCTTCCTCCAGTAAATGTTTGATCCACCCTCTGTTGTCCTGTGAATTTTAATAGAGGATCAAAGTGCAGCGAGATGCCTTAACTTTATACGTTTCTCTCATCCTTCCTGCAAACAGATGTCCTAAGGCTTCAGGGCTAAGTTACAAACGCTTTGTTGAGGTTTTAATAAGCTGGTTTGTGTTTTCTGACCTCTGATTGGTTAATAACAGCAGCACAGCTGCACATTAATTCAAGCTGGATTCATAAAAACACCTGTTGGTGTCTGAAAATTGAGCTTTCACTGCAAAAACACAAAGTATTTTTGGTCTAGTTCAAGTGGAAATATCTTAGTACACTTGAAATAAGACAAAACTAACCTAAAAAAAACTTTTCAGCAAGATATAGGAGCTTGTTTTGAGTTGATAATTCCTTAATATTGTTGAAAAGGTTCTAGTTACATATGAAATAATCTGGCAGTGAAACAAGACATTTTAACTTTTAATAAAGGAAAAGGTGCTAGTTCCACCGGCAGATTGTCAACTAGAACTATTTAATCAAGATTAAGGTTGAAATGGAAAGGTTTTTGTTGTTGTTTATTTTTGGAAATTTCTTAGACTAATCACAAAGTTTCTGAGTCTTTTCTAGAAAATTGTCAACTTTTCAAATTCAGTGATTTAAAGATTTTTTTCTAGAAAATGTCTAAGATTACTGTAATCTCAAAATTTCAATTTTTTAAACAAATTTTCAACTTTTCAAACTCAATAATTTCCTGGGGTTTTTTTATAGAAAATGTCTAAAATGAATCTCACAATTTCCTTTTTAGTAAAATTTCAACTTGCCATACTCAGAAATTTCCAGCTTTTTTCCTAAAATAATCTCTTAATTTCTTTTTGTTTTTTAGTAAATTTTCAACTTTTCAAACTCAATAATTTACTGGGGGTTTTTTTAATAGAAGATTTAAAATTAATCTCATCATTTCCTTGTGTCTCTTTTCTTTTTTTCTAGACAATTGGAGATTCTTGGGTGGAAATATACTTTTTTTAATCTATATGCAATATTCTGTCTATAGATTAATTTAGCACAAATGGATAAAAGGTTAAATTAAATATATGTTTAGTATTATTGTGATCCACAGCCTGTGATAATTTTACTTTAAATTTCTTTCAAACTATGGCAACCTGCCTTTTGAATTTATAATCTAATCTATAGTGACTATTTTTGCACGACAATTGAGGAGATTAATATCCCTGCTTTTATTTTACCTGGCAGAGTGGATACTCTTTATTATAATGATCATTTAAATGCATACTGTATCAATAAGAGGATTCGTTTATGTTCTTCCAATTAAGGACTTGGTTTATTACAGTCCCTATGGCAAGCAGTTTTCTGCATGGTCAGCATTGAAGGCCATATTGTCTTTGAGAGGGTCCAGCCAACATTCCAGACAGGACTGGCAGCAGTGTTTACCACCTTCTACATCTTCAACCTCCAGTATCAACATGAGGCAGCCAAGACTTTGGAGTTCATTCAACAGTAAAACCATTCCTATAATTTTTTCACAATGAGCAAAATATAATTACATGGTTTTAAAGTTTTAAAGCAAGTTATGATTAACATTTGACAAAGGCGGTGATGTTTTCTCTTTACATAATTAAAAACAGGATCATTTTTCCACATTAAGTAAAGAAAGCTTTATAAATTGTACCTGCTGTCTTCAGAGCGCCACACTATTTATATTCTCCAAAATCTTCCCATTTTTGATTGTGTTTTTTAGTCGCTTCATTGGGATTAACCCAGAAAGCCGGTCATGGGCAGATGATATCCAAAAAGACAGGAAAGATCATTCAAAAGAAAAAGCAGACAGCGAATGTGCAGGTTTCCACCCTCATCAAAAACCTGATGGACTTTGAGTGGCATTTCATACGGGTTAGTTGTTCTTTTTTCTTTCTTTGAAATATTTCTGTTTCCATATCATTTAAGATCTAAATTATATTGTCTTATCTTTTTCCATGCTGGACGGTGCCTTCATGTGCATCTGCAAAGAACGGTAAAATGCTGGCAGCTATAGACGCAAGTATTTTACCGTTCTTTCACAGTATCAATACTGTAGTTGCTTTAATGGTAATCTACTCTCAGAATAAATTACGGTACAGCTACCGTGCATTTACAGTCATTTTTGATCAAGTTAAAGGGAATTCTTTAATTAGATTGCATTTTTGGAGAAGAGAAGATAGCAACACATTAAATGTGAACACACTAAATATGAAGGTGAGGATGCGGTCCTGTTGAAACTGCCGCTGCTCAGTTTTATTTCCCCATCTCACCTTCTGTCTTGGGCTTTTCTGACAAATCATTCTCTTCTCTCTGGTTAAAAACAACAAGCAGCTACCAAATCTAATAAAGTGTCAGTATTTCACAGTGGTGGGATGTGACTGTACTTAAGTACATTTTTATGTATCTGTACTTCACTTAAGTAGATTTAATGGTGGGTACTTTCGACTTTTACATCAAGTATTTGTACTATTTGTACTTTCTACTACATTTCTATTGACTCTTTGTAGCTGCGTCACTTAATCACTCGAGGCGCCATGATGGTCGTCGGAAGTGAGGGATGGGAGTACTGAACAGAGCGACTGAAATTGTTTTCCCAAATTGTTTTTGCCAGTTTATTCATGGTTTCTACTTGTTCGAGTCAAGCTAATTTGTCTGTGAACGTAACACACCTGAGTGGGCCTCGTAGACGGCGGTATTTACAAAAGTTGGAAGCAGCTAGCTTAGAAACCGACCCGTACCTCCTCCTTCCTGACGTGTTTATAAAATTACCGAGTCCACCTGAATTCACGCCACATGATTTATATCACCATGTCATAAACAGCGTTTCCCTTTAGACCAGAGCAGCATTAAAAACGTACAAACGATGAAAAGCTACCAGTTTTTTTTCCGTACATGCTAGGCTACATTGTTTCCATGGTTACTGATGGTTAGACTCGTACTTCTCCATAATGCGATATTTGATATGTTTCTAATAATACTTTCTAATAAAGTATATGAACGTTAATCTTCTTACCTTGTAAAAAGTGCTCGCTGCAAATCCGTGATCACATCACGGGCTGACAGTCATTATGATTAACGGTTTGTTATTCATCGCCGCCATCTTTCCTCATTAAGTATTTATATACAATAAAATCACAAGTTTGGTTTCTATGCTTGTCTGTTGGGGCAGCTGACCGCGCAGCATCCTGTGACCAGCTTTACTGCGAAATCAGCTAAATAAAAGCAATATTAGGCTGGCAGATGTGCGTTTCTGACAGGCTTTACAGAAGCGCATTGGTTATTTTGACGTCCGTCATGGCGGAGCGGGCGGTTGATCGAAGAGAGTGACGTCACGTGCAAAGGGTCAATAAATGCGTTGCGTTAGTTACATCCACGTCGCTTTGCGCTTTTTTGATTTGTTTGTTAGTTTGAAAGTAATCAATGGCGAGAGGAGAACAGGTCCACCGAACCACTGCAAAGCGGGAAAGTACCGTTAGACCCTCATTGTAGAAGAGCAAGGCGGAGACTTTGTACAAAATAGACCGCTGCGTATTTGCTTATTGTGAGGGAACGCAAAACTTTTGCGAGATAACGTTCAGATGAGGCTCGTTTGTCAGCCTCACTGACAAACGAGCAGGTATTAAACATATTTTTAATTAGACCCACATTTCTGCATTAAGTTTTTTTTACTGCTCTGTAATCTAATCAAATGTTCTGTTTTCATTAGCTGTAAACTAACCAACCAAACTAACTAACTAACCCTAGTCACCATTACAATTTGTGGGAAATTAATATGCACGATATTAATACATATCATACATGTATTAATGTATGATACTAATACATTATTACATGTATTAATGTATGATATTAATACATTAATACATGTATTAAGCTTACTCACAAGAAGAAAGTTGTGAGCTGACTTACTTAAGTATATGAACTCTTCATAAATATTCAAATTTACTGAAAATGACTAAGGAATGCTAGAGTGACGCAGGTCATCCCTGAAATCACAAATCTAAATTTAAACTGTCACAGAGAGTAAACACATTCAAATTATTATCTGCAGCACTGTTCATTAAAACGGCGCATTGCTGATGTATTAAAATAAAATACGAAACTTACACTTAGTTATATTATATTAGCCATTAGGTAATACATTTAGCAAGTGCTTTAACTTTTAATACTTTAAGTTGTTTTTTTTAAAGCCAGTAATTTCTTACTTTTACACAAGTAAAAATGTTATTGTGGTACTTTAACTTTTACTAGAGTACATTTGTGTCTGTTTATTTGTACTTTTACTTTAGTACATTGTTTGAGTACTTTCTCCATCACTTCTGTTTCAATACAAAAAATAAAAACCAATTTAGTTTTCTGCTATGTAAGTTAAAATATGATTACTTTCAGTTACATGCTCCGAACATTATACCGTGTGAACCTGCCCTGAAAAGACGTAGTCCGGGGAAACTAACGGGCGATGCCGACTCACCGTAGTCGGAGTCCGGCCTGTCCTCTTCTTTTTTCCCCATATTCCTCCGCCTGCCGTCCTCCGGTGCTCCCGCTCCGAACAAAACCGCTAAACCGGACAAAACACGACGCTAAAACTGGACTAAAAGTGGCTCCGCTGCGTTCGAACAGACCATGGTAACTAAGTGAAGAAATCTTTTCCTTCCTGGCAGTTCTAACTACGCGGTGACGACACAAACGCACCTGCTGTGGGATGCGCACCTGAAGGCTCCGCCACAGATAGTCAATGGGGAGAGAGGTATCACTCCTCCTCACATCGAAGCTTAGAGAGTGGATATTTATTGCATCGCTGTTTGTGCAATCCGGGGACTCCTTCTGTTTAATTTAATTAATTAATTGAGTGGATTTAGTGACAGTGTGTGTGCTGTTAAAATTAGAAAGTTCTATTTGGAGGCTAATTAAACATTGTTACCATGGAAACTGAATATGGATCAGAGAAGAGTCATTGTTGACCATGAACGGATTTCTTAATGGAGTCTTTTTTTGTAATTAAAAAAGGAAACAAGAAATATGACTTCAATCTTATAATTCTAAAAGTTGAGTTTTGAGGTTGTGGACTACAAAAAAAATTATAAAGTTGTGGTCAGACTGCTCAATTTGGAGGATAACCAAACACGGTTACCATGGAAACTGAACATGAAGAAACATTGTTGACCATTTGCGGACTTCTTTTTTATTTTTCCCCTCCTGGGTCTTTTGTGGGCTCTAGAATCCCTTATATGAAAGAAGACAGGTCTGACAGGACATGCGGCAAATATCGTCGGGTCCGGGAGTCGAACCCGCGACGGTCTCAAGGCCTCCAAACATGGGTCGCTCTATCCCCTACACCACGGCACACCCATTTGCAGACTTCTTTATCGAGTCCTTACTGAGGAGGATTGTGGCAAGAAACATAAGAATTATGACTTTCATATTAGAATTCTGAAAAATAAGTTTAGTCTCCATAGTTACTCTGGTTACCATGGAGACTGGACATAAGCCAGAGAAGAGATATTGTTGATCATGAACTGATTTCTTAATCTGAATTGTTTACAGAGGAATATTGGGGGGGAAAATAGAAAAATGAATTATGATTTTAATCTTATAACTGAAAAAATAAATTGAATTTTGTGATTAAAATCAAAATTCTGAGGAAAAATGTTTGAATTCTGATAAAAAGTCTCAAATTTAAGTCAGAATTTTGGCACTAATCCTATTCCACAGTAGCATGTAAACAGTGATAAACTTTTTTATGAAATCTATATCCATAAACATAAAAACCTGTTTGAACTGTTACTTTATTAAAAGAAAAACAATTTCCAAATTCTTGGGGTCATTATTTGTTTTCTATTTTAATGGCCAAATTTTTACCCTTCTTGATTTCTGATAGGGGGTCCGACCAAAGTCATTTCTAAGGTCACAATTGGCCCCCGGGCCACACTTTGGACACCCCTGATGTATCTGATCCGACTTTGTTTAAAATGTGCATGAAAAACCGCAATAATGATAATGACTCAGAGTGAGACATCTTTCCAATTAACACATCTCTAGCCTGTCAAAAGACAATTCTAACGCCCCCTGCTGACAGTGTAAATATATACAATAACAAAATGAAAAAAATAAACTCTTTTCTGTTTTATTTCACTACAAGTGACAGAAGAAACAACATGTATAAAAAATAATACAGACAATTAAACTACCACAAGCATCCATCCACAAACGGACACAATAAGTTCCTTTATGAGTCCAGGAAGGCCTTCAGTTGATCTTCATGTTTTTGCCACAAAGCCTTGAGTTGGTTGGCACAACAGAAAGTGTGTGAATATAAAAGATTTTCACATATAAATGAGGGGGTAATGAAGGCCTCCAGCACAAATGTTTGTTTCTGGTACATTTTTCTGCAACACCAACATGACTACACACACAACTATCAAGAGATCTGTAGATTTTGTAAAACCGTTTAAAGTCTGGTCCTTTAAAATTTAAAGGTTATGATTTCTGCAATAGTGAACGTAATAAAGTGACAGCTTTAGGAAAATGTAAAACATGACAGCACCACAAAACCGGCAATGCCCCACTTCTACAGTCGACTGTGTGCACATGTAAACGTAGCAGGGTTTGATCTGAAGGCCCTGTGGTTTAAGTGTTTTAAGAGTTTCCCATCAAGGCCATCCCGCAGTCGGCTCCCGATTCGGAGCAGGCGTCCATCCGGGCCAGCCTGCTCTGCTCCAGAGCGATGGCCTCAGCAGAGTGCTTACACTTCTCCGACCCACACTGACAGGTGAAGTACTTGCTCTTAATGTCCCAGAAGCGGTCGCCGTAGTCAAACCTGAAGACAAACGTCACTTATTTATGACAGCGCGTTAAGGACATTGTAGAGATACTCAAAAAAGGATTACATTCCTTCCAAAAAACAAGAAAGAAAAGGAATAGAAAAGGGAAGTTTGAGATTAATCAGACATTTTCAAGAGAAAAACGTGAACATTTCTGAATTTGAAGAGTCAAAAATTTGCTAGAAAAGACTAGTTTTTTTAGATTAATCTAAATTCTTAGATTAATCTCAGAAATTTTTGGAAAACAAAAACGTAAAAATTTCTGAGTTTAAAACATTTAAAATTTGCTCGAAAAAACAGAAGTTTTGAGATGAATTTCCAAAATGTTTTAGAAAAAACGTGTAAATTTCTGAGTTTCTAAAGTGGAAAGAACATTTTGAGATTAATCAGAAATGTTTGAGGAAAAACTTGGAAATTTGTGAGTTTGAAAAGTTGAAAATTAGCCAGAAAAAAAAAAAATTAAGAAAGAAACGTGGATATTTACTATTTTCAATAGTTGAAAATTTGCTACAAAATTGACAGTAATCTCAGAAAAATCCTGGAATATTTTATAAGTGTAAAATTTGCTAGAAAAACTGAAATTATTTCTGAGATTTTTTGGCAAAAGATTTTTTTTCTTCGATCTAAATGGCCCTTGTATGTCTTGTTCATATTACTCGTCAAAGACGTGAAAACGCCGTAAATCGTGTTCTCACCCCAGCTCTTGTCCACTCAGGATGTCTCTGGAGCTGAAGAAGGCGATGCGAGGGAAGCGCAGGTCCTGATGCAGCATGAACACACGCACCGGGATGAGGTTTGGGTCACACAGGTGGTTGATGAAGCGGCTGATGTTGCCGTAGTAACGTGCGTCTATGCAGTACACCTCCCCGTCCTTCAGAGGGAAAAACAGAAATTGGGATTGCAAAGGCAAATCTCTTGAGATTATAGAACTTCATTTAATCAATTAACAGAATTTTTGGTTTGTAAGGATAAAATTTTTAGATTTTTTTTTTAAATGAATGCCCTCCTTGAGTTTGCATTTGTTTATTTGCACTTTGAATTCAGGTCAACTCTACAACAAAATATTAGGGTCAGGCTTGTTTTATTTTCATAAAAACTAATTCACGGTTTACCTTGTTGTCGAGGTCAAACAAGTAGGAGTCGTCTTCTCGAACATCAGCCTCGGCGTCAGAGATCAGCTCTCCAACATATCTGAGTTTGGAGAGGAAAAGGTTTCGTTAAGTTCTGTAGAGCAGGAAGGCAGACGAGCCGTGAACGCTTCTCGTACTCGCAGATGAAGCTGCCCTGAGGAATGTCCTGCATCGCTCGGACTCCCCATCCCATCTTCTCCGTCCTGTACAGCTGCAGGCGAACTCTGAGAGGCAAGAGGTCAGAGGTCAGCAGAGAGGTCGTCTGTCTCCTTTTGACTCTTCTGCACGTTTTCCCAAGTCTAAATTTCTTTTCTGATTTAGATGTTAATGTTTGTCTGTAAAGAGTTAAAAAAACAGAATCTGTGAAGAGAAAACACTAGTGGTGAGTGGGTGGATGGATGGATGGGTGGAGTTGTAAATGGATGAATCAACGGACAGATGGTTAAAGATTGAAGGACAGAGGGATGAAGTTACGGATGGACAGATGAATCAATCAATGAAAAAAGTCATTGTAGAAAAAAGAAACAAAGAAAGGAGCAGAAAAAGAAAGAAGCAAGGAAAAGAAGAAAAAAGCTAAAAAAACATAGAAACAGAAAAATTAAGCAAAACGAAACAAGAGAAGAAAGAGAAAAATAGACAAAAAGAAAAACAAATAATGAAAAATTCAAAGAAAACAGAAACAAAGAAAGAAATAGAGAACATCAAAGAGAGAAAAAAATAAAAACAGTTAATGTAAGAATGGAAGCGTAAAATAAAAAAAGAAAGAAAAAAGAATCAAAGAAAAAAAGATAATTTCCTACTCATTTGGGACATAAATAAATCTGAATCTGAGTTTTCCAGATTTGTAAAATACTTCAAATGTTTTTTTTCTTCTAGTTTTCCTGTGATCCTGTGGGATCCATTAACTTCTGAAAACAGTCAACATGCTGCTTATATAATCTGCTTGGCAGAAACCCTGTAGATTAATAATCTGTGATCTCTAATCTGTGGTAGTTACTTTATGCCTGCTTGGACGACTCTGTTCTTGCACGTTCGATAACACGAACACGCCATGTTGCATTCGAAAATGAGAGGAGGTTCGATTTTGTTGAATTCCTGAAGCAGCCGTTGATCCTGCAGACAGAAGTGAGAAAAAAATGAAATAATTCAATCAGATTAAGTTTCACATTTAATTTGCCGTAAAACAATTAGTACTGCATTAAAAACAGAAAGTAAGATGAGAGAAGATACCAAAACTAGCTTAAAATAGTCCAAACAGCAGCATAATTTTACTTCTTAGTTTTATAAAATGTATGTTTTAATAATAAAGAATAACTCTTGAGATGCTACAGCAGGTGTTTACCTTGTCGTACCAGCAGCGGATGCTCAGCTGCCCGCAGAGGCAGTTACTGGAAGAGCAGTCGTCAGTGCAGCTACAATGCTACAAACACCAAAAGTAAAAGGAAACTTTGTGTTTATCAAAGCAAAACCAAAAAAATGTACGTTTTTTTATACAACATGAATGTAAAATAAAACGAGATCACCTGTAAGTGTGTGATGTTTCGATCTATGTTCATTGCTGACGTCTCACAGTTTTCGGAAACGTATTTATAATCCGACGGACATCCTTCATCGTCCACGGCGTTCACGCAGGGGATCGGTATGTTTTCGTAGCCCTGCGCCACGTCGCTGCGACCGACAACAAATCACTGAGTCGTTCAACGAGCGAAGAGCAGAAAACTCTGTGAAACTGGGAGGAAACAGACCTGCAGATGATTCGCTCTGTCCGGATCAGCCGGTTGGCGATTCCTCTGCGCAGCTTCCTGTTGATCTGTAGCGAAACCCAGACGGGCGTGTCGGGCCGGGCGAGGCTGAGCGGCGTGTCACCCTCCCTGTTCATGATGTCGATGTCCGCTCCTCTCGACAAAAACAACCTGCAGAAAGCAAGAAAAGCTCAAGTTTAAAGTACGAGGCTGAAACGATTAATCGTGATTAATCGATTATTGTAGTAATCCACAACTAATTTAGAAATTGATTAATTGTCAATCGTTTTCACATCTAATAATCCCACAAATTGTTTCTTTTGGAGTCAATATTTACCCAGGTAGTTGGGAGCAACATTCGTGATTAATCAATTATTGAAATAATTGCCAAACTAATTTAGTAATCGATTAATCGTTAAATGGACTAAAGAGAGATTGTGCTGCTGAAAGAACAACACAATCAGAGCAGTAATTAAGTCAAAGCTGTAAAATGTATATATATAACATATACATTTTGCATTTAAGATAAAAAAAAAAACTCTTAGTTTTCAAAATTGTAAAGTAAAATTATAAATAACATTTCTGCCTGTATTTAAAAAGCATATTTTTTCTGATATGTAAGTTTTAACATATAATAATCCCACAGATTGTTTCCTTTTTAATCAATATTTACCCTGGTAGTTAGAGCAACATTAGATCTTGATTAGTAGTAAATTGATTATAGAAATAATCGTCAAACTAATTTAGTAATTGATTAATCGCTAGAATATACACTCCAAAAAAAAAGGTTATTCGCTTAAGGAGCAACACAATCAGACAAGAAATTAAGATAAACCTGTAAAAAACATACAATTTGCTTTTAAAATAAATAAAACTCAGTAAGAATTGTAAAATAAAATTGTAAATAACATTTCAGCCGACATTTGTAACCGTTTTCTTCCCTGACTTCTACGTTTTTACATTAAATAAACCGACAGATTGTTGTTTTTTTAAAAATCATATTTACCCTGGTAGTTAGAGCAACATTAAATCTTGATTTGTGATTAATTGATTATTGAAATATTGAAAAAGGAGATATGCTGCATGTCCCTTTATCAAAACCAATTAACATACCAATTAGTAGGGCTGAAATGATTAATCGTGATTAATCAACTATTGAAATAATCGTCAAACGAATTTAGTAACCCATTAATCCTTAACTAGAGTAAAGAGACTTAAAAAAAGTTCCATGGCTGAAGGAACAACACAATCAGAGCAGTAATTAAGACAAAATTATAAAAACATATAAACATTTTGCATCTATGATGAAAAAAAACAAAACCTTTGTCTGTAATGTTTTCTACCAAGTGGGATTGTTTAAGCTTCACTTGGTTCAAATTCTGGAAAAAATTAACAAATCTCCTATTTCACACTTTTTTATATCTGGTTATTAATCTGTTAATCCAAAAAAATAGTCAACGGATTATCGCTACAACGTGACGACGGTAAGTCAAGCAGAAAGTTATTTTTAGCTGCAGATGTATCCTTTCCTGCAAATGATCACTAAAGGAATGCTATGGTGTTACGTTTTAGGCAATAAAATGTTTATTTTCTTTAAAAAAGGAAATTTAATTTATAAACAACAAAAGAATAATGTATTTCTAATCTTGTATAAAATAATCTTAAGTAACTAAATGAAAAATCTGCGGAATGTGGCAATTAATGGTCAGAAAAATCGCTGGCTGCATTAGACGATGTGAACTCACGTCACACACTCCAGGTATCCCTCTCTGGCGGCGATGTGGAGCGGAGTGTCTCCATGCACGTTAACCGAGGAGAGGGAGCAGCCGGAGTTCAACACCAGCTCTGCGATGTCGATGTTTCCAGCGTACGCCGCCCAGTGGAGACACAAGTTCAGCTCCTGCAGCACAGTAAAGAACTGATCCACCGATATCCAGGAGCCAAATCTCCCAAATGTTAGGAACTAAACCCTTTCAGGCACGAACCATCATCATTATGTCAGGGTTTTTTTCTAAAGTGTTTTCAAATTTCTTAAGGCATAAAGAAATTTGGGAAAAAGTTTTTGTAAAAAAAACCAAAAAACATTCTAGGATTTGTTTTTCAGTTGTAATTTTCTCCAAATACAAAGTTATTTGAAAAATACATCAGTAGTATTTAGTCTTTAGGGGTTACTTCATGTCACAATATTTTTTATGTCTTTTACCAGCTACAGTCGTCTACAATAGAAGGAGGGACTGGGTTTTCCTGAGTTGTTCGACAGGCTTTTTCATCTGTCCGCCATATTGGATTTAACAAAATCTTCTTGCAGTGGATAGCCAGTAGTTGGCAGTGTATTGTGTCCACTTCAGTGGTATGTGGGCATTTACAGCATAAAAATCCACAAGAAACACAAGAAAATGGCTTTTACAGTGGTGACCGTTATGCATTAAATGGTTTAACATGTTACTAATACAAAGATTATAAAAACTTTAGAGCAGGAAAATTTGTTCATTAATGAACAAATTTCATTAATGAGGAATTGAAGTGAGTGTAGATCACTTTTTGCTTAGTGGTAGCCTGGTTAAAGAAAGAGGATAAATGACAAGGCTGGTTTTATACCAGGGGTGTGTCCAATGTGTGGCCCGGGGGCCATATGTGGCCCCTGGACTGAATCTGAGTGGTCCCTGAACTACAAGCACAGGTGGTTGATGCAGATGGAGACTTTTTGTTTTTAACTGTCACAAACAAACTAAAATGTCCTGAATAATGGAAAAAGTTTGATTCAATAAAGTATTCATCTTTTTGTTCTCTTTTCAGGAATGCATCTATTCAGTGACTTTTACTCAAAAGCAGACAGCTTTTAATTTATTCAACATTCATCAACATTTCATGCAAAAAGTGACAAGAATCCAGTTTTTATAGCTGAGATATTTGTTTGTATTTTTTTTCCCAAAAACAAGCAATTTGAATGCCTCTTTTAAAATAATGCTCCTTTTTAATGTTAGGAATACATTGATTTACGCAATCATCCTTATAAAATGTCTAACTTGATTTATTTTAACTATTGCATGCTTAGTTCAATGTTGAGTAGGTAAAATTTGATTTTAGAAATTGTATATTTTTGGGAAGCAAGTAATTCTGAGTTAGTAATTCTGTTTTATACTAAAGTGCCAAAGAAATTATGAAAATTCAGCAGAAAATCGATCTTATGTTGCCTTTAACACCAGCTGAGGCTCTCACACATTTAGTTTCTCATTTAAAAACACATATAATTTTTTAAGCACTCACCTTATCTTTAATGGAGACGTCGGCTCCTCTGTTCAGCAGCGATTTGATCACTTGAACGTGTTTGTGTTCTGCAGCCCAGATGATCGGTGTCCAACCACCGTTGTCCTGAAATTGGAGAACCAAACCTGTTTGTGTTTAGGATTGCTTTGACATCAAATTAATGAAATATTAGATATTAATCTGTTGGATTAATGGTACTTTGGGTAGATTATGAAGAAATAAACATTAAAGGGCAGTGTTATGTATTTTCCAGGCACTATGTTGACTTCAGATGTTATAAAAGTGCTATATTTATCAAATGACTTACAGAAATCTGACTTCGTAATTTAAGGGTCTCTGTCTCTTTAAAAACTACGCCTTCTTCACAACATGGCTCCTCTATTAACTCTTTCACAACGTTTTTACCAGCGTTTCACTGAGAAGTAGCTCATTATCTGAGCTCAGCGTAGGTCCACCAGGTGTTTGCTAATTGCTGCTGGCTAGTCTGAAGGAGCTGAGTGAAGGAGGTGCGGCGCCTTGAAGGCGGGCCTATGTCCACCCAGGCGTTTTGCACAGCTGAGTGGTTGCCATGGAGATTAAAGGTTTTCTCAAACATGCATGAAAGAATCAAAGCAACACATTATAACATGATGTAAAGATTAAAAAGTTAATTTTGCAAAGCACTGCTCCTTTAAAAGTTGGATTTTGATACACTAATGTGAATAATAATTGTAAATGAGTGTGGAAGGTGCTTTAATAATCTTATATTTTTTTAAAATATCCACTATAAATAAAAAGATTTTGTGACCGAGGTTGATGATAGTAGTTCTGCTCCCACCTGAGCATTTACATCCACCTGGCCGGTCTCCAGAAGCATATTAACGATTTCCAGGTTCCCCAGCTTGGCTGCGTGGTGGAGGCCAGTGTATCCATCCTCCTCCTGGTAAAGAAACACAAACAAAGTGGCTGAAACCACAACAACAACAAGAATCCAGTATAAATGTGAAATGTGAGCACGGATACTCACAACGTGATAAACGCAGGCGCCGTTCTGGATCAGGTAACGAGCCACATCAACGTGATTATTGATTACGGCTTCCAGCAGAGGAGTCCTCAGGTCTTTGTCTTTGGCATCAACCTGAGCTCCAGCCTGGCGCCATTAAAACCACAGCAGGAGGTTAGCTAGGTGCTAAAACCTGTGGGTGACTAGCAGGCTGCCGCCTTTACGCACCTGTATCAGCATGTAGCAGACCTCCAGCAGGCCTCTCTGGGCTGCAGCGTGAAGAGCTGAACGTCGGTTCTGAGACTCAGGCTGGTACGTTGGATCGATTCCCTCCACTGGAAGATAGAGAAACATAAATCAACTTAATGCTCTTTTTGCCGTTAAAGCTGCAGTAGGTAAATTTTATAAAATAGATTTTTTGCATATTTGTTGAAATAATAATCTTTTACAAAATTGATCTCGTCAACTTCCTCCTTGAGCTTCTATTTCCTTCTGAAGAAATGCACCAGATACAACCAATCAGAGACAGGGGGAGGGTCTTGGTGCTGTCAATCAACCTTATGTACTCACTGCTAAATGTGCTAATGGCAGAGAAACAACTTACTATCACAGAAAACCGTTTCTCCGCTGTTATCAGTGGCTATGTTAAATAGCAACAGCATTCATGACAGGATCTACTAGCTGCATCGTAAGAGAGAGCAAGGGGGAGGGAGGAGAAGGGATGAGCAGCGCTACATGAGATCGTGATTGACAGCGCTAAGATTCTCCTTCTGGCTCTGATCGGTTGTTTATAGTTAGCATTGTGAGAAGGCAGAGGAGGTAAATTTTTTCACCGTTTATATGTGTCAGCTCCCAATGCCAACTAGAAACAACCAATCAGAGCCAGAAGGGGGGTTTTAGCGCTGTCAATCATGTCCATGTGGGGGTTGCTCAACTCCACCACCCATAAACCCTCTTAGAGACCATAAACAGTAGAACCTGTCATAAATGCTAAGGCTAGGTTTTCCAGTCACAGTGAGTTGTTTCTTTGCCATTACCACATTTAGCAGCAAATACATGAGGGTGACTGACAGCACTAAGACCCTCCTCCTGTCGCTGATTGGTTGTTTTTGGTCGGGAGCGCTGCATTTCTTCAGATAGCAATAGCAGCTGAGGGAGGAGGTGGAGGTGATCGATCGTTTCACAGATTATCTGTGTCATATTTATCTGTTGCAACAAGGTTTTAACAAATCTCTAAAAAACATATTTTTTTATAAAAGTTACAAACTGCAGCTTTAAAGAGCCTCTCTGATTGGTTAAAGGACAGCAAACCAAACACATAAACGTTTCCTGCTACCTGCCTGGCTTCTCCCTGCAGCAGATGTAATGATGTCTCCTTACCTGCATCATCGTCCCTGCTGCTGGTCTCTGGGCTAATGTCTCCTCCCTGACCTTTTGCTCTTTCTATTGTGGCAATAAAGATTCTTTTAAATATGTAGAAAGCAACAGTGAGCACAACTTCTGTACAGAAATTAAAGCAGATTCGGTTTATTCCTGGCATTACCTAGCTAGCAAGAGATGTAACAACATTAGCATTATTGCTAACTAGCTTAACATGACAATATTGGCATCATTTAGCAATTTAGCATAAACATCATTACTCAACTTACAGCGTTTGTTTAGAAAAACTTGTGTAATGTTTCTGACATACACCATGCAGAAATACTCAGCAAAATGTCTCCAGTTGGTGTAAGCAAGGTGTTAGCATCTTTACGATAATGGTGCGTTTAAAGACGGCTCGGAAAAACATGTGAAGGCCTGTTTAACAACGGTTCAAACCGTTTTAATGGCTGAAAACAGACGTCCCTTTCGGATATATGTGATATATGTTGTTTTTTCTTTAACAGTGCTTATTATGGTATGCCACTCACTCAGCATCAGCAGCACTCGCTGGACCTCTCCTTGCTTTGCAGCAGGATAGAGCTGCCGCGGGTGGAACCTCAGTTTCTTCCTCCTGGTACAGAAAAAGTAACTTTTGATCAAAAATTGTTTAAAAAAATTTGTTTTCTTCTTCTTTTTTTCTCTGGATCACAACAACGTTTACATAGCTCTACTGCAACATATGTTTATGTGAAATTTCTATTATGTGAGCAGAAAACAAGTTTCCCCTAATTAAACCAATTTTAGCAAAAATATTTGGTAGCTGAAAGGTAGAGACCTTTGAATTCTGCACAATTTCAAATTGATAATCCAAAAATTGACTCTCAATATGCTTCTAAAAGTACTGAACATTAGGGCCATTATACTGATAAATAATAAAATATTAAACGATTAAATTATGAGAATACATTTTTTACTTTTCTGTCTTGTAAATGAGATCTATAATATCAATGAGACAATGTGTATAAATAAAGGTAAGAAATATGTAATATATTATACTATATATGTACATATCTACATATATTATTCACATATTACATATATAAATATATACATATATAATGTAAATATATGTAAATGTTACATGTAAATATAAAATATTGAATTATTATTATGGGAATAAAGTCAAAAAATTATTAGAATTACATAATTATAAAATATAATCAATAATGTTTATTCCATTTTATTATTTTCTATTATTACTGTATTCTAATAATTTTATGATTTTAGTCTCACAATAATATTTATATATAAATATATTATTTATTTTATTAGTGTGGCCCTAATACTCCTTTGTACTAAAATCTAAATCCGTGCAGTCTCTAACCTTTCCGTTTCCTGTGTGAGAATTGCTTTCTGCAGCGCCGCCCTGCTGGGTCCAGGTGGTAGTGCACTTGGGCTGACTGACTTCCCATTTGGCATGCAGAGAGACGGACCTACGCTGTCCACTCCCTCTTCAGCTGGAGGAACAGCAGGCACAGTCGTAGCTGAGGGGACGGGCTGAGGAGGCTGCTGCTCCACTGTGGGAGCTACCAGGCCGTGGCTCCGCATTCGAGCGCTAAGAAGACAGAAAAACAGGGAATCTGCAGGTTTCAAATATAAGACTTCAAGATGTTTTTAAGACCATTACGTATGAAATTTAAGACCTGTATCACTACAGAAAGGAACAAAAGAGAATTGCATATTTTATACGGTAGTGATAAGCTTTTTCGCACATAAAACAAGTAGCATCATATAGGTCAGAGTCAGAAGAAATCCAACGTCGTCCAACCAACTGAGGCAGGGTTTCCCCCAGTGTATTAAAAGCCTGGCGGGCCACCAGGCTTTACTTGCACCCCCACCAGGCTAAACTCTGCTTATTTTATTTATTTTAGAAGTTTTTAAGTCTTCATAATTGGTGTTTAGGTATTGTTAATGTAACCCTGTCCGTGTGAGACGACACCTTGCTGTTCCTTAGACTCTGCATTGTGTTTTCTTTAATGGTTGTTGTCGGAAGGAAACTTGAGGCAGGAAACGGACACACACGGCGGTTGAGATCGTGGTTCAGACCGTTTATTCGGACCACCCGACAGCGCAGCGGCTTCGCCTTCAGAATTCACAGCAAATACTGCGTGTCAACATACGTCTCATTAACGCAGCTATTTTTTTGTTTACAGATACAGCATATATTAAAAAAAGAAGAAAAAGACAAAACGATACAAAACTGACTACTTGGACATTAAAAGTAACATTTGGCTACATTGAGGAGCTGGCGGTCAGCATTGCTTACCGTCAGAATTCACAGCAAATACTGACCGTTGTTCTGCCAGCGCACCGTAACTGACGCCAAGTACGGCGCTCTTCATTGGATCAATCAATCAAGTATATTTGTATAGCATATTTCCCCAACAAAGCAGTTCAAAGTGCCTTACATCATAAAAACGCCATAAAAACACAAAATAGTCACCAATTTTAAAACCAATAATAAACATTGCATTTTGTTGAGTACATCATTAAAACCATCAATGCAAACCAAATATGTTGGTCAACATTCCAGTGATAACGGCTCAAAAGCAGCCTTGATGTAAAGGAACTCAGTGTTTCAGCTGTTTTGCAGTTTTCTAGAAGTTTGTTCCAGATTTGTGGTGAAATTGAATGTGCGATAGATGCAAAAAAAAAAAAAAAGTGAGGGTTCATTAGCAGCTAACTAGTCTTAGTATTCGTGTCAGGCTATTTTGTGGTGAACCAGTTTCACAGATTATCTGTCTTATATTATACCATCACAACATAATGATCATTTTAACAAATAGGTAAAAATCATATTTGGAGAATATTTCAGTAAAATATCCTACCTGACAGGCCTTTCAGGCATCTTCCCATCCTTCATCCCTCCTGTTGAGGCAGTGAGAGAGGGCGCCGTTGGGGCTGATGGGGGCAGGGAGGGCGTGGTTGTGGAGGAGGCCGACATGGTGACCACCGTGGTTGCGGAGGTTGATGCCGAGGACGGGATGATTATCTCCTGGGCCTCTGAGGCGTCTTCCCCACAGTGTGGACAGAAAAGCATCCCGCCGCCGTTGGCCTTGCTGCGGCCGCCGCTCAGTACGGTCACACAGCCGCGGTGGAAGCGATGAGCGATCCGCTGGTCCGGGCAACATTCCAGAAAAGTGCCCTGAAAGAGGAGGGGAAATTTGAAACAAATCAGATTGAAACACAAAAAGATGCGATAAGAAACAAGGAGGAGGAACGAATCCTAATTTTACCCTCCACCCACAGGTTCACACTTACTGCTATGCAGAAGTACCCACATCCAGGACAACAGTGGTGTTTCACCATGTGTGAGCGATGGACGTCACACAGAACCATGAGGGGAATCCGACTGGACGGCCGCATCGTCTCCGCTTTCATGGTCCAGTTAGTGCAAGCCCGGAGCTGAAACCCAGCGACAGAGGAGCCGGCAGACTGAATTTAAGACTTTTGATTATATTTAACCACCTGAAGTACTTATGCAAAGTGGCAAAATTTTGTGGCTAATATTTCAAAATTATTATTATTTAAGGTGAACTATTTTGCTTCCTTGAACAAGTTAGATCTATGACCGATACAGGACATGTTCGTTACATTTTTACATAGAATCATTCTTGGATAATGAGATTTATTTCTGCTCAGTATTTTAAGATCCTTTCATAATGAGCTGTTTTAGGGCGTTTTGTCATTTTAAGTGCAAATAAGCTGCTGCTGGCCACGCCCCCCAAATCAACGTTCATACTTACACATGAAAATGGCGGCAAAAAGATGCGCAGTTATACAACCATATATCTTTGAAAAGCAATAGTAGAGCCTCCTGTACAACCAACAAGACTACAGCAAGTGGATTCTGGATGGTAAGCCAACAACAAAAACTTGTCTTTTCCAGCAGCCATTGTACAGCAGTAAAACCAGCTGATCAAATGTGCTGGAGGTCAGCTAGGGTTGCTAAGTGACAGGCTGGGTTTCGCTGGGGTTGCCAAGTAACGGCGCCGATTATTACTCAACATTTTTGTTTTGAATTTTTTGTAACAGCTCATTTTACAGACACCAAAAAACATTAACGTATTGCAAATTAGAAGAAGTAGAAACTCAAAAGGAAATACATAAACATGCAAAAACAGATTTTTTCCATAGTAGGTCCCGCTTTTTCTAAAAAACAGAAAATTCTCGGTTGTCCTTCTTTTTTAGGGCTGCTGAATTTCTTTACATTTGCACCTAATGTTTAAGTTCCTTCTGATTATTTGCCTTTATTTGGTTCCTTCTTTGTATATCTTTGGACAATGGCTCCTAGTTTGCCTCTTTTCAGTCTAGTCCGTTTCACAAAGCTCTACTAGAGTAAATAATAAACTGGATGAGGATGCATATCTGCGTTCCTGTCAGGGATTAGCTGGACGAACCTCTCCGTTGAGGCTTTCCGTCGCCATGCACTGTCTGCTGACCCGCTGGCTGGTACTGTCGACCCGAGGAGCCTCCATTCTGCAGCTGCACAGAGGAAGCTCCTCCAGCCGCTCCATGTCGCCTGCTTCGCTTCCATCTGCAGAGACATTTCACATTTAATCGCAAACAACAAAACTAAAGACTAGAAATACATTCTACATTATTTATAGCAAGAAAAAAAAAAAATTTAATCTTGTCATTTTGTATTCAATTTGTACGATTAATAAGCTACGTTTTACCAAATATTTGAACAGAAAAATTACAGGATCCTGATTGTGAAGATTAAGTAACATTTTTACTAATCTTCACCAGATAGACTGAATAACTTCACATCTAAAAGAGTCTAAAAGTGGATCCCATCTGTTATTTTCTTTATAAACACTGACTGAAGACGAGCACATTTGAATTAATCTATCAGCTAAACCAGATAAGGAAATGTTTTTCCAGCTAATTTGACCGTTTTACATAAGAGCACTTTTATCTGGTTCACAATTTAAAGAGACAGTAACATTTATAAACCGACCAGCAGGAGGGGAAAGAGTCAGACTGTCAGCAGCAGCAATGTCCAAATCACCCAAAGGAACCTCTGTGTATTCTCCAGACCTTTCTGCTGAAAAACAAAATAAATATATACAAGTGACGATCAAAAATCATCCATGTTTTACAGAATGGATGGAGAGAAAATAAAAAGTATGACTTATTCAAATAACTATTAAGGGGAAAGGCTTCATTATGTGTTTATGATGATGTTTAAATATGTTTGATAGTGTAAAAGAATTCAATTCAAAACAAAAATACAAATTAAAAGCTGTCGTAACTCATATCATTCAAGTTTCTTCAAAGAGTTGAAGTGGCTGGTAATGCTTTGAATCTCCAGTAGCAGTCAGTATCACAGCAAATCTGAAAAAGTCTCTGACTGAAGACTGTTGCTGCGTGACAATCTCATGACATGCTAACCTGGATGACATCATCAGCTGTTGACAAGCACTGCTAATCAACCTCATTTGCTTTTGCCGCACCTCTTTAAATCTCTGGTTAGAAAATTGGAATATAGTTCAGGTATTATTTTAGCTTTTGAGACGGTAATCGGCTGCTCCCGGTTGGGAAAACACTTTGTTGCCACAGTTACGTCTCATAACAACTATCCAAAAGTAAAACTTAATGGTGTGAACGCACCATAAGAGCAAAAATCCTTCTGGTTGCACAGAAGCCAAAACCAGAGGGAATAATCTTCCAAACATGAAAAGTCTCAGCAAAACATAATGAAAAGTGTAGAAAAAGAGCAGAACCAGAACCAATGCAATGCAGGTACTCCAACATGCTGCCACCAATAGCAGCGCTCTTCTAGAAACAATACGGTAAAAAGTCAAAAACAAATAAAATATGTGAGACGGTGAATAATTGTTCACAGATTTTTGGAAAACTGAGCTCTTTAAACTCACCCTCTTCTGTTTCCCCCAAATCAATGGTGATAGTGTCTTTGTCCTGATCCGACTGCGGCCGCAAAGACTTTCTCTCAGACTCCAAACTCTGCAGGTCAGAAAAGGAAAGTAAAATATTTGACATGTTTTGGATGGGAAGTTCAAGCTGCTTTTATACTTTTAAATTTGTGGATATGAGGAAAAAGAAAAAAAATTAATCATCAAAGCATCAAATCGATGCTTTGACCCTGACAAAGCTGCGCTGGTGTCAGGGTTTATTAGAAGCCTGGCGGGCCACCAGGCTATGCTTGTGCCCCCACCAGGCTAAACGATGCTTATTTATTTAACTTTCTTTTTTAAATGTTTGCATTTCTTAAGACTTTACAGTTGGTGTTCAGCTATTAATCTTCCAATCTTTCAATAACACACAATTATCAAGTGATATTTTCAAATTTCCTGTCAACTTTAAAGATTTTTTAACTCTAAAACACGACGGACCGCTGGATGAATGACTGCCCTAGCGCCCCGAGCTCCAGGCTTCGCAAGTTTTCTGGGGGAAACCTTGGCTGGTTGTAAAGTGTAAAAAGACAAAATGGAAAATTATTGCTGCTACAACTAAACAGGGACATACAGCTCTGGAAAAACTAAGAGCCCACTGCACTGAACCGCATTAAAACCTCCAGGTTATTCCACCAAATATTGATTTCTGAACTGTTCCTGAGTTAAAACATTAGTTTTGTTGTTTTTAAATGAATATGAACTTGTATCCCGTGTATTATTTGAGGTCTGAAAGCTCTGCATCTTTTTTCTTATTTTGACCATTTCTCATTTTCTGCAAATAAATACTAAAGTTTTGCTTGTAATTTCAGAGACATTTTGTCAGAAGAACATAGAATAAAAGAACAATGTTCAATTTACTCAAACATAAACCTATAAGAAATAAAATCAGAGAAACTGATCATTTGAAGTGATCTCTTAATTTTTTCCAAATCCGTATTTACGGATCTGTAGCGGCAGAAATAATCACCTGATCTTCTGTGTTGGTAATTGGCTGCTTCTCTTCACCTCCATTTTCCAACTGAAAACCACAAACAACCAAATTATGATTTTACTTCTTCCACACATAAATCAATAAAATCACCAGTAATGTCATTAAGCCTGACACCTTTTCTGAATCTAGAGCAGATAAATGGTTTCCATCGTCAACAGACTTCCCCAAAGAGCTTTTGCTCTTCGCTAAAGCTTGATCTGTAACAGACTCCGCCTTTACATGAAACAGCTTCTCGCCCTAACAGAAACACAAAAGAGGCAAAATGAACGAAATCGAGCCAAACGTTTAAAAGCCAGAAAAACAGAAATGATCGACTCACCTCAGCTTGAGCCTTGTTTGAGACTTTTTCACATTTCCCCAGTGAGCTCTCGGATAGCTTCCTCTTTTTTGCAGCTTTTAGAAACATAACAAAACAACACGAGCAGCAGCAGCTTTAGTTTCACAGAAAAAAATGGCTTCAGGGTCAAAGGTCAATGTAACGCAAGGGGTTTTAATTAAAAAAAACTTTTTAGTCATCTGAGAATTTCTAGATGGATGGATGGATGGATGGATGGATGGATGGATGGAGAAATGGATGAACGGATGGATGAGATGTAGAAATGGATGGACGGACGGACGGACAGACAGACAGACAGATAGATGGATGCGCGGATGGATGGACGGACGGACAGACGGACGGACGGACGGATGGATGAGATGTAGAAATGGACGGACGGACAGACAGATAGATAGATAGATAGATAGATGGATGGATGGATGCGCGGATGGATGGACGGACAGATAGATGGATGGATGTAGAAATGGATGAACGGATGGATAGATGGATGGATGGATGAGATGTAGAAATGGATGGATGGACGGACGGACAGACAGATAGATAGATAGATAGATGGATGGATGGACGGACGGATGGATAGATGGATAGATGAACGGATGGACGGACGGATGGACGGATAGATGGATAGATGAACGGATGGATGGACGGACGGATGGATGGATAGATGGATAGATAGATGGATAGATGAACGGATGGACGACCGGACTGTAAACTTTGATATTTATTTTAACCTTAAAATGCGTCAATCCAAATCTGTTCAATAAACTACGAATTAAAATTTGCATAAATGTAAAAGTTGTGAGAAAATCCTGATTAATGCAGAGACGTTTATAAATCTCCTAATTTCACCCGCTGAGTGATTTAAAGCCACTAACCGGTTTCAGAGTCGGATCCTGACGCCGTCGCAGCCAGAGCATCAACATGACTCACCTGCTTACCAGAAACATTCACATCACACAGAAATCCCTGAAAATATTCATTTACTTCCATACGACCCAACTCGCTCTCACCTGGGCCAGCGGGGGCCGGTTCATGGTCTTCCGGGCCCGGTGGATCTTGTGTGGGCCTGGAGAGGCGGCGGGAGTGGAGGGAGCAGAAGGAGACGGGGAAGAGGAGGCGGAAGGAGCTGGAGGGAGGTTGGCCTTACTGGTGGACGGCCCGGAGACGCTCATCTTGGCTCGGCCAGGAGACAACGGGGAAGACGTGTAGGGAGAGGGAGACATCGAGGAAATGGACTTTGCAGCATGACCTATTAAAAAATAAATACCTTAAAACAAAATCTGTAAAAGTCAAGAAAGTTAAAAACAAAGAAAAAAGAACCAAGAACTCGCAAACAATAAAAAAAATCTATGCAGGTTTGATTTACTGAATCCTTTTTTCATATTAAAGGTGATCTATTATGCTTCCTTGAAGCTTAGGTTTATGGTCTATACAAAACATGTTCATTACATTTTTTGCAGAAAATAATTCTTAGATACTAAGATGTTAGTCTGCTCAGTTCTGCTTATTTTGAGCTCTTTTACACTCTCATGTGAAAATGGCTCCAAACACATGCACAATTATACAACTGCGCTTCTTTGAAAAGCAGAAGTAGAGCCTCCTACACAACCAACGAGAATGCAGCAAGTGGTTTCTAAATAGTAAGTCAAGAACAAAACATTTGATTTTTTCCAGCAGCCATTGTACAGCACATACAGAGGTAACACCAGCTGGAGTTAACAGGTTGGGCTTGACTAGGGTTGCTAGGTAACGGCGCAGAGCCCATGGAATGTGACTTAACCATTTGAAGGTTTTTTGAAACAGCACATTTCTTGACAACATAAAACATTAACTTATTGGTAAAAAATGTCTGGATGTTTTTTTTTAGTGCATGGGTTGTTTTTAGAAACATTTGAGACATGCAAAATGTAAATTTTTCATAATAGATCTCCTTTTAATACTGTTTTGCCACTTGGTCAGTAGAAAATGCAACAATAAAAACAAAACAAATTCTTCAAACATTACATGGAAACTGTTTCTCTTTCCACCACCGTTTCATTCTTCAGAGATACAGCAGCTTAGTCATAATCAAGTTGCCAGTTTTCTTTATGAGATTCAAAATAGCCTTGCTCCATAAACCCTTGGTTAACTTTCTCATGTTAAGATGCATAGGGATGGTGTGATTATCGGCAAGTTTCACCTGCAACAGGTTTGTTCAGCGGCGGCGAAGGAGGAGGCGACCAGGTCTCTCCATCATCAGCAGCGTCAGAAAGGCCCTTTTCCGGCTTCTTAGATGTCAGCGATGAAAGCACTTTGGGTTCTAGCACGGAAGCAGACATGATGAGGGCTGCGACATCTGGTAACATTCAAAACGTTTCTGTTCATTTTTATTGAAAAGAAATAAATAAAAAAAAGATTAAGGATGTTTTTAATGTCCAGGAGTTAACTTACCTTCTTTAACTTCACTGGGAGCGGCTACAGACTCTGTTGCTGTTTCTGGGTCGTCTTGGTCTGGGGCCTCCTGTCGGAGAACAAGAAGAAGACAAATTAAGAATGTAAAGTTTACATCATTAGTTTATTACATTATATAGAAGCCATAATGAAGCTACACATATTTACTTTAATTTATCATTTCCTGAAAAACTGATAAATAATAAACAGATCAATAAGCTTCTAGCTTAATATCTGACCATTACAGTTTATTTTAAATTGGTTTGTTTTTGGTATAGAACTTGCTTTAAAGCAGTCACAAATTTGTGGTAAAACGTGGGGCCACTGAGAGCTATGCTGCCAGAAATAGCACAATGTTTAGATTTGTAAACGTCTCTATGATCCCTGCAGCTTGTCAAATGCGTAATCTTGAACTGTCTTTCTACTGATGCTAATCCTTTTCTCCAGAAAGCATCACACTGTGGAAATATGCAAAAGAGTGAGCCCTGCAGAGGACAGTGAGGGGAGCTGCGGTTAATGAAGTGTGTACTGCAACTAGACTGCTGCACAACATTCTGCCTCAAGCTATTAAAGCTCAAAACTTTATATTATCCAGCTTATATTGTATGTTTTATTTATTATTTATTACTAATCTGAAATCATACTGTAATCTTAAATGTCAAGTTTTCATTAACTGTACGCATCAAATACTCATAATTCATGGAAATAAACGTGAATCGAGTTACTGGAATAAATTAACTTTTTAAAGATTTTGTAATTTATTAGAACAGTTTATCACCTCATGTATCACAAAGTTTAATTAAATCTGTCTGCAAAGCAGAAATAAAATGCAGTTATCTAGCTTGTTTCTAAGCTATTTACAAACTATTGCATGTATCAATAATTCCATAATTCTGGGGCTAATTGAATAAATTAAGATATAATACTTCCGCTGAAAATAGCCGGAATAAAATAAATTACTATATAGATTTGAATCACTTAAAGTAAAAAAAATTACTTTTTTTGCACCACTGTCTGCTCAAAAACAACAAGCTGTCTTCAAAATGAAAATAAACGCACTGAAAAGCGACTTCACACCGTAAGAAAGCGGCTTAAAGGAGATTTAAAACTTCAAACGAAAAATAAAAAAGGATAAGTATAATCAATAATACAACTATCATAAAGGTAAAACATCACAAGCGAGGCTAACACTGCTAGCACTCTTGGCTTGTAAAAAATGTCAATTATTATAGACTAAAGCAGAAATATGCTTAGTGAAGAAAGAGACGTCGTTAGCACGTATTTGCTTTGTACGTTGGTTCGTGTACAACATGATAAATAAATGTTACTATCGTTAACAAGCCTTTAAAGTTCATGCAGCTTTTCTACCTTTGTCGTTGTCTGAGGAGCCGACATGTTTCCCAGTGAACGTAAACGGTTATGAACGTACTACGTCCATAGACTTAGCAGAACAGACGGCGCACGCGCTTCGTTCCGCAGTAGAAACGGTACGTCACCGCGTCCGCCATATTGCTAGTGGCAAGATCATGGAAAGCAGGACAACTGTTTGGAAACTTGAGTTTTGTGAATTAAATTAACTCTAGATAATACTATCAGCGTTTTCAGCAATCATATTAGTCGTTTTACTGATCAGTGCTACATGGCAGCTTTGAAACTCTCCTTGATATACCTCTAAAACTATCAAAATCACCTAATTTAAGTCAGTTTTAGTCACAATTATTAAACTGTACTTGTGTCAGGTGTCTTATTAACGTAAACTAATAACAATAATAGCTATTTTTATTATTAGTATTATTATGTTAGTAGTGTATCACTATTATGTTCATTTGTTGGTTTTGTGGTTGCAAGTAGTTCAGAGTCTTAACACTGCTAAAGACAATTAAAAGTCATTCTTCAAATAACTTATAATAGTGAAGCTGTAGTTACTTTGACTATTTTGTTTTCTCTAAAGTATGTTAGAGAAACCATACTCTAATATACTTTAGGGTATGTTAGAGTGTGTTTATTGTTGTTTTTCAGATATTAATTGAGTTATTACACCAGACTTTTCTTATCAAGCAGGCTAAAATAAAACCGATGTTATAAAAAAATCAAATGATGGCCCAATCTAAATTAGATTAAGAACAAACAAAAAAAAAGGTTATTGCCATATGCAAGTCTGGAAGAAGTTATCAATTAATTTAAATGACTTTGGGACTCCAGTAATCTATATTTGGATGATGACTTTTCCGAAGCCACTCACAACATGGCGGCAACGTTTACTTACAGTTCGGACGCTCACGTAGCATCTAGTTGTTCTATGTTTATGTGTGCGTCAGCACGCCTGAAAGCTGGGGTCCCCGCCCCATTTTTCTCTCCCAGTCCATTGATTTTAAAATCGCTGATCAGAAATCAGCAGGCGTGCTCTTAATTTACGGCCTCGCCACGGAAGAAGCGTCGCTCGGAAACAGATTCAAAGTCAGTTTTACTGGCGAATCGCCGGTGGCTTGTTATTCCCGGTCACGAGACGGTACTTCCTGCGAGAACGAGGCCGAAAAGTAAACAGAAATCGAGGTGGAAGCATTTTTCCCCCCCCGTGTAGCTTTGAAATGTGCAAATGTAGCTGGTCAGCAAGTGTCTCCTAGCGTTTGTTCCGTTCAAGAAAACCAACCACGGCGGGCTGAAACGGACGGGAAGACACCGAGGTGAGTTGTTGTAAAGTTTTAACCGTACCGGTGTGAGTTTTTGCCTTTGTGTTTGGTTTCCAGGAGATAAGTTTCACATTAGCTAAAGGTGGCTAGCAGTCGAGTGGTTAAGCTAGCTTTGCTAAAACAAAGGAGTTAAAATGGATATTATTTACGTTTTATTTGAACCAGTTGTGTCTATTAAAGGAACCAGCATGAAATGGATTGATTTAAAATAGGTTTCACAAATTAATAAGTATTTTACAGCTTTTAAAAATCCGCCCAACTATGATGATGGCTAGCCGTGTTGTTTCAAAGCAACTAACTAGACTAGATGCCATTATGTTACATTATAACACAGCTTGTTTTATACTGGCAAGTTTCTATTGTTAGAAATTATGTTTTAATCTGAGCTGAATAAAACTCGCTGAAGTTTCAGTAGAGAGAAATTAAACTGAATGCATTTTAGAAGGTTTTATTCTCAATGGGCTGAAATAGGATTGGAGATTCACAGATTTTGTTCTGGTCGACCAATAATTTCAGCCATTTGTGATTCTGCTCTGTAAAAGATCAATAATTAACACCGATACTCTAGAACGAATTTCTAAATTATTATAAAATTGTAGCAGAGTAAAACAAAATGTCTATATTTTCTCAAGAATGGTCCAAACTTAAAGACCTGTGTTGAGCGTATTGCTGAAAATGTATTGATTAGAGATCAATAACTTTTTGAGTTATCTTCACTCTCAGAAATGTAGAATTGTTCATAATAATAAAAATAAAGCCTTTATAAATTTACCCAAACCATTTCTTGTACAATGTTATTGCATATTTGGTTTTTCTCTGGGTACCTCACATATTAAATGTCAGATTACATCTGTTTAGCAAAGTGAAATAGCTCTTAACCAACCTAACATGGGGGTGCATTAATTATTAGACATAAAACCAAGTTTTTGTACAGCAGAGTGTGATTATGATCAAGAAAATAGCTTTGAACCGTCAGTTATCAGACAGAAATCACCCTCCTTCAAGTACAAATTGACGTATGGTTGGTGTAAATCTTTCTGCAGCAGGTGGTTGTATCTGTTTTTCTGCAAAATGGCCAAAAAATACATAAAAACACAAATTGAAGAAGTGAATTAATCAACACCCTCATGAGAAAGGTCAGACTGAGACACAGCATCTCTTTCGAGGAACTATTTCCTCGAAACTATGACAGCATGATCCCAAACCAAAACAGTTTCCTAAACATGAGGGAAAACAAACATTTGCTAAATGTAATGCGATATTTATAAATATACCTTCTAACGTCCTGTGAAATTACCAATAAAAGAAGTACATGCAGTTTTAAGAACTGTTGTAAATATTGAAAGGTGGGATTTTTTTTAAATCCCACCTTTCAATATTTCAATATTAAGAAAAATTTTTACTCGTGTGACAATTTATTCAATGCCACAAGATCTATTCTGGATAAATAACTCAAAAAGAAACATTCCATGCTATTGAAATGTAAGAATAGATGAGAAACAAAGTCACAGGAGCCGTTTCTGAAGCTTTGGGAAAACCACAGTGAGAGTCATTTTCCACAAATGGAGAAAACCTGGAACAGTAGTGAACCTTTCCAGGAACGTCCTGCTTTCCAAAATTACTCCAAGAACAAATCCATGAGTCATCCAAGAGGTCACCAAAAAAAAAAAAGAAACAGAATAACTGCAGGCTTCACATGATACAGATGATGTAACACAGATGGACTAAATCAAAACATCCGTTGAAGATTTCTGAAAGTATCTTGTTGTAGAAATTATCTACAACAAGCTGAAATTATACAACTCTGGAAAAAATAAAGAGCCACTGCACCGACCCCCATTAAAACCTCCTGGTTATTCCACCAAATATTGATTTCTGAACTCTTCCTGAGTTAAAACATGAGTTTTATTGTTTCTAAATGAATATTAACTTGTTTCCTTTGCATTATTTGAGGTCTGAAAGCTCTGCATCTTTTTTGCTTCTCATTTTCTGCGAATAAAAACTCCATTTTTGCTTGGGATTTCAGAGACATGTTGTCAGTAGTTCATAGAATAAAAGAACAATGTTCATTTTACTCAAACTTACCCCTATAAAAAGTAAAATCAGAGAAACCGATGCTATTTGAGTCTATATGCTCAAGTTAACGATTAATCATTTACTAAATTAATTGGCAATTATTTTAATAATCACGACTAATCCAATTAATCGTTGCAGACCTAGTTAAAAAGGTTTAATTATTCTGGAAACTTAGTGGAGTTTATTTCGGGCTCAAACTGTGAGAACAATTCTTCCCAGATTCTTTATTTTTATTTAATTTCTGCTTCTTTTCTTCTGATCTGCATCACTCAGAGTCTGTTGGCCAGACGACATGGAGACTGTGTGTTTCCGGCTACCGGGACACGGGGACACGACCCTGAAGCACATGAACTCCCTCCGGTCCCGCCAACATTTCTGCGACATCACCATCGTTGCCAGCAACAACCAGACCTTCAAAGGTCATAAGGTCGTGCTGGCGGCCTGCTCGCCCTTCCTGAGGGATCAGTTTCTCCTCAACCCCTCACCCAGGCTTCAGGTGGGTGAGATTAAACACACGCCACCTTCCTAGCTGCTGTTTTGCAATGTAAATCATATTTTTAATGCTTTCTCCAGGTGTCGATGCTGTACAGCTCCTCGGTCGTGTGCGACTTGCTGCAGTCGTGCTACACCGGCATGTTGCAGTTCAGTCCTGAGGAGATCGTCAACTACCTGACTGCTGCTAGCTACTTCCAGATGGAGCACATCGTGGAGCGCTGCAGAGCCGCGCTGGAGAGATACGTGCAACTAAAGAACCCCAATCTGCTGAAAGTCAGTCCCACAGTTGATTCATTTAAACCACGTTAATGTGTCGTCTGCCTTTCCTCTCACTATGAAGAAGTAAAACTGTGCATTTTTCCTCCTTCTCCTTTCTATTTTTAGATGGCTGAGGAGGACGGTCAGGTCAGACCGGTTATTCTCAGTGCCAACGTTCATTCAGTTGCTTCACCTCTGACCACTCAGCCCTCCCCCATCGAGCAGCACAGCCCTGCAGTCATCACACTGGAGGAAGAAGGCAGCGAAACATCTGTTCAGCACGCCGGCGACAGCCCCGTGCTGGATGAGCCCGACGCCAAGGTGATTTTCACACCTCACATGCTAACAAGACGCACTAAATGCTCCTGTTATGTCAACATGTGCAGCTCAGCGTGTAATGTTTAGTGTTTGCTCTTAAGTATCCTCACTGATGCAAACGGATGAATTAATGCTGTAAAACTGCAATAATCTGTTTCAAACTTTAATTACTTTTAGTGAATTTGATCAAACTAAAATAAAGTTCAGAACCGACTTTATGGGCTTCAGAAACGGCTGCTTTTCTGAAATTCATAAGAAGAGAAAACTGAAACAAGTCCAGAAGAGCGCTAACAGACTAGTTAAACGATTAATCGTGATTAATTGATTATTTAAACAATCGTAAACTACTTTAGTAGTTGATTAATTATTAACTGGAGTATATAGACTTATAGACTCAGAGCCCTAATTAAGCTAAAACTATGCAAAAAATCAGTCAAGTTTATTGGTGTAGCACATTTCAAAGTGCTTAACATCATAAAAATACAAAGAACACAGTCAATAATTAAAACATTAAATTTTTCCAAGTGCCATTAGTACACATAAAAATGTTCAATTTGAACCACTATAAATTCAAATAATTTAGAATCAAAAAATTTATAATTAATTCAAATTAATATTTCAACATTTATTATTATAATTATTATGATAACTTATTAATAAATGATTAATTCAAATAATCTATAATTATTTGAATTTGAGTTTAATTTTCTGCTAAAGTTACATTATTAATTTTTGTGTGCTTTTTAAAATATCTTTTTAAAGATATTTACAGACCAAAAAAAACCTTATTTGTCTGTGAATATGTTCTGCCAAAAACTTCCATAGTTTTAGCTGAAGCTGGTTTAAATTCTGTAAAGCAAATAAAACTGTTTTGTCCTACAAAATATCAAACAAATGATCAAGCGTACACTAAAGCAAATCTGTTACTGCATTTTATCCAGTAAAATGTTTATTTTCTGATTTTAAAACATTATTTTAAATGTTCATTTGCATTTTTAATATTGTATAAAAAAGGCTGACGTGGTTAAACAAAAAATTTGCTTTTTTTAAATCTGATTAATCATTAGAAAATAATCCTTAAAATAAAACATTGTTAGCTACAGCCCTAATAGAGACAAAAAATAAAACTCCCTCCAGCATTTATTTAACTTATTTCGGTGAAGAACTGGGATGTGACTCTGTGTTGACCAATATTTATTCCTTAAATAAATTGTTAATAGCATCTGGAGCTAAAATCTGTCTCCGTTTCCAGCATAGCATTTGAAAACCTGCATAAAACCGCAGGTCTGTTCTTCTGTTTCATGCACCGTTAAGCAGCATGTGAAAGATCTGCTTTCTCAGGACATTACAGGAAGCTGAATTCAGTTTCACTATCCTCTGCTAGACTTGTTGTGTGAGAAAATCCCCCAAATAGAACCTGTTTGACAACATGAAGTAGGCCTAACAAGCCTAAAAACCGACGCATCACACTGAAACTCAACAACTTGGTCATTAACGTCTGAATAAAAAAAACCATTTCAGAGCCATTTCCAAGTCTGTGGGTTCTGGAAAACCACAGAGATCCATTATCCACTAATGTGGAAAACATGGACCGGTGGTGAGTCCCAGGAGTGGCCGCCCGACTAAAATTACTCCAGAGAGCCCTGCTGACTCACTGAGGAAGTCAAACCTACCCAGACTGCAGGGCTGTCTGGGTAATAATAATAATAATCAAATTATTTCTGTAATTTGATTATTCTGACGAGTAATCATATTTTAAAAAATTGGCACAGTCTACACATTCTTCATTTAAATACATTAAAAGATGGAAATAAATAATTTTTGATTAAGAAAAGAAATATTTGACTGTAAAATGCAATAACGTAACTTTCCTTTGAGTTTGCACATGTGTCAAACTCAAGGCCTGTGGGCCAAATCTGGCCCACCGTAGCTTTTTATATGGCCCTGTAGATCAAATCAAATCAATGCAGTTTTTATCTGCTTACTACCAAATTATATCAATCAGTCCCTCCAGTTTCTTCATGTGAAACCAATAAACTTCTGCACCTTTTTACACTAATACATAATAGGGAGTTTATTGCAGATTTTTCTCAAAAATTGTCAAAAACGTTCTTACTTGTACTCAACAGCTGCCTCAGCCTTAATTCATGTCAAATTATAGTCCATAATCCATACAGCGAGTAATAAAGTCGCATTCACCGTCATAAATGAGTGCAAATATTTCCAAATTAATACCATAAACACTTTTTTATTGCAAAAAAATCACAAAATGAATCATGAAATACTCAAGGGACTGAAGAGATGTTCAGTAATATTATTTAATTTTAAGAATTCATTGATATTTTAACAATTGGTGAACAGGTTTTATCAATACATTCTGGCCCTTTAAGAGCATTCATGATCCTGATTTGGCCCAAAGTGAAAGTGAGTTTGACACTCCTGCTTTAGTGAATTTGAACCGTGTGAAGCTAAAGCTATGCCGCCTGAGGAATTTTGAGTATAACATATTTACAAAGTTTTGTCTTGAAATATGACAAAACTAACTTACAAGTAACTTTTCAGCAAGATGTAAGAGCTTGTTTTAAGTCAATAATCCCTTAATATTGATTTTTAAAAAGTACTAGTTCCACTGGCAGATTATTGAACTTATAAAAAATATATTTTTTCCATTTTATAAGTGGAATAATCTGCCAATGGAACTAGAACCTTTTCATCAATATTAAGGAATTATTTACTTAAAACAAGCTCCTATATCTTGCTGAAAAGTTATTTGTAAGTTAGTTGTCATATTTTAAGTGTAGTAAGATATTTGCAGTTGAAACTAAATCAGAATTACTTGGTAACATTTTGTGTTTTTGCAGTGAAGTCATTTTTAAAAATTGTTTTGCAGGTAAATGCGATGGGTGAGGAGGATGAGAACCGGCCGGAGGACTACAGCGTTTACAGAGTGTACATCCCAGAGGAAGAGCTGGCGAACCAAGACAGGGAGGCGGACAAGGGAGACTCTGCCGATGTTCCTCAGGATCTGTGTTACCCAGAAACCAACAGGATTTTCATAGCAGGAGACGGCAGCGAATGCGACTTGGACTCTGCTGAGGATCTGAGTTTCGGGGGCCTCAGAGCGTTCAGGCGAAGACTGTCCGAGCCGAAAATCAGCCGCGGCAGAGGGAGAGGCAGGGGAAGGGGATTCAAGAAACGAAAGTGGGGATCATCCCAAGAGAAAAGGTCGCCGACTTTAGCTCACCGTCAGGATCTGTGGTACACCGCCGCTGCTGGACTGGGAGGGGGCTTTGCCCTGGACTTCAGCCAGGAGGATCTGAAGACCGCAGCAAATTATTTTGTTGATTTCCCCCGGTTGGACTTTGCTTTGGGCAGCGTTCACGGTGAAAAGGTCTCCCCCATTAATCAGTTCTCCCTGGAAGAATCTGGCTCCGGCGAAGGGAGTTCAGGGTTGAACGCTGTCGGCACAAACGAAGGAGGGGACGAGTCCGTCGCCGTGGTGGGCTCCACTTCCAGCGTGACGGGGCCTGTAATTTGCGAGCACTGTGGCCTCACTTTCCCCTCAGCGCACTCCCTGGCCGTCCACTCCCGTTCCACCCACCTCCTGTACGTCTGCCCCTGCTGCGGGAAGCACTTCCACCACTCCAGCAACCTCACCCGACACATGGCCGTGCACCGAGGGGCCGCCAAGGCCCACCAGTGCCCCCTGTGCTACAAGACGTTCACCCAGAAGTCCACGCTGATAGACCACATGAACCTCCACAGCGGGGAGCGGCCGCATAGATGCGCCTACTGTCATGCCCGCTTCGCCCACAAGCCCGCCTTACGACGCCACCTGAAGGAGCAGCACGGGAAAACCACGGGGCAGAACTCCCTGCACGAGCAGGAGGAGCGGGCGAGAGAAACTGCACTAAGAGAGCCGGAGGAAGAACAGGAATGCCTGGTTACTGAACAAACTGAGCAAGTGTCATGAGCAAAAACATACACTTTCCCATGTTCTGTTAAACCCAAACTTCAGTGTATTTTGTCACAGTTTTTTGTGATGGGCCAACACAAGGTGGTGTACAATTGTGAGGTAGGAGGGAAAATTCCACTTTTTACAAATAAAAAGATGAATTATATGGCATGCATTTGTATTCTAGCAAGGGCTGGACAATACATCAATAATAATATATATCGTGAAAGATACGTGATCAATATCAATAAATAATACGTCTGATAGAACAGTCAATAATTTTACTGAACTCAAATCCAGAACCACATGGCATTCTGGGGGACGAAAAGAGGAAAGCTAAACCACCTAAGCTAGGTTGGCGACATCAACTAACTCACTCACTGTTTGGTTACCTAGCAACAACCTGTTGCTAGGTAGCTTAAGATTTCACCAGGTGCCTCATAACTGCTTAAAAATTAAAAACTGAGGTGTGGAATGAAACTTTGGCTAAAATAGGAAAGGCCATGCCACCAGTTCAAACTACTCAATAATTATTGATATAGACCGATATTAAACACATATCATTAGACGTTTTTCAACCATATCGCCCAGATCCGGTAGAATTTCTACCAGCCAATCAGAGAACAGAAGAAGTTGTGAACGATGACGTCGATTTTTCTGCGCTGTCTTGGTAGTCTGCTTGTAGTTTTAGCAATGGCGGCGCTGGGAGTGAACGAAGCCGTTCAGTCCATGTTGGCCGTGCTTCAAAAATACTGAATTCATATTAACAGCCGTTTTGTTCGGCTTTGCGCTTCTCTCTTTGCAGTGCAGGATCAAACTAGGGCATGACGTACGTCACGGCCGAACGTTGGCATTGGGTAAAATTTAAAACTTCCAAGAGTCAAAGCGTAGAGAAAGGGGTTTTACATAGTACATTTATGTTAATATGTTTATATTATTTCAATTAGGGCTGGACTATATGACCTAAAATAAATGTTATTCTATATTAAGCCGTTCATTAGCTGCTCATCTTCCTCCTCAACCACCGCCACCATTTCCACATTTGAAATTTCCTCCATTTTTTTTTTTTTCAACCTCACCGTCTCTTTCGCTTCTTCTTCTGGATGGGGTGGAGTCACGTGACTACTGAATGTACACGTAGCGCGGCGTCTTAAAGGAACACGAGCATAGCTTACTAAAAAGACACGTTTTTTTAAAAATACCGATATGTGCAAAATGACGTCGGTCATTGTCATAAATTTCGGTGTTAATTTTTTGGTTTGTCACCTTAGCCAATCGTTGTTAGATGCTCACCGTCCAATCTTACTGAGCTCGAACAATTTTGCTAAGAAAAACGGGCATATTTCTTCTTTTAGTCATTCAAATATATACACACATTTCAGATTTCCATTAAAACATCCTGCTTTGTGTTGGTTTATTACATCAAAATCTCCTAAAATACACAGAGATTTATAGTTTTAACTTTAATGTGAAAATGGTTCAAGGGAAATGAATTGTGAAGCCTTCATGCTCATCATTTTACAGCAGTCTGCTGGATCTGCTTTTCAAAGGGTCATGGTGACGTTACTGATCTTAAAGTGCTAAAAATATTAAAATGCCTTCATATGTTTACTGCCAAACCACGTGTCTAGTGTGAAGATAAATGGACAGTAAACAAGCAATATAAATGGTTGTAGCTAGTAGCTGTTAAACTGCATCTGAGTAAACTGGACCAGTGGATATTATGTGAAACTCCCTGAAGCCAAAGACGATTATTCTACCAGTACTTTTTTTTTAACATATCTGAAATTGTTGTGAACTATTTTCTCCTTTGGGTTTGAGTGAGATATTTTGTAATGTGTCATGTAACAAAAAAAATGAGAGAAAATTACTAACATGTCTTGTTTTTATGTAGATATTTGTACTGTAATGGTAAATCAGTGATTCTAATTTCAATCTGTTCATCTGCTGCACACAGAAGGTTGATTAAAACGCATCAATGATCCGAATATCGGTTTGAAATGAAGCGAGCTGCACAGGTAATAAACTTGGAGAGCACTCAGGAACGATTTAAGTTTGGTTATTTTCACAGTCGATGAAGGACGCTTATTTAATTTTGAAGATTTGTAGTACAATTTAAAAATATATATATTTAAGGTTTGATGCGTAACATTTAAGCCTAAAAGTCCAAATAAATACAACATAAAATACTGTTTTCAGTTGCATAGAGTTGAAAGAAAACAAGACTGCATCTCAATTATTTTACATTGTATATCTATTTAAAATTTTAAGTTTATAAATTTTCAGACTTATTTCTTCACGATTTATGGCAGATTTTTCTCAAACGGTCAGACTTTAAATGAAGATGAGATTTTATTCTGTATTGTCTGAAAATTTGTTCAACTCATTCCTCCATCCTTCTGTCAAATTCCTAATAAAGCCGTGAAGTTTTATATTTTCACTTTTAAAAATGATCGGAGGAGTCCAGAAGAGTTCAGGATTTTGCCAGGAAAGATGTGCAGAAACCTTATAAATCCCAGTTTTGTGGAATTCCACTTGAGAATGTGATTTATTCAATTCAACGAAAAACAATTCCATGATACAGGCCAGCTTCTCATTAAAACAAAACAAAAAAAAAACTTCTTTTATTCCAGGAAGTCTTCACTGTAGACCACCTGGTTCCTCTTATCCCTGTACGAGCCTTTGGTGCTGTTCTGCACAGCTGGAAGATTTTAAAAAAAGAAAGAAAATGGAAGAGTTTCGTTGTGTTTGTACTGTACATTTACACGGAAATTGCAAATGTTTTCTCTGACAACGGCACAGTTTGAGAACGGGTTCTTAATGAACAAGAGAAGAAGAGTTTACCGAGGGAGGCCCACACTGATTTTCCGGTGGCAGCGTCCAGCATGGGCTGCTTCCTGGCAATGCTGACTCTGATATGAACGTCTCCCACCACAGCTCCATTCAACTGTTGGGGGGAAAAAAACACAAACAGGCAAAATAATTAACAGTTTGATGGAAAGATTTTTTTAAATTTTTTTTTAAATTTTTTTTTTCTCCAAAGAGTTTTTGCGGCGCTAGCGGCTCGTATTTTTTCGACAGTAGGCAGACAGGAAGGAGGGGGGAAGACATGCGGTAAAGGTCGTCGGGACCGGGAGTCGAACCCGCGACGTCCGCGTCGAGGACTAAGGCCTCCAAACGTGGGGCGTGCTAACCCCCTGCACCACCACAGCACGCCCCTTGATGGAAAGATTTAACCTGAAGACAAAGATTTAGAAATTTTGCGATTCAACCTTTACTTTTTAATAAAAGGACATTTGGAAAAATTATGTTTTTGTGTTTGCTGCTAATGGAAAAGAGACTCAAGTTTCAACATACAGACACAACATTGATTTAGTTTAGGGACATTGTTATGCCCCTGATCTGTGAAAAATGTTTCACAAATCAGATTTAAGTCACATTAAACTTGGGTTTTATCAATTAATAGTGTTTGGGTTTTAAGATTTAATTTTTGAAAAATGGGGTTTTTTTCTCCACCAATTCTTTCTTTGGTTTTCCATAGTTAAGTGTGATGTCAGTGCGTCCAGAGCCGCCACCTTTTGTTGACATACGTGTTTTATGGTTTATTTTTCTTTGAACTTTGAATTTAAGTCACCTCTACAAAGTGATATTAAGGCCAGGCTGTGATTTTTTAAATTTAATTACAAGAATAAAGTCATAATGTTACAAGAATACAGCCATACGACAATAAAATCAAAATAATATGAGAATAACATTGTAATATTACCAGAATACAGTCATAATTTTATAAGAACTCAAACATGAAAGAAAACAAATAAAATTAAATGTGGAATATTCAGGATCTTGTGAAGCTTTACCTTGGTATAAGTTACTACTTAATAGAAATATAGATTTTTTAAATACATCAGAATCAAATTATTATCAATAGCAGGAGTTTCAAATGGTTGTGCAAACAACTGTGTCTATTTTGAAGAGAAACAACATGGATGGTGATGGTCATGTCACATCTTGATAACTAGAAGTTTTTACCTCATCCAAACAACTTTTTGAAGCAAATTTAAGATGTTTTTTCATGTAAAAATGAAACTTTTTTCAGCAAATATGATTATGTTCTTGCAATTAAACACAACTTTTCATAGCCTGCTCCTAATTCTCTGTCATACAACACAAAGAAAGGATGATTGAAATAAAAGCCACGTTTTGAAAATAATGTCTGCACTATTTTTTTTAGAAAAGGAAGGAAAAAAATTGAAAATCAAATCTGGTATGACAAAAAGCAGATTTCCCCCTGCTTACATATAACACAACTTTTCATTAAAAGTGATCAAGTTATGGACTGAAAATAAGTGGAAAGCCTCCATAAAATGTAAAAAACAGCATAGTGCCAACCTCAGCTACAGCCTGGTCTGCAGACTCCATCTTCTCAAACGTGATAAATGCACAACTGCAAAGAGAAACATGAGGAAGAGTTCAAGTGCATATAATAAGGAGGATGCATCGGGAATGAAGAATGTCGGGATAATGGTTAGCTTAACAGAGTACTGGTTCCATACTTGCGCGGGTTGTCCATTGAGAGGTCGATGATGTTCCCATGATGGGAGAAGGCCGAGCGCAGGCTGTCCTCCACCAGGCCGGAGCCGTAAACATACACCGTGTTCCCCTTACGCACACCTCTGCGCTCCGGGTACGAGTCCGATCCTGAAAGGAAAGAAAGAAAAAAAAAAAACAAGAATCAAAACCACACTTCTCAGTAAACCATTTGCATCTTTTCTAATTTCAGTTTATCTATAAACTGAGTACATAATAAGGCTTTTTGAAGAAAGTGTGCTCTATGAGGGATAGAGGAGAATATTTTTGTTTACAACAGAACTTCAAAACATGTGGACTTGCAATCTTTGTTGCAAAACCACAAATGCTTAAAGGACTACTTGGATTTAGTGGCTATGCTACTTCAAGTGTCATGCATTAAACTTCTGTTTTACAATATTGTCTTTGCCATCTTGGATGGACTTTGACTCTCCACAACTAAAATGTTTCTTATGGGCAGAAGTAAAAAAGTTCAGAGGGAGACGTGAAGATGTGTGAAAAACGAACAGAGTAGAGAGGAAAATGTGTTAATATTAAGTAGCCCTGGGTGGAAAGATTGTACAAGTATGAAAAGTGAACTTCTGCTAATTTAGCTGAGATGATTGCAGCAACAATTTAGATGATTTTTGATAAGGCTGTTGCAAGAAGCAATTAATAAATTGATAACTAAAATGAGCTCAATTTTTATTCAGATGACTAATATTTCTGAAGGGCACTTTTCTCTACATACATATCATAATCCATTGTATTTAAGGTTTTGGTTGTATGGCTTTTAATTTTTGTTGTTCATGGTTGTTAAACATTTTTTTATAAAACAAAGTCTATTGGTCTTTGAGAGCGCGAACGTACATCATCATACGACCACATTACTTGAAAATGGTCTCAAAGCAATAATATTATTGTTTATAGCAATAATTATTGAGACTATTTATTGTCCAGCATAATGTATCACCGTTACAAAGCTACTTCTTGATTCACTATGTTACCAAAAGTAATCAAATAATTTTTTTAATGAATTTAGGTGCTCTAATCTCTTCCATGTATAAAATCCAGCATCAAGACAAAGAGACTGTTTCTACAAATATTTGGGTCGCTCTCAGGAGAGATAAGTCAGTTTAAAGATGCAACAATTTGATGCATCCTAAATGCACAAAGGAGTGTTTTCTGAGATCCTTCCCCATTCATATATTCTGTGAAATCTATTTGTATTTGTTGGTTTTATTGTAATGCTTTCAATGTGTAATAAAATATTTTAAAAAGTAAATAAATAAAAAACATTATGAAAATCTACTTACTTCTGAAAGGTGTGTCTCTGTCTCTGTCCCGCTCCCTGTCCTGGTCTCTGTCTCTCTCTCTGCTTCGTTCTCTGTGTCTTTCTCTTTCTCGTTCTCTTTCTCTTTCCCTGTCTCTGTCTCTGTCCCGGCCTCTGTCTCTATCCTGTTCCCGTTCCCGGTCTCGATCCCGATCTCTGTCTCTTTCCCACTCCCTGTCTATGTCTCTGTCCCTTTCTCGGTCCACATCACGGCTGGACGACAAGCCGCCTCCTTCTTCTTCATCCCGGTATCGGTCGCTTGAACTAACGAAGCTGCAGGGACGCAAAAAGACACTGTGTTAGACCCTTAGAGGGACACTTTGAGGATTTGTTTAGGTTCGGGTTTTTACCTTTCATACAGACTCTTCATTTGACCTCTCTTTCCAGACTAGAACAAATGACACAAAGAAACTTCAGAATAGAAAGCAGATCATTTACCGGTATTTGAAAATGTATACAGTGAACCCTCGTTTTTCGCGGGGGTTGTGTTCCGAAAAGAACCCGTGATAGGCGAAATCCGTGAAGTAGTTACCTTTATTTTTTTACAATTATTATACAGCATAATTAAATACTCTACATTGAAATCAAAGAACAAAACCTGTTTTCAGGCCCAAGCATTTTTTTAAATAAATAGAAAGCTTTCTTACAAATAACTACAGTAAAATAATCATTGTAATCATCAATACGAAGAACAGTAGGACAAATTGTGACTCGTGTATTTCACTGTTCCTCTGACTGTGACGCTGCGGCCTGACTCCGCTCTCTAGTGTCTTTTTCTCCTGAAGCCTGTGGTGCAGGTGTGTTCTTTCGAAAGAAGAACATAGTTATCGGTGGTTGTTGTTGCTCTTTTTTTCTTCTGGGCAAAAACTTTTACCAAAATTTGCTAAGCTGTATTACGTATATTTAAATACCGTAACGTTATTGGCACACAGGTAGAGAAGAAGCGCGGAGACTGTTTAGCCAATCAGGACGCAGAGCACAATGCACTGTGAAAAAAAAACTGCACAAAAAACTCCGCGAAGCAGCGAGGCCGTGAAAGGTGAACCGCGTTATAGCGAGAGTTCACTGTACATAAATAACCTAAAATCTCATTTATACCTCATGTGGATCATCATCTATAGAGACACTCCTTTGGAAGGGTAGGAAGGCAGGAGCCGGACCTTTTTCTGGGTCCTGAGGAAGTGGAATAATAAAAGAAGAAAACAGGCAGAAAAGGAGATAAGCTGCATGTTCCTTCATCAAAACCAATTAATATACAGATTAGTTGGGCTGAAATGATTATTTGGATTAATCAGCTATAGAAATAATTGTCAACTAAATTAGTAATTGATTAATCATTAACTGGAATATGCAGATTCAAATAAGGCAATTCGCTGAAAAAACTTCTTCAGAGGAGTAATTAAGCCAAAACTATATATATATAAAAAAAGTACTTGTAATTGTCTGTAAATCTGTTTTACTATGAATTCCTTAATTGTCCGTTTTAGTTTCACCTGTTTCAGATTTACTCTGCTATGTTACTGCATTTTAGGCAATAAAATAAAATGCTTATTTTCTTATTTAAAAAAGAAATTAGCTATATATTTTTATTTGGATTTTTCCATGTGTTTCTAAGATTGTATAAAAAGGCTTAAGTGGTTAAATGAAAAATCTGTGAGTTGTGCCATTTTTTTTTTATCCAATTAATTGATTAGTCATCAAGATAATCTGTAGATTAATCAATTACTGAAATAACCATTAATTCGTATTACACACAGTGGCTCATTTATTACACAGGACTGAGGAATACTATTTACTCACAGATTTTCAGATCATCCAACTAATTTAAATAACAGACAATGGTGATCAAAGTGACAAAAAAGCAAAACAGAGGAAATCTGTATTTTCTGGGGTCCAAATCATTTTCCACTGCCCTGTATTTAATGATACGGTACCTTAAGTTTGATTTCTAGCATTCGGGAGCGTTTGAAGCCGGAGTTCTTGGTCTCTGATTTAATGGCGCTGATGGCGCCTGACTTGATGAGCATCTTAGCTTGCTCTGTCGCTGTTGCGGTATCAACAACAGGCTGATCCGACAGCGCTGCAAAACAAAATAGTGAAATATTTAAAATAAAAACCAACCTAGTGTTTATATAAATAAATGCTAATTGATTAGCATTAAAAATATACATTTTCTCTAATTTATCTCAGCACTTGACTAAACACAATCAAAGCAAAAGAAAAAACGGTATCCTAGATAAGATATGCCCACCTTTCTAGGCAGTTCAACAAATGTGTATTTTATAAGCTTGCTTAGGATGTCACAATGGCTTGCTGTTATTGTCACAGTTCTTAAAATTATCAGATTTTGCATTAATTCGACCCCGTCTTACTTATACATATATTTATTTCCGTACACATGTAAAATATCTTCACCAATAGCAAAGTGGAGCCACAGTCAAATTCCTCGTTTTGGTGCAAAAACCTTCACTAGTAATAAATCTATTAAAAATCAATCCAATCACTTACTCCGTTTCAAGCCACTCTGGTTTGTTTGGTTGGTTGAACTCTGCTTCTTCAGTGCAAGAAGTGCCTTTTTCTGAAATTACAGCAGTTAAAACACTTTGTTTACTGATGTTGTAGCAGTATACCCTGTTAGCAACTACACAAGAAAATCTGACATATCTATAGATCACTTTTTTGATACACTGAAATTTCCCCGAAGAAATTTTATGCTATTCTATTCATTCACTCATCCACAAACACTATTAATATTTAGTATGAATCATTTCAGCCTTTTGTAGAGCAAAATTAGGTGAGCATTTGAGCCTTTAAGCGATATTTATCATGATAACGGATATAAAAGGAAACAATTCAAACCAGGAGATTACCTTTTTCTTAAGTTTAGCATACTTCTTCTGTAGAGACTCCTCTTCCTCCGTTAGTGAGTTCGGAAACAACACCATCACAGCAACAGCTACAGCACTAATAAAAGCAAAAAGAGGCAAGAAGGAGCATTAAAGCAGAGTTTTTATTGTCAACCACCGTTAGCCGTCTGATTTAACAAGCCAGAAACGGCAGGGTAACTAATTTCCAGAGACTACATGTGGTAAACAAAACAACAAATAGCAAAAACAGAGTTCCTCTATTAGTGCAGCCCAAAGCATGAATTATTTTATTCTAAAATAGTATTGGTAATTACTCACCACCTTCTCTGGAAGTCAAACGGCTCAAACAAAAACACCGACGCGTAGATATTACGTAAGCACGTATTTTTTATTTCTTTAAAAAAAAAATCCAAACAAAATATACATATAATTATTGTTGAATATTACCAATTTCATGGAAATATATTCCTACACGTATTTTGTTTTGGCACATTTTTAGTTTTGTTATTTATTATTCTTTTTGCGTTAGCTTCAAATGCTAGCTACTTCCGCTTTGGAGTTCCGGGCAACTTCCGCAGCGACAGCAGGGCAGGACAGGGCAGAGCTTCATGGTGGCAAGTTCCAGTCTGTTGATGAAAGACCATGGACAGAATACGTACGTTGTGTTTCAGCGGAAGATCAGCATATCCTTGAAATACTCCTAAATAACTTAAATGTGTTTCAGTTTGCTTTCTTGCATGCGGAACTGGTGAAGGTTTCAGTTAAACTACTACTTCGATCAACACCAGATCAAATGTGCAATTAACTTTACTGATCTGATGTCTGTAGCAGGACCTGGTTTCTCGGTGCACTTCATCTGTTAAAGCAACATTCATGTCTGATGGATCGATTTTTCTAACTACGTGAGGTTTACATGTGTGAATAAATTGTTGCTGGTTTCTGTAGTGTGGTTTATGTGTACGGTATAAAATTAGAACCACTGGAGGAAAAAAATAAATAACGTTAATCCCGTAATTCTAAAAATAAAATAAAAAAAGTCTGAATTTTCAGTGTAATCTCAGAATTCTGACTTTAATCTCAACATTCAGAAAAGAAAATCTGACGTTAATCTCAGAATTGGGAGAAAAAAATCAGAATGAGATTAACCACCGGGGGATTGTATAGGGGTTTTACATATCAAAAGATTAATTTATTTTCTGTTCAGCCAGTATTGTTTTCTCACGACCCACCTCTTTTGGAAATGCAACTTCTACTTTGTGAATTTTTTCAACTCTTCTGACATTAATCTCAGAAATAGGAGAAAAAAGTCAGAATGAGTAGAACTAACTGAAGAGTCTTCTCCTTTGCATTAAAGTCATAATTCAAAATTGTATTTCAGGATTGTGAGATTAAAATTTTAATTTTTGTTAAGACGCTAATCCTCTACCAAAGATGTCTGTTAAAGAGCCTCTGTGTTGTTTTGAGTGCAGATGTACCCCCTGTCGGCCCCATGGACCTGCCGCTGTCCCTGCTGGAGATGGGACGCTCAGGAAGGTTTGAGCTCATCACACACCCGCTGCCTGACCAGCCTTTGCCTCCCCAGAGCACGGTCAGTACAGGGCAGGTTTACTGTTTACAATAATTAAATCTCACAAGCTTGACACATCTAACGCAACTATTTTCTGTTGTTCCTCTTCTTTTAATTGAAATCTTTACCAAATCAACCATAACAACAAAATTCCACCCTGCCTATTTCAGAAGAGAGATTTGTAGTGGGGGGAACATATATTGTACAATATGACTATTTTACATTAACTGTGAACGAAGATCAAGCATTTCTGCTGCCTGCTGCGGACCACTGTTAAGCTGGATATTTGTTTTATCTGATGTAGAATTACCAGCATTTCAAGACAAAAAAAAACTTGACTGTCAAGTATGAGTTAGTGTTGCTGCTCCAGGACCTAGACAAGTTATCAAAATCAACCTCAACTCCATTTCTCTACAGAAAAAAAATTGGCGGAGAAAATACGGCTATCAGTTTGTGACTTTAAGCTTGAGTGAACTTGTATTGTGCTGCAGGACAATAATGCAGTACACAATCAGGAAGAAAGTTTAGGTTTAGCCAAAGACTTGAACCTGATTGAGATGTGATGGCAGGCCCTAAACCAGGCTGTTTGTGCCCGTAAACCCTCCAGTGTAGCTGAATTAAAACAATTCAGGATTAAAATTTCTCCATAAAATTGTAAAATTCCTACTATCAGTTATCGAAAACGCTTGATTGAAGTTGCTGTCGCCAAAGGTGGCCCAACTGCCTGTTATGTTTATGGGGAAATTATAGTTTCTCACAAGGTCATGTTGGTCCAAACCCTTAATGAAGGAAATGTTTTCCTTAATGAAGGGAATTATCAGAAATTTCTTTACTATAGTTATATTATACAGTGAAATATTTAAGTGTTGTAAAAAAGCCATTTCCGAAGAAATTTTACAGCACGGCAGAAGTTATAATTTTTCCTTTGACTTCATTATTTTTCTCCTATTGTCTTTGAATAAATGTTGTATTTTGCTATTTTTGTCTGTTCTCACTCATCTCTCCTCCAGATTAATTTAATCTAGAGCTGGACAATAAATCAGTAACAACATATATCATGACAGACATGTGATCAGCATTAATGGATAATATATCAGAACAGAATATTTCATAAGTTCGCTGAACTCCGATCCAGAACCGCAAAGCTTTCTGTGTGGAGGTTGAGAAACTTTAGCTTTAGCTTCTCACCCTCTCACTTTGGTGGAATCAACTGACTCACTCAGTCTGTGGTTACCTAGCAACTCACTCATTCTATGGTTACCTAGCAACGACCTGCTGAGTAACATGTGCAGTCACAGTTTCTTAACTGCTAAAAAAATTAAAAACAACAGTATGAAGAGAAAACTGTGGATAAAACAGGAAAGGTTATGCCACCAGTTTGGTAGTATTTTAGATATTTAAAACAAAAAAATAAATATCAATGTAAACCAGTATGAAACACGACTATTGTGATATGGTTTTCGGCCTTATCGTCCAGTCCAAATCTTATTGATTAATAAATGTGGAAAAGACCCTAATATTTCTAATCTTATCCCGTCCTCCACAGCTTCCCCATGGACTCCCACCCACCAGCCTGGGCCTGGAGAGAGAAGTGGAGAAACGGTTTCTGCAGGATCCAGCCTGGCTGCCCATCCATGACACAGACTTTGCCTTTCAGAAGTTTCTCAAGTATACCACACTGTTTATTATCTTGATGTCATTATTGACAGCCCATTATGAACACATAAGACTTACCATTTCACAAATAAAAGATGTACAATCACTATCATAGTAAATTTATGATATCTTGAAGAAGATGTGATATTTTCTTTGTTTTTCTCCCCAGGGTGACTGAAAGGAAGGTTAATGTCGACTCTTTGCTCAGCTGCGCCCCGTCTCTGCTTCACTCTGGGCTCTCAGTCGTCAGAGATCCAACCACAGGGATGCTGCTGGACTTCACAGAGGTGACACTTTCTCTTCTTTAAACCAATAAACCACTCAGTCTCTGCAGAGCTGTTGTGTAAAACTGCTGCATTAATGCTTAAACCAGCTCCATCTCAGTAAATAAACCAATATCTGTATTTTTTTGGCTTGTTTTTTAGGTTTTACTTGAAAACACTGGCCTGTCGGCCAAAAACTCGCTGTCACTGCAGCGTCAGCCTGGGCCTCCTTCTGAAAGCCTTCGGGGAAGCAACACTAACTACCCCTTCCTCCCCGGTTAGAGATATTGATATATTGATCCAGAACTTCCTTTCTGCTGTGATGTGTGGACAGGATTGTCCAGAGGTTTTAAACTCGTCTCTAATTTCTTTATGCTCTGATCTGAGCAGAGTTTCTTGCAATCTGGTGGTAAAATATTTCTAATATTTCTTTCAGCATGTCATGACAGCTATGATACTGTCATACAGCAACTGACCCCTACTCCAGAGGCCTATCGTGATAAATTGTCCCAGAAATGATTGCAATAAATGATAGTATTGTTGTTTTGAGACCATTTTAAAGTAACATATTGATAATAATTGCACAATAATGTAAGTTTGTCCTCTCAAAGACTAACATAGTTAAAATTTAGTAAAGAACACTTAACACTAGAACTGGATGACATTTTAAATATGCAAAATAAAACACAATGACCAAACATAAATAAAACATAAAATAAAAAACACACACAACCGAAGCCATAAATAAAATGTATTATGAAATCTCTTTAAACAAAACTTCCCTTGAAAAAATAGAATCAGAATGAAAAGTGCCAAGTTTTAATTTATTATGAGATTAATTGCTTATTGCGACAAGCTTACTACTGGAAATCTTTCCTTTCCACAGCATCACCATCTATAAAGACTCTTTATAATATGAGTTGCAGCAATATTTAGTTTCCATTTTGATTAAATAAAGTATTATTTAACATAATTGAATGAAATTGAACAAACAAGACTTTTGTACAGAAAGTTAAAATACTGTAAAGATGTTGGTATATAATTTGGGATGACCTTATCAACCAATCTTACAGTAGGTTTTAAAGTAAAACATATTTTGGTAAAGTCTAAATAAGGTCGAAGAAAAAGGTTAACCTGAAAATTGAGCTTGCAGACCTGCTGGTTGAAGCCACTTTAAACATTTACCAGAAGGTCTGAATCCTGTGAAGCACGATATTAAGAAGAAATATTATTTTTGTAGAGTTTTGCTTAAAGCAGCTTATCAATCTTTAATTGTTGATTTTTCACAGGAGGAATGGAGGAACTCACTCTGGACCAAATTAAGACGAGATCTGAGCAGGAGGAGGAAATAAACTTTGAGAAAGGTTTGTTTTTTTTCTGTTTTGAGAGTATAAGTTTGTAAATCACCGCCACAAAGGAAATAACATTTCATGTTATTGTTTACCTCAGATTTACTAAAAATCCCTCCTGGACTCAAAGCCGGGATGGATTTCTCTGACAAAGGTTTGGTTCAAGACATTTAAAAAATATATAAATTTGCTCTTAAAACTTTGAGATAATTTATTCACTGGTTCCTGCTTTTTTATTTGCTCTGTGAAGTTGCCAAAATAGCAAAACCAGAGGTGAACCTCATGTCTCTGCTGTCCACACTGGAAGACATTCCTGATCTTCAGCCTGAAGCAGAGGAGAAGGAGGATGACAAAGCAGGACAAGAGGCCGTCAACATTCCCAGGACTAACAGCCTGGAAGACCTGGGAATAAAGGTGTTTCTTTTAATATCACCACCACTACTGCTACTACTATTATTATTACTACTATTAAATCTAGCCTGGATGACATTGGACATCAAAAACTTCATTTTAATTGTACTTCTCCTTCTCCTTCTACTGTTAACGCTGCTAGGGGTATTGAAAATTTCGTCACTTACGATTAATTGGCGATTAATTGTTTATTAGATTAAAATTAGTTCCAATAAATTAAGTGACAGTCCTCTTAGACCTTCTTTGAGTGTTGTAGTTTGGCCGCCATCCAGAAGAGGGCGCCTCTGGTCATGCTTAAGCCGAGCCTTAGGTACAGATTTAAAGATGGCGACCGTACGAGAATGGGGAAAAGAAACGGTCCAAACAGAGTACGATGTGGGAAGCAAAATACACTTTATGCGGTTCTGTTTTGAAATATCATCATTTATTTTAATACTCAGCAACTTAAGAGGTTCCGGGTTTGTTACAGTATATTTTATGAAAATGTCAGAGTTTAACAATGTGAGAAAACCACAATTTTCGAACATGTATGGAAAAGACTGGTTAGCATCTCGTCTTTTGTAGGTTTTTATTGCTGCTCCGATGTAAGGGGAAACGCTGCTTACAACGTATTGATATAAATCATGTGGTGTGAATTCAGGCAAAGTCGGTAATTTAATCAACATGTCAGGATGGAGGAGGTACGGGTCGGTTTATAAGCTAGCTGTTTCCAACTTTTGTAAATACCGCAGTTTGTATATATGAGGCCCAACCAGGTCTGTTAAGTTCACAGACAAATTAGCTTGACTCGAATAAGTAGAATCAGTGAATAAACTGACAAAAACAACTTGGGAAAACAATTTCAGTCGCTCTGTTCAAAACTAGCGTCCCTCACTTCCAATGTCCGTCATGGTGCCTCCAATGATTAATGATTAGCTGAGGTATGATCAATAGTTTTTTCAAGTCAGAGGACTCCAAACTCTTTATGCTACAGTCATTCATACACACATTCATCTGCAGTAGGAATCCGACACACTTCAAGTGAACATTTTTAAGTACTGACAAAATATTTTTTTAGATTAAAAAAATATTTTATATATAATCAGACAGAAAATGCATCATAATCAACTCTTTGAAACAAATGAACTGGAATTAAATCTTTTTCTCCCCAGAATAATAACTGTGTAATGTTTTAATCTCACTATAATGTCTTAATGCATCACATCAAATTGGTAAACAAAAGTATGGCATAAATTGGACTTATTCTTGCGGTAATTAATCACTTTAAAACAAAAGCTTTTAATAAATCCATTTTTTTTTGTCCGTCTTCAGGATGCAGAGTCTTCTTGTTCCCAAACAGAGGCAGGAAAAACAGACAAGTCAAAGCCAAAAGAGAACCCAGAGGAGAAAAAGAAATGGGCCATCCCTGTGGACATTCTGTCACCCTGCGAGGATTTCTACAAACGCATCCCAAACCCGGCATTCAAGGTGGCGACTCGAATATGATTCATTTCTGAATTACCTCTGTCTGGCTGTGATGGAGCATCCGCTGGTGCCTGACTCTCTGCCTTCCTCCGTTTCAGTGGCCCTTTGAGTTGGACACTTTCCAGAAGCAGGCTGTGCTGAGGCTGGAGGCCCACGACTCCGTTTTTGTAGCCGCTCACACGTCGGCCGGCAAAACGGTGGTGGCTGAGTACGCCATCGCTCTGTCCCAGAAACACATGACAAGGTGAGAAACTGTTGGTGCAGCTTAATTACTGCCTGCCTAAAGGAGAAGGAGGAATATGTGAGACATAATGGCTGCGATTTAACAGGAGTATTGATTTAAAAGCTGTGTGGAATGAAATAATTAATTAGAATACCAATAATAATCCAAAAGGCAATGTGCATATATGGATTCACAAAGAGATTATCTACAACAAGCTGAAATTACACAGCTCTGGAAAAAATGAAGAGCCCATTGCACTGAACCCCATTAAAACCTCCTGGTTTTTCCACCAAATGTTGATTTCTGAACTCTTCCTGAGTTAAAACATTAGTTTTGTTGTTTCTAAATGAATATTAACTTGTTTTCTTTGCATTATTTGAGGTCTGAAAGCTCTGCATGTCTTTTGTTATTTTGACCATTTCTCATTTTCTGCAAATAAATAAAAAAAATTTTTTTATTTATTTGCAGACATGTTTGTCAGTAGTTCATAGAGTAGAAGAACAATGTTCATTTTACTCAAACATAAACGTATAAAAAGTATATAGGTATATGACCGTTTATAATTTTAAGCAATCTCTTATTTTTCCAGAGCTGTATGTATACACTAATTGATTAAATAAAAACAAATTAGTTTTAGACAGAGGAGTGGAAAAGATGAAATAAAACTCAATATGTTGGGAGTTTATGGGACTTAATTGCAGATTAAATGGATAACAATTTCTGCAGCAAGTTTATCTGGATTTCTAATTATCTCACTTGTTTTCTGCAATTTAAATCTGTTTAGTGGGGATTTATAAATATTACCAAGAGATTAACATAATTCGTTAAAAACCCACTTCTCGTGAACCATAGATCTCAAGTCACTGTTGATTCCATCGAAGCGTTTCTGACTCCACCACTAGATGGCGCTGAAACAGAACAATCAAAATATGAATAAAGGTTTTAATGTACTGAATTTATCTGTATCATCTGTCATTGTTGGTGCATTATTTATTTACTAGGGCTGCATGATACAAGAAAATCTTTCAATGGGGGTAATATTCATAAGTGTTGCAATATATGTCTGTTTCCTCCTTTCCTTTCTGTCCCACACAAGATATAATTTTACAGAAAACTATACCAACTATTTTTGTTCAGATTCTAGTGCAAATATCTTAGTACAGTAGGTAACTTTTCAGAAAAATAGAAGCCTGTTTTAAGTAAAAAATCCCATAATATTGATCTTATAAGAAGACATATTTGCACTAGAAACTAGACCAAAAATACTTGGTAAGATTTTGTGTTTTTGCAGTGTATTTGTGCTTCCAGGACTACACACTGCTATTGTGATGTACTCATGATATATTGTGCAGACCTATTATTTATCAAACACAATATTGATAAAATATGTTGTTCATGATAATTTGATAAAAAATATTTTGTTAACTCCTTTTCTAATCCAGCTTTAGTTATAAAGAATTTTAAATTAAGACCAAAGTGTGGCACAGAAAACATTTTAAACTCACCAAATGCCTTTATAAAGACACAAAAACATAAAATACAGAGATGTTAGTACTACTAATGATCCTAATTCAACCTGTTTGGACCTCTGGGTTTTTCTAGGACCATCTACACGTCTCCCATCAAAGCTCTGTCCAATCAGAAATTCAGAGACTTTAAAAACACTTTTGGGGACGTGGGACTCCTGACCGGAGACGTCCAGCTCAGTCCCGAGTCTTCCTGTCTCATCATGACCACAGAGATCCTCAGGTATCTTCATGTTGAGTATTTTGCTTTCAAAGTGATGAATAAAACGTCTACATTGACTTATCTTGCTGCTTTCTTTGAGGTCGATGTTGTACAACGGCTCAGAGGTCATCAGAGACCTGGAGTGGGTCATCTTCGATGAGGTCCACTATATTAATGATGCTGAGGTCAGGAAATCTCCTTGGAGACTTTATTTCCTCTGCTTCCTCTGTGAGAATAGCAGTTTTTCTTCTGTGTGCCTCAGAGAGGGGTGGTTTGGGAGGAAGTGCTGATCATGCTTCCAGATCACGTCAGCATCATCCTGCTCAGCGCCACGGTGCCGAATGCTTTGGAGTTCAGCGAGTGGATCGGGTAACTTCTGTTGCTGCATTTAACAATTATTTTAGTAATCAATAATTAGGTTGACCAATGGTGAACCCTCTGAGTAGTGGCCAGCTTACTAACATTATAAATGTTTGGCTCGTTGAGCAGGTTACAAACACACAACGTAGGGCTGCAACTAATGATTATTTTAGTGACTGATTATCCTATCGAATATTCTGACGATTAATCGATAAACCGGACAAAAAAGTTGATACATTCTGCAGATGTTTCATTTACTACTTAAGTCTTTTTGATACGATATTAGAAATACATTAAATGTGCAAATAAAAAAATAATTTAGTTCCCTTTTAAAATAATATAAATAAGAATAGATACATTTTGTAGTCTAAAATACAATAACAGACTATTTTTTAGTGTATGCTTGATCATTTGTAGATAAATTTACAAATTTTTGCTTTTACCAATTAATAATTTGATGGCAAAAGATTCTTAAAAGGACATTTTGATTTTTACACCACTTGAGCTACGTGAAGCTAAAACTGTGCCATGTTAGGAGTTTTGGGTAGAACATATTTAGCTTAATTCCTTCTCTGAATATGTTGTTCTTTAAACCGTTTTTGAGTCTGCATACTCCAATTAACAATTGGAGTATTGCTAAATTAGTTGAACATTATTTCAATAACCGATTAATCGTGATTAATCATTTCAGCCCTAGTAACTTCTCAAAGCTAAACTGGAAGTTGGAGGCTATAACTCTGTTCTGAAACTCCTAACTCGAGTCCTTTGGTCCCCAGTCGTATTAAGAAGAGGCACATTTACGTGATCAGCACCATGAAGCGGCCCGTACCTTTGGAGCATTACCTGTACACTGGAAACAGCACCAAGACCCAGAAGGAGATGTTCCTGCTGGTGGACGCTGCAGGAAACTTCCTCACCAAAGGGTACGTCTCTCCAGCCGCTCGTTTGCACGACACCAGTGACCAGAGTCTCTGACCGGCACTCTGTGACATCAGGTCTCAGAGTGAAACGTTTCTGTAGCAGCCCAGCAGAGGTGTGAAGAGCTCTGCAGGTGTGAAAGCGCATGTGTGCAGAACGGATGACTTCAGGGTTTATTCCACACATACAGGGGGAGATAACAAAAACAGTTGTGGATAGCATTGTGCTACTTAACCTGTTCAGTTTAGCATAATTTCTGAAAAGGAATGTATGCGTTACATGAGGGTGTGATGGAGTATTAGGGCCGCAATAAGAAAATAAAAAAAAACTTATGAGAATAAAGTGATAAAATTCCAAAAATAAATTCATAATATCACAAGAATAAACTCGTGCGAGAATAATGTCATAATATTATGAGAAAAAAGTCAGAGTGTTACAAGAATACCTCATATTATGATTTTAATCTCATAATGCTACATTATTCCTGTATTGTTTAGACTTTTTTCTCGTATGAGTTTGTCTCTGGAATTTTATCACTTTATTTTCATAATATTATATTATGACTTTATTCTTGTAATACCAACTTTTGCTTATATTGTAACAACTTTATTCTCACGTTATTTTGACTTAATTTTTGTAACTCTGTAACTTTATGCTCATATTGGCTTTATTCAAGTAAGATAATGACTTTGATCTTGTAATTTTACAACTATTTTTGTAATATTTCAACTTAATTCTTGTAACATTATGACTGTATTTTCATAATACTGTGACTTTGTTGTCATACGACTTCTTGTAATGACTTTTTTCTTGTAATATTATGACTTTAGTTTTGTAATTTTACGACTTTATTCTCGTAATGCTGACTTTTTTCTTAAATTAGTATTACAACTTTGTTCTCGTAATATTTCGACTTTATTCTTATATAATTTCTTGTGATATTGACTTTACGTTTGTAATTTTATGACTTTAACGTTGTCATTTTATGGGCCTAATACTCTTCATTTTGGTTTACAATGAAGTGGAAGCTAGTGAGGTGTGTTCAATAGACATGCTAAACACACAGTGCCATCTAGTGGCCTGGCATGACAACTACAGGTGCTGTCTAAACATGGAACTTTTTCCAAATCAATAAAAATACTGTCAGTTTCCAGGCAGCGGTCTCAGTAAATTAAAATAAAAATCTGTCTGTTCAGCTACTATAACGCTGTTGACACAAAGAAGGAGCGGACCAGCAAACACGCCCAGTCATTCGGCACAAAGAGCATGCCTCAGCACACCTCAGCCAGCCAGGTAATCGTCCTGCGTTGCCTGTTGGTTCCACCCACCATCACAGTTTTTGTGTTCACATTTCGTCCGTTTTGTTTTCCCTCCAGGACCGAGCGGTGTGGCTCACGCTGCTACACTTCCTGTCCCAGCGGCAGCAGACCCCCGTGGTGGCCTTCACCTTCTCTCGGACGCGATGCGACGAGAACGCCCGCTCGCTGGACTCCATGGACCTCACCACCTCCATAGAGAAGGCGGAGATCCACTCCTTCTTCCAGAAGAGCCTCAGTCGGCTGCGAGGAGGAGACCGGCAGCTGCCGCAGGTGAACGGCTGCAACTATTTATACAAAGAAAGTTGGTCTGTACTGAGATGTAACTCAGTTATTCAGAAGATCGTAGAAAAGTTCATTTATTTAAATTCACAGAGGGACGAATTTAAATTGATTTAGTTTATTTCTGATGATTATGGCTTTCAGTTTCTGAAAACCAAAAGTGAAATAATTCAAATATTTAGAAACTGCAAAAACACCTAATCTTACCAAGTAAACTTGAATTAAGACAAAACCAACTTTAAAATAACTAGTTAGTTTCATGTTTTTCATGTATCTGGAAAACATGTAAAAATCAACGTTTTCCTCAGTCCTCAGATCTAAAACCTACAGAAAACCTGTCTGTTGTTGACTAACTGTTCCTATGCACTATAGCAGAATATATTGTGATAAACGGACTTGCTTGTGCAGATCTTGCTCATGCGGGACCTTCTGAAGAGAGGCATCGCCGTCCATCACAGCGGGATCCTCCCGATCCTGAAGGAGGTCATCGAGATGCTTTTCTCCCGAGGTCTCGTAAAGGTCGGTCGCTGTTTGTTTTTAGATTAAAGGGGACCTATGATGCAGAATTCACAGTTTGCAGGTTTTTACACGTGGATCTGAGTCTCAGATGCGTCTAAAAGCAGCTCAAAACAGCTGTTTTTTGGCAATAAGTTAATGTTTTTTAGTGTCTTGAAAATGTGCTATTTTAAATACCTCCTGATTGTTAAGTCACACTGCACCGTTACCTAGCAACCCCAGCGATGGATAGCCTGTTACCTAGCAACCCAAGCTAAGTTCCAACACATTAATCAGCTGGTTTTACCGCTATATGCGCTTTATGCAGCTAAAATCTCCGATTTGTGGGACTAGTAAAGGATTATCTTATCTTATGAAACTTTATCAAAACTTACCATACCAACCCTTACCTTACCTTACTTTGCCTTACCAAAAAGAGGTTTTTCCCAGAACACCTGGTAAGCCCAGTGGCAGGGCCGTGATAGGGCAGTCATCCAGCGACCTAGCATGTTTTTGAGTTAATTTTTTTTTAATGTTGACAGAAAATGTTTAAATATTACTAGGTAATTGTGTGTTCTTGGAAGACATTATTAAAAACACCTAAATCCCAACTATGAAGTCTTAAAATTTTGTGTTTGTGTAATTTTAAATTTTATCTGCCATTATTTATCTATAATCCATTCCCTAACATTCTTGTATATTCTGTATAATCTGTATAATCTGTGCATATAGCTCCCATATTTATATTTATACACAATATCTATATCTCTTGCTATAACCCCTTATAGTCCATACATACATAGTCTTGTACATCTGTAAATAAATATTTATATCTCGTAGAGCACTTCTGGATAGATGCAAACTACATCTCGTTGCTTGTACTTGTGACAGTGCAATGACAATAAAGTTGAATTCTATTCTATTCTATTCTATTAAAAAAGTCAAACAATAAAAAACGTAAAATCAGTAAACAATGCTAAACCTGGTGGGGGTGCAAGTAAAGCCTGGTGGCCCGCCAGGCTTATAGTATACTGGGGGAAACCCTGCACTCTGTTGACCTATCATCCAGAAACTACTTGCTACCTTCTTGTTGATTGTGCAGGAGGATCTACTTCTACTTTTCAAAGATGTAGAGTTGCATAATTGTGCCCCCGTTTGCATCCATTTTCACGTGTGAGTGTAAATGTTGAGTTAGGGACATGAACAATAACAGTTTATTTGGATTTATATGGAGGCTCTAAAACTAAAATGATGATTTTGTGCAAAAAATGTAATGAACATGTTTGGTGTCGCCCATAGATCTATCCTAACCTGTTGAAGAAAACATAATGGGACACTTAATAAAGACAGTTGTTTGTTTACTGTAATCTCTTTCCCGCTCATTTCTGTCCCCAGGTGCTGTTCGCCACAGAGACATTTGCAATGGGAGTGAACATGCCCGCCAGGACCGTGGTGTTCGACAGCATCAGGAAACACGACGGCACCGGCTTCAGGAACCTGCTGCCAGGTTTGAAACGCTCCTGGCTTTCTCTGTCATTGGATAAATAGCAGCATTTTGATCCAATCTTCTGCATTTTGATCCCCACTTCAAGGCGAATACATTCAGATGGCGGGCAGAGCAGGAAGGAGAGGCCTGGACGCCACAGGAACAGTCATCATTTTGTGTAAATCGGGCGTTCATGAGATGGCCGATCTGCACGCCATGATGATGGTGAGTCCCTCCATGTTTGAAAACTCACAGCAGAGACTTTTGCGATGGGAGTGAAAATGTGCTGTTTCAAAACCTCCCGACTGTTAAGATGTACAGATTCTCCACTCATCATGGGCCTAGGTCTTTATTATTTATTCAACCACCATAAAAACATACTAAAAGATGCAGAAAAATGTTTTCCTAAATAAGAAAATAAAAATTTTATTGCCTAACATGCAGTAGCATAACATTAATTTAGTGAACTTGAAGAGGTTTGTGTAGAAAATATTTACTAAGTTGTTCTTATCTTGAATGCAAAATGTATGATTATTTTGTATAGTTTTGGCATAATTACGGCTCTGAATATGTTGGGGGTGAAATGACCATTTGCTATGAAAAGGTTATTTTAATAAAAATGACCCTTTTTGAGTCTATATACTCCAGTTATCGATTAACCGATTACTAAATTAGTTGACGATTATTTCAGTTCACCACGATTAATCGTTTCAACCAAATTTTTCAATCCTTCCTTGCTTTGCCCGGCAATAAATGTATTCTTCAAAAGGCACTCCATCCCAGAAATAGACTAAAAAAAAATAGAAATTGATTAATAAATAAATATAACCTGCAGTTGAGCTTTTGTGCTGGAAAGTTTCAGAAACAGTTTCGCCTGATTTCTGTCTCTGTTTGGTTTAGGGAAAACCCACCATCCTCCAGTCCCAGTTCAGACTGACCTACACCATGATCCTGAACCTGCTGCGGGTCGAAGCGCTCCGAGTGACCGACATGATGAGGAGGAGCTTCTCTGAAAGCCACAGAGACACTCAGGTGATATCTGCACAAAAACAACTCGGCAGCAAACAGAGAAGCAGTAAGAGGATTTTAGAAGTCAGTCTGAAAGCTGACGAATAAATCTGTTTTTCTTCTGCTGCTGTTGTAGGCGCATGAGAAGAGGATCAGCCACCTGAAGCAGATGTTGGCGTCTCTTCCTCCTCTAGAGACAGAGGGCCAGCTCTCTGATATCTTGCCTTATTATCATACAGCAACAGAGATGCAGAACACCAGAGAAGCCCTTCAGGTAACCCCAATCAGTTGATTAATAAATAAATATAAACTGCATTGATAAGTTTCAGTAAGTTTCTGAAACCTACTGCAGAGAGTTTCAGAAACAGTTTAGTTGTATTGTTGTTGTGCATAAAAAAACAACAGCAAACCTCCCCACTCCCATTGGATTCATTTACATTTTGACTTTCTAAATTCAAGTTCACTCAGATATCGGATATCGACAAACAATCATACAATGATTATTTGTTTCATTCAGAAAAAGTACTCTTCTTCCTAAGTGCTAGAGCTGGTACTACTTAAAGCACTATAATGATCTTAACATGCTTGAAAAGGTGCAAGAAGAAGTAAAAAAAACTTATGAACTTCTACCCCACAAACTCATACCATGTTTTCAGATGGACAGTCATTATTTAATAAAAGAAGGCAGGAAAATCTTGACATTTAGTTAATTTTCATTTTATCTTCTTTTTTCCATGGACTCACCAAACACATACATCTAAATATAAATATATATATATCTTCATCCATACCCACACATTCATATATGTTAGCCTCAGTTTACATATAAACATTTGTGCTAACTCTCACCCATATTTCTATATTGCATGAAAATGACTTCCTTGTAAATTGTATTAAATTTTGACGTTGTTTTAACTCCTTATTTAGCTTGTTGCTTAAGCTATATCCAAACTCCAATCCAAACTAATGCAAGACTGTCCGCTGACGACAGGCTGATTGCTTGTTTTTAATCTGTAGTGTGCTGAAAGCTTGCAGCTTCCTGGATAAAACAGCAGCAGAGAGCCAGGGGTGGGAATACGGCAAGCACAATGGTCATATAATATCAAAACATTTTTATATTTATTTGAAATTTTTATATCCTGACTTAAACTCATGGATTTTAGTATGCACGCGAGTTCACATTACGCTACGGGACACTCAACAAGCGCCACCTAGAGTTCAGAAAATATCATGCGAGATGAGAGTTTAGCATTTTTGCTTTGTTGACATTTTTTTGATATTTTACTGTTTTTAGCTTCTGTGACTATTGCTTTTATTTTATATGAAGAAAAGAACAATTTTCCTGTAACTCAACGACATTTTTTGTTGAATATAGATTCTTTACATGGCCAGAAGGACCCATATGGGCACAGCTGAAACAGGTCCTTAAACTCTCTAAATAACATACTATATATACTGTATGTATATAGCATATACACACACACACACACACACACACCCACACACACACACACACACACACATATATATATATTTATATATATATAAATATATATATATTTATATATATATTATAAATATATATATATTTATATATATATATAAATATATATATTTATATTTAAATATATATATTTTTTTATATAATGAATAATATATATCATTATTATATTGATATATATAGATATATATATATCATTATATATCTTTTTTATATAATGATATAATGAAAAATGTATTCATTATATATATATATATTATATGTATATATGTGTGTGTGTGTGTATGTATGTTTATATAAAATGAACATATGGCTATATATATTTTTATGTATATATAAAAATGTTGTTTATCTATATATATTTATATATAAGAAACAGGTGGCTATATGTTTTAATACATAAAATTAATTTTTATATATATATACAGTACAGACCAAAAGTTTGGACACACCTTCTAATTCAATGGGTTTTCTTTATTTTCATGACTATTTATAAGGCAATAAATCTCACTTATTAACCTGACAGGGCTCACCTATGAAGTGAAAACCATTTCAGGCGACTACCTCTTGAAGCTCATCAAGAAAATGCAGAGTGTGTGCAAAGCAGTAATCACAGCAATACGTTGCTACTTTGAAGAAACTAGAATATAAGGGGTATTTTCAGTTGTTTTACACTTTTTTGTTTAGTGCATATTTCCACATGTGTTATTCATAGTTTTGATGCCTTCAGTGTGAATCTACAATGTCAATAGTCATGAAAATAAAGGAAACTCATTGAATTAAAAGGTGTGTCCAAACCTTTGGTCTGTACTGTATGTATATATACACTGCTCAAAAAAATAAAGGGAACACTTAAACAGGTGTTTAACACTTAAAGTGTTCCCTTTATTTTTTTGAGCAGTATATATATATATATATATATATATATATAATATAAAATAAACATATGGCTATATATTTTTTATGTATATTTAAAATAAAATTATTATTTATCTATATTTGTTTATATAAAATAAAATGTGGCTATATATTTCTATACATAAATGTATATATACACATAAAATGTATTCATTATATATATATATTTTGCTATATATCTACATATAGATGTTTTTGTATAGTATTGTTAAACCGGAGCACCCGGAGAGAACCTAAGTTAGAAAATATGTCCATCCTCCCCCCTCCCTCCATCCTCCCTCCATCCATCCCCCCATCCTCCCTCTGTCCATCCCTCCATCCTCCCCCCTCCCTCCATCCTCCCCCCTCCCTCCATCCTCCCCCCTCCCTCCATCCATCCCCCCATCCTCCCTCTGTCCATCTCTCCATCCTCCCTCCTCCCTCTGTCCATCCCTCCATCCTCCCCCTCCCCCCATATGCCCCCCCCCTCCCTCTGTCCATCCCTCCATCCTCCCCCCTCCCTCCGTCCATCCCCCCATCCTCCCCCCTCCCTCTGTCCGCCCATCAATGATAGACCGATTTATCTATCATAGATGTTTTGGATGGTATTGTCAAACCGGAGCACCCGGAGAGAACCCAAGTTTTAAAGTCCATCCTTCCGTTCCTCTCTATCCGTCTTCTCCCTTCAGTAAAAGTACTTCCACCATCCCTCCTTTGTGTGGTTCCTGCCTTTTACTCTGTCTTTCGACCGTCCAGAATGTGCTTTCGCTTTATATTTGCTGTCATTGTCTGAGTCTTCACTCTCTCCTCTAGCTTTTGAACATCTGACTTTTGAACTAGACCTTCTCTTCAATTGAGTGTCGCTTTCTTCATGGCAATCTGTTGAATCCTCTGTTGATGTTTTGTTTTCAGACGTCTCGTCAGCTGTGCGGCACAAACTATCTCTTTTTGTTAAGGAATCTGTTGACTCTGTTGACTCATCCCCTGAATGAAATGCTCTTGATGGAGGTGTTAGTCTTACTGTGGATCGTCGACGTTTCTGGTCGGAATCTGATGACTCCTCAGTGATGCTGTGATTATAATCTATCTCACCTGAAGACTCATCTGAAAATTTTTCTGGTTTTCTGATGGCAGCAGCGTTTCCTGTTGAATTCAAATCATCTGCTAAAGATCCCCTCAGCAGAGGATGGGGGGATTTCACTGGGTCATAAGGAGATTTAAGGTCCCCCAGAAATTTCTCAATTTCTGGTTGGAAGGCCTTATATTCCTTCAGGAGATTATTGATCTTAGTCTTGAAATAATTCAAGCGTTTGTTCAGCTTCTCTTCTTTCTTTCTCTCCATTTTAAACGTGAAAAGCCTTTGTTTGGTCCCAAGTTTTGCTTTTGCTTTTGCTTTCAACTCGTATATCTTGCTCAGGTAATCATTCTCAGCCTGCTCCAGATCTCCGATCTTCTTCTCCATGTCATTGTAAACAGCCTCCCAAGACGTTTGATCCGAAAGTCTGTCTGTTAAGACCTGAATCGCCTTTTCTAACTCTTTGTTGAGGTCTGAGAGCCTTCGTTTCTCATCTACTGCGCAGAGAAACTGGTATTTCAACATGGGCACATTGATGGCTTGTTGTCTCAACGTTTTGATCATCTCCACTAGTTTCTCGTTCTTTTGGACTGCTTCATTCACTTCTTCCTGTTCTGCCGCTAGTTTCTCCTTCACTGTGACCAGGTCGTACGTTTTTAGTTTCTGCCTGATCTCTTTAAAGTAGCTGTCTTGAAGGGCCATCATCTCCTTGTTTTCCTTTTCCTTCTCTGTGAACTCATCAAATAGTTTAGTCTGGTGTACAAGTTGTCGTGACAAGATGGCGACATTCTTTTTTAACTCTCTGTTAAGAAATGTCAGCCGTTCCTGCTGTTGTTGCGCGGCCCCTTTCAAAGATTTCATCACAGGTGCCTCAAGTAGTTGTTCGTTCGTGTTTTTCATTACATCAAAAAGCAGATCTCTCCTTTTGCATAGATTCTCCAGTTTGTCTTTCTCATCAATCCAGATGTCAGATTCCAAATTCAGCTTAAAGAGCCGTCTTTCGGATTCCTCGAAAAACTCCTTCTCGTCTTTCTCCAGTCTATTCCGATTTTGATAACGTCTTCTGCGGGCCTTGGCGTTCTCCAGTTCTGCGTTGACTTTCAAGAGCTTCTGGAGCGCCCTCCTGTTCTTCTTGCGGACTTTTTCAGCATCAAACATGGCACCTGCTGCTGCCTTCTCCTTCTCAATTTTATACATTTTGAGATTTTTCTCGCGGGTAAATCCAAAAATGTCAGAGCGAAACAAAATGTAGGGCAGACAGCTTCAGGGCCAAAATCCAACTGGAGAGAATTATGATGACTCATAGACAAAAGCTGTAGCATCAAAGGGTGACATTGGTGACATCATCAGTCTATGTGTGACATCATTGTTGTGATGTCACAACCTCCCATCAGGGCTCTGTTTTATAATCATTGCTTAGACATAGACAGAGTTTGTCATTCAATTGTACGTTTAAAAACATACAAATTGAAAGATTTTTAGTTGCAAGGCTCTAATAATAATAAATAAATAAGTAATAATAAAAGTATTGATGTAAATATATATAGTAGATACTTGTGTGACTTTTAAAAGTGTCCTGAAAGCTGCATTTCCCTCACTGACTGAAGCACTTTGGGACCAATGTGTTTTAAGTTTGGAGGCAGCAGAAATCTAACATCTTCAATTTTCCTCAGAAATGTTTGTGAAATTAATTTAAATTTAGATTTATTTTTTTTAGATGTCCAACAGACTCACCAAAAACCAAATAAAAACACAGAGCGCCGTCCTGGTTTAGAGAACAGCAGTCCTAGAAAATTTGAGTTTTAAACCAGGAAAGTAAACGTTGCCATGGCGATTCAGTGTGGTTGCCCAGGGCAACCCCTTAAAGAATTTGTTGCATTCTAAACTGAATTTGGCTACGTTATTAAATCTGTTGACATGATTGGATGGAGGATATTTCTCTCCACATAAATGGGGTCTGCTTTGCCTCCTGGATGCCTTTAAACAATTCAACTATCTGACCATTTGTTGTTGCCTTTTAATTGGTTTTTAATGGTTTTAAGTGTTAATAAGACACTGAAATTTTTGCCTTTCATTATTTTTCCTTTATTTCTAAAAACATAAATAAATTCACCTTGTCCAAATCTTAGGAAACCCCTTTGGAAAAATAAAATCAGTATTTAAATTGACATCTGTTGCTCTGCTTCCCTTTGGAAGCAGCTTAATGTTGGTCAAATGTCATTATAAGACGTCAAATTACATTTTTGTTCCCCCCATTTGAGAAAACTTAGGGCACCCAAATGACCGTTGCTGCAAGACGCACTCATTACATATATATATATATATATATATATATATATACACAGTATATTAATTTCTTAAAGTCTGACACTTTTTTGGGGGGGGAGAATGTATTTTAACAAATTTACTTTGTTTTTCCACTGATATATCAGTCATGTTAACAACTTCATTAGTGTAACTCTCTATGGTGTCTTACCTTTGCACAAGTACCAAACATTGGCATTTAGATCTGATAACTGTGGAGCTGATAATCATTCATTTTGTTTTATATTTTCAAGCGGAAACTTCTAAAACCCTGTTGGGCTTACCAGCGTAAGGCAATTATTTTTGTATTAAATTTGCAGAGAATATTCTCCTTCTCTCATGAGCAATTACATTTTTGTCCCTATTTATAGTTATTTTCTGTTTCAAAATGCATGACAGGAATCTTTTCATTACGCATTTGAATCACTTGTGTTACTTTTAGGTAAATTAGGAACATCCCTATCCCTCAATTAGGTTTTCTATTACACCTTCACTGATCATGAGAAGGTAACTTTGGCTTCATCTTTATCTGCTGTCTTGTTTTCAGAAAGCCATCCTGGAGTCTGTGAACGGACTCAAAGCGCTGTCTGTTGGCCGAGTTGTCATCGTCAACAACAAGCAGCATCTTAACGCGCTGGGAGTTATTCTACAGGTAGAAAACACACTCTGGACTCTGAGCATTACGTTCTCCCTTTTTCTCACAGTTGTAAACATCCAACCTAATTTCTCAAGCTTTTGATCATTATGTATTCAAGTGTACTTTTGATCTGTGAGCAGTAAAAAAAAATCACCTCAGTGAGCCGCTATTAGCAGCAAGACGACCCTTGTGAGTGAAATTTCTTTGTTCTTTTAATAACTCCGTCTTGTTTGTTTAACAGGTGTCCAACGACGCTGTGAATCGCACCTTCATGGCGCTCATTATCTGTGAGAAGGGGAACGAGGAAGTGGATAGAAAGGCTGAGGACAACGCCGCTTTCCAGCACCTGTACAACACAGCTCTGTTCATACCTGAAGGTATAGCTGCACAAACCCATAACATCAAAGGAACATTTTATTACACTTCTTCTATGGACCCCTTGCATGTTATTGCTACCAGAAATTTTGCGCTTGTGCACAACGCTGGAGGCCAAAAAGACGCTTCTTTTACATCCCATCCATAGCCGCGCTGCTGTGGTAGAAACATTTTATGAACGAAATGAAACCTGGAGATGTAGGTATTATTAATTTAGTGCAGTGGGCAAAAGTTACCAAATGGAAAAATAACGCAGAAAAAACATTAAACAACAACTCAAAACTTCTCATGTTCTTCTTTTTTCTCGCTCTCTGTCTGCTACGCTACACAAAGACTCATTGTCATAGCAACTGATATCGCCACTTTATGTTTCAAGGTTCAACACCAAAAAAACACTCAGATTTCTCAATTTCCCACACCAAGAACAGAACATTCAGTCGGTTACAGTATTATAGGCTTAATGTTTGTTTTGTGATTATTAAGTGATCCCTGTAGTTGATTAGCTACCGCTGCTATTAGCTAACCTAACATTGCAGTGGTAGATTAGCTAATTTAAACACCAGCTCTATTGATGATCATCTCACCTTTTTTTAAAAAACATTTTTAACTGAACTGAAACACTGAATTCCACACCACATCTATATGTTAAGGTTGTCAAAGTCAAGCTAGCATAACTGAGCTATTTTCCTCTTCCTCGCTATTTATTTTCCTAATTAAATATTTTTCCTGGCCTTGTTATCTAGTTGCCATAGTGTTGACGATTAGTCCCTTTTTATTTTAAATGTCAGGCGTATATTAAAGATCTATTGATAACTTAACAGCTAAAACCAATGCTAGTCAGCAGCTTTTTGCCCGCCAGCAGGGAGGCAGTTATGCTCAGGTGACGTCCATAACTGCTTTTTTTTTAATATGTAAACAAGCAGGCCTTTCAGATGCAGAATAATGTTTTTCTGACATTGTCTTGCTGTTTTTGTCAGGTCCATGCAGCCACACGGTGCAGAAGTTAAAACTTCAGGACATATCCGCCATCACAGTGAAAACCCTCAAAGTGATTTCCGACAGAATAATCGATAACTACAACAAGAGGCAACAGCCTCGGTTCAGGTACCGTCAGCATCCATCTTTCATGTTTTAATGGAGGGATTGGGACCCAAACCTGTTTCTGAGGCAATGTTTACATTTCCAATAGGGGCGAGCATCATGGACTTAGAATTTTTGGTTGCAATATTTTGTGATACTATAGTGATAACGGCAATCATTTACGCTCCTTGGTGATTCAGGGCCGAACCTCCCGGCCAGGCCATCTCCACGACAACGCAGGAGCTGCTGCGCCTGGCCGAGGCGAACCCGGGCGGCGTGGCCACCCTGGACCCGGTGAACGACCTCCAGCTGAAGAGCGTGGACGTGGTGGAGGGCTCCATGAGGCTCCGTGTGCTTCAGGACAGCCTGCGGGACTTCAACTGCGTCCACTCGCCCACCTTCGCAGAGCAGGTGTGTTTTTCTGGATGTGTTTAATGTAGAGGGATTACTGCCGCTCTACTGCGCATGTCACCTTCACAACGCAGGCAAGAATATATTATTCTAACTATTTAAACTATTTTCAATAATAATTAAAAATAATAATCTCAAATCTCATTGAGAGCTGATTATCGTACGTGATCTAATTGGTTTAATATTGCTAGCATGTTAATGTCCGACGTCTCGGTCGTTTTCTCTCGTCATTTATCGACTCGCCTGCATTAAATCCGTCATTAAGACGCATCTCACTCATTAATGTCAATTGAGTAACGTAGCTTATTGTATCACGCTGTATTAAACAGTTGTAGTACGGCGGCAACATGCCAGCTAACGTTAACAGCATGATCAATGCGGGTAACCGTGGCAACCAGCCAGCGTTTAAGGCCGCCGGCTCTTTCTGCAGTCAAGTCCACTGTGTTTACAAACTAATAATCCAAACAATTAATAGACTAACGATTAATTGTCGATTAATGGTTTATTAGATCCAAATTAGTTCCAGTCGTTTATTAAAGTCGGCATTTAGTGTTGTAGTTTGGCCACAATCCAGCAGAGGGCGACAACGGTCATCCTTATGTTTAAGTTTAATAAAACCACAATTTTCGGTTTATTCAGTTATTTAATACAACTGACTCAAAACTATGTTAATATTTAATTATTTTTTCATCCAAAATATTATGAAAAATTTAGCCTTTATTGTTATAAGAGAAAGTCAGATTTTTAAGAAAGTTTTATTGTTAGTTGATTGATATTTGGAGGTATTTCTAACATCCAAAATAAAACATGACAGAAATAAAAACCACTTAAAACCAAAACCATAAATAAATTTGATTATGGAATGTCTGTTAAGAAAATTGCCCCTCAGAAAATATTAATCATCAGAATGGAAATTGAGCTTATTTTAATTTTCCATGCGCTTGATTGATTAATTGCTTTTTCCAACAGGCTTGCTTGCATCCCTAGTTTAATAATAATTTTCCTCCTCTTCTTTATATTTTTGAGAGGCACAACAAATACAAGACAAAGCGATATTAATGAGAACAGAATATTTAAAAAGCTAATTAACAACACAGCTCTACATAAGACTCTTGTTTTATAGCATGCCCTGCTTCATTTTTATCCCTGCTCCAGTTTTCCTTCCATCTCTCCATCAGTTTCTCCTCTAGGTTCAGGATAATATCAAACTCTAGCTTTAAACATCTGCTTCTAAGCTCTCAAAACAAGCAGCTTCAGTAAGGAGATAAGATGTAAGAATGTGACCTGTTTCTATAATTAAACCTACAGCCGCGGCTGAACGCCGACTCACACGCACAGTGTGTCTTTTGAGCCACCTCTCTCATTACTCTGCATAATAAAAAGCTCTAACTCCCCGTATCACACCCTCCTCTTATCTGTGCTCATGTCTTCAGTCAATATTCTGGGTTTTATCTGCTTATTAATGCTGTGTGGATGAATAATGAGAGATGTTTGTGCAGTCATGAGGAATGAAAGTAAACTCTAGTTTAAGGCTAGTTTCCAGACCCTAAATCAGTGGTCCCCAACCTTTCAATTACTGCAGACCGGTCAAGACTTGTTCCCGCTAAAGCCTTTTTTTTTTTGCCCTGATTTTCCCTTTACAACAACCTAACAACGTCCTGCAGTGTGTGGTGTGTTGAATATGCCCGATCTAAAATCGGGCATATTCAACATTGTCTTGGCCCAATTATCGCAGCCTGTGGGGTTTTCTGTGACTGGGAGCGACTGGGAATGCAGCCTGTGGGGTTTTCCCTGACTGGGAGCGACTGGGAACGCGGCCTGTGGGGTTTTCCCTGACTGGGAGCGACTGGGAACGCAGCCTGTGGGGTTTTCCCTGACTGGGAGCGACTGGGAACGCAGCCTGTAGAATGTGACACGTAGCCAATCAGAAAGCGCGGTGACGTAAGAACCGAGGTGAATCCCAAACAGCTGACATGGCGCAACTGAGAGTCCGGTGGGCATCGGAGGTGATGTGGAAATGTTTATTACTATATGTAAAGGTCATTTTTATACATGTTTATTATATGTGGTTATGTTTATTCAGTTAAAAATGTTAACTACGAACAAACATAACTCACCTCCAAATCATAGTACAGCAAATAGAGCGGCTGCTCCCGCCGTCTTTTATCAAACGCCTTTTCTTTTTGTTACGTCTTTTATCGCTTAAAATGAGCCACAAACTATCACTGCTGCTTCTACAAAAAGTTCTAAAAAAGTTGCTTTTAAGTCAATTTGGTTGCATTTTAAGAGTATTAAGATATTTCCACTAGAAACTAAACCAAAAATACTTGGTAAGATAGTTTTTGCAGTGTACAAACCTTCACAGTTCTTTTCTTGTTTTTGTTTTTACTAATATCAATATCAAGATAACATTGGAATATAAAACAGGTGAAACAAATGACATCAATTAGTCTTTTACACCTACTGATCAATTATTGAAGCATATTTTTACTCTAATTGTTACTTTGTTTAAATTCTCCTATAGGAACAGGCGTGTATTTAGATTTAGATTTTCCATTTCGGCCTCATTTTTCTCTAATAAGTAGCATCAGTTTAAGTTCAAATTAAATAACTCATGTTTTACTACGTCCCAAATCGTGAAAACCTAAAACAGAAAGAAAACATTTTTTACCATTCGTATAAAACATGTTGCTTTAAAGTCTGATTATTTCTGCAGTGTTTCTGTTATACGGTTGATCTGATTTGTTGCTTTGTTTTTGTTCCAGTTTGCTCGTATTAAGGAGAGGATGAGCGTTCAGGAGGAGCTGGACCGGCTGCTGTTCCTGGTATCGGACCAGTCCCTGATGCTGCTGCCTGAATACCACCAGAGGATCAAGGTTTGGACCTTTCCACAGAGTTTCTGTTTAGTCTTTCAAAGTTGGTCAAATTGTGAAATGCAACTGTGTTGAAGGCTGAAGTTTGAAGGAAATAGTTATTCACCGTGAAATAGATCACGTTTTATCATATTTTGACTAGAAAATTAGAATAAGAGCGTGAAAGATTTTTTTTAAAGTGCGACTCAAGTTTGAAGAGTTAAAACTTTGAAGAGCTGATTGAAAGAATTGAAAGAAAGAAAAAACTACATATACAAAACTCTTACAGGATTTTTCTCTTTGACTTCAACTACATCGTTACAATGCATAACTATGTTTGCACCAAATATACTTTGCTTCCTTTCCTCTAACATGTGGCTTTAAAAAGGGCATCTATTTTGCAAAATTCACATTTTGCACGTTTTTATGTTTCCGTTTTGTTTCAATTCCTAAAAACAACTGAAGCATAAAAAAACCCACTTAGCTGTTTTTTACAATAAGTTAATGCATTTCTGTTTTAGAAACTATCAATTAAGTCACATTTGGTGTTACTTAGCAACCCAAGCAGAGCTCCAGCACATTTGGTCAGCTGGTTTTACCTCTGTATGCGCTGTACAATGGCTACTGGAAAAGAAAAGTGTTTTGTTGTTGACTTACCATCCAGAAACCACTTCCTGCATCATTGTTCGTTGTGCAGGAGGCTCTACTAATACTTTTCAAAGATGTGCAGTTGTGTAACTGTACATCTATTTGCAGCCATTTTCACATGTGAGTGTAAACGTTGAGTTGGGGGTGGGGGGACGTGGCCAGCAGCTGACTGTTTGGATTTAAAGCTGCAGTATGTAACTTTTACACAAATATGTTTAATCCATATTTATTAAAACTGTCACCATGTTGTGAAACATGGTTTAGGACAGATGATCTGTCAAAAGATCGATCTCCTCAACTTCCTATCATTTCTACTATTGTGGTTTTCAAATATGCACCTCTCTCTTTCAAAAACAACCAGTCAGAGCCAGGAGGAGGGTTGTAGCGCTGTCAATCAACCTTGTGTACATGCTACTTGATGTACTAATGGTGGAAAAGCAACTTGCCATTACAGGAAAGCTGTCATCTGTGGCTATGCTAACTAGCCTTAGCATTGTTGTCAGGCTATGTTGTGATGAACCAGCTGTAGCGTAACAGAGAGGAGGTAGGAACGGGTGAGCATGAGACTGATTGACAGTTCAAAGTCCCGCCCCCTGGCTCTGATTGGTTGTTTCTGCTGGTTAGCACTGGGAGCACTGGGAAAAGGTAGAGGAGCTCAATTTTCTTTTTTCCACAGATTATCTGTCTCATATTAAACTGTCAAGACATAATTATAATTTTAGCAAATATTTAAAAACAATAAAAAGTTACATACTGCAGCTTTAAAGTGACAAGGCGCCCTAAAACAACAAATAGGCGGAACTGAGTCGACCAAAATCTCATTATTTAATGGAATTTGAGCAACAAATGTAGTGAACATGTTTGGTATCGTCCACAGACGGGCCTGCCGCAATAAACAATAAATCAATTAATCACATGATAAATTAAAAGAAACTCAATAATTTTCATTTGCTTGATTTATTGTTTTTCTTTTTTCTCTCTCTTTCTACCAAAAACTGAATGATGAGTCTTCAGTTTGGTGCTCTGGTCTCAACTAGCCCCTTTTTTTAAAGATAATTTTGTTTACAGAGACTTCATAATTCACTTTATTTGTTGTTTCTGTTGTTTTGTTTATTTATTTGGGATTTTTAAAATGTCTACCAGTTTCAGTGTTAAAATGCTCATTAGAATTTAAAAGTTATTGATCCTTGAGAATGTGTTCTTGCTTTATGTGCCATTATTACTATTATACATGAAAATGGTCCCAAATCAACAATATCATCGTTTATCGTAATAAGCTCTGGGACAATTTATCGTCTAGCACAGGGGCGTCAAACTCATTTTAATTTTGGGCCAAATCAAAATCTGAATGTTCTTAAAGTGCCGGTTGTGCCAGAATATATTGATAAAACCAATTCAACTGTTAAAATATCAATAAATAGCTGTTCCTCCAGGATTTTGTGATTGTTTTAGTGGTTTTTTTGCAATCAAAATTACAGATTTTGTGGTGCCAGTCTAGAAATGTTAAGGAATTTTTATAATATTCACACTAATGTATGATGTTAAATGTAAATTCCTATTACTTGTATCAATTATGGACAATAAAATCAAGTACGGCTGAGGCAGCAGTCACTTAAACACAAAGTTTTTGACCAATTTTGAGAAAATGTGCAGTGAAATTTGAAAAAAATGTGGAGATTTGTTGATTTTATGTAAATTTTGCAGATTTGTGAAAACCTGTACTGACTTATTGATGTAAATTGGAGTCTAGAGTAACAAACTACAACGAGCCAGATTTGGCCCCCGGGCCTTGAGTTTGACACCTGTGGTCTAGCAGAATTTGTTATTGTCACAGGCCTACCTATAGAGCTATCCTACCCGGTTCAAGGATTTTAAGGAAGCGGGTTCAGTCCTGCAGTCGTTCATCGGTCTTGATCTTGACCAGGTTTGTTCATCTTCCTGCTCTGTGGCTCTCAGGTCCTTCAGTCGCTGCAGTACATCGACAGCAGCGGCGCGGTGCAGCTCAAAGGCCGAGTGGCCTGTCAGATCAGCAGCCACGAGCTGCTTCTGACCGAGCTGCTGTTCGAGAACGTCCTGAGCCCGCTGGCGCCCGAAGAGAGCGCCGCCCTGCTGTCCTGCCTGGTCTTCACCCAGAACACGCAGACGGAGCCGCACATCACCAGCACTCTGAAGGAGGTGAGGAGGAAGAGACGGGCTCTGCTCCCTGCGTGTCACAGAAAGTAGTAGTTAGTGAAGCGACGTGTTGCAGAGACGCCGCAGTGACTCATTTTGTGTAAGGCTGTGTTGACCTGATGCATAACATCCTGCAGAAAGGACAGCGAGGCCTCGTCTCCTGACTCAGATCGGGTCACGTATTAAATCACTTTCTGCGTCAGAGTGTCGGGAACAGCCTTGACATGAAAGAGCTTTTCAGGAGCTTAAATTAGTGATGCCCTGAGTCGCTATCTGGAAGAAAAAAACACAGATTTCCTGGAAGGAGATTCTCCTGTTGACACCCAGGAGCAGCTTGTAGAGTCTGGTGGGTTTGACAGGTTTGATCCACTTTGTCCCGTTTCTCTCCTTTCAGAGCATCGACCGCGTGCTGTCGGTGGCCCAGCGAATCGGGCAGCTGCAGCGGGAATGTGGGATAGCACAGACGGCCGAGGAGTTTGTAGGCCAGTTCAAGTTCGGCTTGACTGAGGTGGTGTACTGCTGGGCCAGAGGCATGGTGAGGATGTCCACCTTGTGACCCAGTTCTCACTTTTTACACCACATTTCATGCAAACTGCGGCTTCCGACTGTTGTAGAAGTTGTTCATTTGAAACCAGTAAAACCTGATGCGTCTCTTGGGGTTTTCTAGTAATTGAAGGAGCGTTCACTCCGGCAATGTTTAGAAAGTTTGATTTGTTTACGGAGGCGTAAATGTGCAATCAAATTCTGAAAAAAACAAACTCTTATACACCTTAAAACCTACGTCTAAGCTGTTGAATTGAACTGTGACGTAATTCGAATGGATTTATGAATGCCAAGCAGACCAGAGACCACTCCAAAAGCAGGGCATTCTGGGTAAATACAACCAAACAAACACAATAATCTGGTGTGACAGGATAAATGGCTCGTGGTCCTTTGGAAAAGACAAAGGAAAAGTCGTACAAAAATCTCACGCTACCCAATTGTTGTTTACATTTCATGAAGAAGGAAGTTGCACTCATTTGTTCTTCAGAGGTTTCTGTGTTGTTTCCTTCAGTGGTTCTTAATGCAGCGCCACCACAGGCGAGGAGGGGAACAGGTTTTCAAATGGTTTAACAGTGCAACTTAAAAAAGAACCACAGCAGCTGAAAATGTAACAAATGTTGTAATTTTGTTCCCCAGTGGAACTGAATCTACTGAACCACCAGGTGTGAAAACACCTGAAGCTTCAACTTGTTAAGAAAATGTTCTTAAGGTGTTATGAGAATAAAGGCACAATAATATGAACATAAAGTCAAAGTATTGCGAGAGTAAATTCGTAATATTACGACTTTATACTCGTATTTTTTTTACTTTACTTTCACAATTTATGACTTGATCCTTATATTTATTCTCATTTTTTTTTGTCTATTCTTGTAATATTATGACTATATTCTCTCTTTTTTTAAAATTTATTGATATTATGTTTTTACTTCTCATAATTGTACTTTATTCTTGCAATATTATGACTTTATTCTCATAATTTTATTACTTTTTAAGAAAATTTTACTTTCTTTTTTTAATATTGACTCTATTGTTGTAATTTATTTTTTCTTAGCGTGGCCGTCGTCGTCATAGAAAAGGAAACAAGCAAAAATGAAATCGATTAGAATAAAAAAAAAATCTGAATGTTATTTTTAAGCCATATCGCACAGCCCTACCTAATGATGTTACATTAACTAACTGGCCTGTAAATAAAGTATTTTTGAATTATATTTAGTTATATTATCGCACCTGTATGCTCCATTACAATAATCTACCTATTGATTTATTGATCAATTGGTCCACTAACTGATTTCCTGCCTCTTGTTGTCCTGCTGCAGCCGTTCGCTGAGATTGCGATGCTCACAGACGTGCAGGAGGGCACGGTGGTCCGCTGCATCCAGCGCCTGGACGAGGTGCTGAAGGAGGTGCGGCAGGCCGCCCGCATCGTGGGAGACTCTGTACTGGGCAGCAAGATGGAGAAAGCCTCGTTGGCCATCCGCAGGGACATCGTCTTCACCGCCTCCCTCTACACCCACTGAGAAAACAAATCTGAAGGAAGGACGAGCCAATCATGTAAAAACTGGACATACAAGTAACAGGAATGTTTGTGTCTAAAGGAAGTGGAAGCTGATGTTTACATGGAAATCTGGGAGAGATTTTAATTAACAGACCAAACACTTTGGGAACAAGACATGGAGTTTGGGTTGTAAATTATTGTACAGAATTAAAATCTGTTCCTAAACTGCTTACATGATTTATTTATTTTATTTTTTTATATTTGTTGTCAAGATTATTTAGGGAGAAAACTGAGGTTCTGAGAAGAGAAATTAATCATATTTATCAAAAAAATAAATCCTAATAAGGATGTTTCAGCAGGGCCGGTGAAAAATTATACAGGGCCTGAGGCACAATTGGATTTTGGGCCCCCCTTCCTGTTTTTTTTGGCCATATCAAAATTTATTTCACAAAACTACATTGGAAACAATTTTGTCGTCACATGATCAACAACAGGATGTTTCTACTGGAGAAAACCACGAAGAAGACGACAGCAGGAAGTGGTAGGAGGATGTTTTTAATGACTTATCTCATGAACAAACTTATTTTGTGTGATTTTTATTGCATTTCTTGTTTAATGGAAACACCGCAACTTAGACTATTTTTTTGTTACATTGTCGGGAATATAGACAAACATTTGCGCACGTTTGTAATGGAAATGCAGGTACTGACTACTCTCTAGACACATTTTGAGCCTATAATAAAGGATTACTTTTGATAAACAATGATCAAATTTGCCAAATATATTATAAAATGTTATGTTATTTTTATTTTTTTTTTTTATTGATATTTTTTCGGAGACATTTTTTATATTTAATGGTACAGATCTGGATTTATGGTTTTCCCAAAGCATGTATTTTTTTATTTTTATTTTCTCTTATGTTAAAGCTCTTTGCCGCTCAGTTCGCTTCTGCTTTGGGCCGGCTCGCTTCCAGCCCACATTTCGGGCTGTCGCTTTAAGACGAGGTTAGTTTTGTGTTTCGTTAATTCAATATACAGCGACGTGTTGGTGAAGAAACCTCATCAGAGCAGCGGAGCGGAGCAGCGGAGCGACACCGAGGATTAAAACCCCGTTAAAAATAAAAACTCCTCGAGTTTATTTCAAACCGAGCGTGTTTTTAAGATGAAGACATCCTGAAGATGGGTTTAACGCGTTTGGAGAAATAAAATCTTCGAAAGGAGGAGGGGATTTTTTTCTTATTATTATTATTTTTAATATTTACCAGCAGCCGGAGTGAAACATCCGACTAAAGGGGACGTACAGAAAACCGGGAGGCATGTCGTCTGAAAAACACGGTAAGACGGAGACGCAATTTCTCTCTTTTTTTTTTTTTTGTCAGATTTGTTCACATTTTGCTCCATCCGGAGCTGCTTGCTTCAGCGGGAGGATGCGCCGCTGTGTGGGTGCAGCATGAGGGGGAGAAAATCACCGCAGGGCCTCTAATTATCACTGTTAAAAGTGCCCCCGTCAGGGTAGTTTCGGGTCATTTCCACCCCGGCGACACGATTCCGCCCGTATTTCATCACGAACCATCCAGAATGTGGCGTTAAAATACATGAAACCTCCGTTTTAATCTCTCATTTCCATCATTACGCACAAGCTTACGTACGTCTCCCCAGACTGTTTGATGTGGGTGTCCTCTGCATGCGCGTGCCTTTACTTGCTCGTGCCTCCGCCAATTAATCAATAATAAATAAATAATGACAGTAATAGCTGTGGGTCCGCAGCCATAGTTTCATCTAACATCGAGAGCAGAGACGGAGTTTTGCATCCAGAATAAACTGGACTGAAAACTGGAGCTGATACGGAGGAGGAGGGAAACAAAGGACGAGCAGCAGCAATATAGAAATAATCTATTACACTGGTTCTACATTATACGATTTACATCAAAACAGTTTTAGAAATTAATTTATATTAACAGCTAGAAACTGTAGTGATCAGGTCCTGAACATCCAAAGACACATAAAGACAGTTACAAAGTCGGTCTTCTATCATTTCTAGGCTTAAAGGATTAATATTCCAGCAAGTTTTACGTGTTCATTTAATCTATTTTTGGTCTAGTTTCTAGTGTAAATATATTGGTGTTTGAAATAAGACAAAACTAACTTACACATTACTTTTTAATAAACTATATGGGCTGTTTTAAGTCAGTCATTCCTTAACATTGATGTTTAAACGTTCGAATTCCACCTGCAGATTATTTTACTTATTACTTGGGAAAAAGGCCTTTAATCCTCCAGTGGAACCAGCACTTATTTTTTTTTATTCTGTATGTGATGCTTTTCTTCGAGTCGTGACTGTTTGGTTTAGTTTAGTTTATTTAGGATCCACATTTAGCTGCAGATACTAATCTGCTATTCCTACATTACGTGATTTACATCACTAAACGCTTTTTAGTGATAAAGAAAAAAAAAACACTACTTTTTATTACAGCTAGAAACTGTAGTGATCAGATCCTGAACCTCCAAATACACATAAAGACAATTACAAAGTCGGTCTTCTATCATTTCCAGGATTAAAAAACTAATATCCCAACATCCCAGCAAGCTTTAGATGTTTATTTATTGTACCTTTGGGTCTAGTTTCTACTCTATTAGTGCTTGAAATAAGACAAAACTAACTTACAAGTTACTTTTTAATAAGATATCGGAGCTTGTTTTAAGTCACTCATTCCTTAACATTGATTTTTTGAGAGGTTAGTTTCACTGTCAGATTGTTTCACTTATTACTTGGGAAAAATGGCTTTTTGAAAGTGAAATAATCTGCTAATGGGACTACTAGTTATTTTTCCACTTAATCGTTTAAAAAAACAGCCTTCTATTACAGCTAGAAACTATAGTGATCATGTCCTGAACCTTCAAAGACACATAAAGACTTTACAAAGACGGTCTGCTATCATTTCTAGGACTAAAATACTAATATCCCAGCAAGGTTTATAGATAGATATATAGATAGGAGCTTGTTTTAAGTTAATAATTCCTTAATTTTAAAAAGGGATTATTTCACTTATAATATGGGAAACCTTTTGGTCCCAGGTCACATGATTTACTTCATTGAAGCAGTTTTTAGAGATTAATTTAAAAACAATCTATTACAGCTAGAAACTAAAGTGGCCAGGTAGCAAACCCGGGTGTAGCGATGAACCTTCAAAGACACATAAACATGGTTACAAAGTCGGACTTCTGTCTTTATAAGAATGTTTCTGGGATTAAAGCACTAACGTCACAGCAAGATCTAGAGAAACTCTACGCTACTAATTCCAGAATGTGGCAGATTATTTAACTTGTACTAAGAAATTTTTCTCATAAGTGAAATAATTTGCCGGTGGAACGATACATTTTAATCAATATTAAGAAATTATTAACTTAGAACAAGCTACAGAAAAATTACTTGTCAGTTATTTTTGTCTTATTTCAGGTGTACTAACATTTGCACTAGAAACTCCTACTTACTTTGTAAGATTTTGTGTTTTTGCAGTGTGAAATATTTGGTTTGTCTCTCTCCGTCTCAAACTCAGTCAGATTAAACTATTGGTATGTTTGCAGTAATAACTACAAAAACAGCAGCTTTAACTCTGCACTGCTTAACTGACTTTGTACAAAATTTAGATTTTCTAAAAATGTGCCTATAGGAAACATTTTAGTCCCAAATTAAAAAGTTGAAATTTTGAAAAAATCAGCTGCAACACCCAGATTTAGCGCTGCGAGCCAGACATTTTTCTCAAATTGATTAAACTCACTATAAGCATAGTTTGTCACAAATAGATCAACATATTATGGTGTATTGTTCTATTTGCGATTTTATTATTAGCAATCATTCAACCAACATATTACCTCCCAAAATCAAGCTTCCTACTCTGCAAAAAGTACTTGTTCCACTGGCGGATTATTTAACTTTTAAAATATCTTGTTATAAGTGAAATAATCTGCCAGTGGAACTATTACCCTTTTTAATATTAATATTAAGTTATTATTGACTTAAAACAAGCTGATAATTCTTACTGAAAAGTTACTTGGAAGTTAGTTTTGTCTTATTTCCTCCTTTCCAAACCTGCAGACAATTCTGCCAAACATGCAGCATAATATCTTAATGCTTCGGTTATAAGCAGGCTGACTTTCTTGTAATTGTTCATTGGAAATTGATATTGTTAGATATCAGAATATTTTTTAACAGTGTAGGTTGTTTTTCAGGATAGGTGAGGAAACAAACATCAGCAGCAGTGTTTAGTGGATTATTTCACGCGAACGCTGTTGTCATGTGAGGAATGTTTTGCCTCTTGTTGCCCGTCGTTCCTGTAAGCCTTCAAATCTTCTGAGAAACACGGGAATAAAATAAACATGCCTCTGGTTGCTTTTGCAAATAAACTGCTTGTCCCGTCTGTAACCTTCTCTAAGTGTCTCTTTGTGTTTCTGGTCCACTTCTTTCTTGTTAAGGAAACTTTACATAAAGCGAGAGTTGTCACTGCAAAAACACAAAATCTTACAAAGTATTTTTGGTCTAGTTTCTATTGCAAATATCTTACTAGACTTGAAATAAGACAAAACGAACTAACAAGTAACTTTCTCAAAAATATAAGAGCTTGTTTTAAGTCAATAATTCCTTAGTATTGACGAAAACTTATTAGTTCCTGTCGGATTATATTCATTTATGATATGGGGAACATTTTTTTGCTATAAGTGAAATAATCTGCGGATGGAACAAGTACCTTTTTAAATTTAATATTCAGGAATTAATGACTGAAAACAAGCTCCTACACTGCAAAAACACAAACTCTTATCAAGTATTTTGGTCTCGTTTCTAGTGCAAATATCTTACTGCACTTGAAATAAGACAAACAAAACTTTTTCAAGATTGTTTTAAGTCAATAATTCCTTAATATTTATGTAAAAGTTTTAGTCCCATTGGCAGATTATTTTACTTAAAACATTTTTCCCATAAGTGAAATAATATGTCAGTGGAACTGATACTTTTTCATCAATATTAGGGAATTATTGATTTAAAACAAGCCTTTATTTTGCTGAAATGTTACTTGAAAGATATAAGAACTTGTTTTAAGTAATATTGAAAAAATGCTTTATTAGTGGATCTAGTACTTTAAAAAAAATCAACATTAAGGAATTATTTACTTAAATGACGCTCCGATATCTTGCTGAAAAGTTGTTTGAAAGTTAGTTTAGTCTTATTTCGATTGTACTGAAATATTTGCACTAGAAATAGAGCAAAAAATACTTGTGATTCTGTGTTTTTGCAGTGCAGCTGCTGGGTTCAACATCCAGCATCCACCTGTTTCCCCCCTTCACTTCCTTCCTCCATGTCCCTGTCAGGCAGTATTATCTCAGCCCCCCTTTATGCTGTGAAAACACGACACTCTATCAGTCATTTTCTGACAAACACGGAGAGGAACGCACAGGTGGGAGAAAGCAGACGAGCTTCTCCATGATGAAATGCCACATGTCTGACTGATGATAAACAGAGATGAAAAGGGTATTTGTTTCATCGTCTTCATTCTGAGGTGTGGAAATGTCGACTGCTGTCATCGTTAATGCAGAGATGGAGCAGGTTGGAGAATATATAGCCTTCCTGCACAATTCTGCTCGATTCCCTCCACTGGAAAAAAAAGATTTGAAACTGAAAAAAATATATATATATTAAAAAAAATGTGAAAAGTAGTTGTGGAAGTTTTTAGGTCATAATGTTTGCTCAGAAATGTTTGTTTTGAAGCTGAAGAAATATTTGAACCTGCAAAAAAAAAAAAAAAAAAAAAAAAAAAAATATATATATATATATATATATATATATATATATATATATATATATATATATATATATATATAAATTAAGCATAAGAAAATTTAAACTGAAAAATTATTTAACTAATACAAATATTTGAATCTGATGAATAATTTTGAAACAAAAAGAATAATTTCAAGCTGAAAAATATTTTTGAAACTGAAATAAATTTGAAACCAAAAAAGATTTTTGATACTAAAACATGTAAAACTGAAAAACTATTTTGAAACTGTAAAAAAGAATCTGAAAAGCAGTTGTGAACGTTTCCTTAGGCCATAATGTTTGCTCAAAAATCCGAAAAAAGATGAAAGAGAAAAATATTAAACTGAGAAGAAATTAAACCGACAAAAATATTTGAAACAGAAAAATACATTTTAAACAGAAAAATAATCATTTCAAATCGAAAAATATTTTTTGAAATTGAAAAAAGTTTGAAACTGAAGTAGAAATTTGATACTAAAAATTTAAAACTGAAAAACTATTTTGAAACCGAAAGAGAAAAGTTTGAAATTAAAAAGAAATATCTGAGAAAGTCAAAATTGCTTTTCAGTTTTATTTTTTTGTGAACATTTCTTTCACAACTACTTAGGCCATAATATTTGCTCAAAAATGTTTGTTTTGAAACAGAAAAAATATTTGAAACAGGATAAAAAAATTAACTGACAAAAATATTTGAAACTGAAAAATAATTTTGAGAAAAAAAAATTATTTCAAATTGAAAAACATTTTTGAAAATGAAAAAAAGTTTGAAACTGATAAAGAAATATCTGAGAAATAGTGTCAAAATTGCTTTTCAGGTTTTTCTTTTCCAAATTCAAAATTATTTTTTAGTTTCAAATCTTTTTTTTCAGTTTTAAATTATTTTTCAGTTTTAAAAGTTAACTTTTCTGTTTCAAATATTTAGTTCCAGTTTCAAAACGAACATTTTTGTGCAAACTTTGTGGCACCAATTTAGCTCCATATCACATTTAGTGGAGCTGCGTTCAGCATGACGTCACATCATGTCTGTTAACCGTCGCTCTCCTGCTCTCAGGACTCGACGACTCCGGCCGTCAGACCATGCAGCCGCCCCCGTACCTCTCTGGCCCCCCGGATCCCAACATGCAGCAGCATCCCAACATGGCCGCCGTGCCGGGCGCCCAGCCCGGTTATCCCGCTCCGCCGCCGCCTCCGGGCTCCGAGGGATACCTCCAAGAAACGACGTTCCACTACGGGGCTCCGGGCGCCGCGCAGGGCTACACGGTGCAGACCCAGGGCCCCGGAGGCGCCGTGCAGCACCCGCCTGTGGGGTACATCCACCCGGGCTACCCGCTGCAGCTGCAGCCATGCACCGCTTACGTTCCCGTCTATCCCATGGCGTCGGTGAGTCACAGACCGACTCCGAAACTCTCACAGATTTATTTTTTCTAACTTTTGTTTTGTTTTTATCTATTAACTTCAGGATTAGCGGTTCCACATTGAGGCAGTTTCATGTTGCGTTTATTTGTTTTTAGGTTAAAAGCTTGATTTTTTAACAACCTTTGCTTATCCTAACTAGAAATATTTGACGTTTTGGGTGAATCTTATTTGAAAATCTTTACAAGTTTTATTTTGAACAACATTTAGTTTGTGGAATGTCATCATCATCATCATCATCACCAGTATTTTTGGTACAAAATTACTAACGTTTCAGATTTAAAGGTAAAAAGTTCACCAATTACTAAAACAAGTGAGCAAAAATGGTTCCTCCATGTTTGTTTAATATCAAAGTTCGTCTGATTTCCAAAGTTTTAATTTAATTTAATTTTTTATCAATTTTATTAGAAAACGAAATATTTCAGAATAAATTAAGGAGAGAAATTTTTAGCGTTGGACAGATTTAGATACAGAACCAGAACAATTCACAAACTGACAAGAAAGAAAGAAGGAACATAAAATTTTGTTATATTTTAGTTCACTTTGCCCTTGCTATAGAATCCTATCATAGTATATCATTAATAACATTTATAAATTATATTATGTAATTAGCAAACTGCCTTTTTTAATTCATTTGTATTGTTTTTCTCTCCAAAGTACAACAGAGTATTAGGGCCTTGCTAAAAAAACAATACAAATATTTAAACTACGAGAATGTAATCATAAAATTACGAGAATAAACTGGTACAAGAATAAAGTTGGAATAATATGAGAAGAAAATTGTAGTATTAAGAGAATAAAGTGTTAATATTAAGACTTTATTCTCGTAATATTACAACTTTATTCTCAGGATTTTGTTTTTTATTTTATTTTATTTTTCTTAATATGGCACTAAAATTCTGTCGTACCAAAGAATGTCTTCAGTCAGAGGTTCCTTCAAAGATCACTGTACTACAGACTGCTACAGGAGACCTTTCCTGCTCTATAACTATCTACTCATTAATTCAAATTCAAGAATTTTTATTATTATGAGTTACAACAACATTTAGTTTTCCTTTTGGAATCAATAAAGTATTTTTGAATTAGGATTTTGAATTGAGTTTGGAAAGTTACCTTGAAAACCAGTGTTGTATAAAGTACTGAAATCTCAGAGTCAAGTAAAAGTACAAGTACCTCTCCAAAATATGACTTTGGTAAAAGTCGAAGTCACTGACTGAAATGTTACTTGAGTTAAAGTCTTAAAGTATCTGAAACTTCTTGTACTTAAGTATGGAAATTACTGTAAAAATGGATGTACTCAAGTAATGTAATGAAAAGTACAAGTAAAAAGTAAAACAAAGCAAATGCAGTTTGAATGACATTTTTTATATTTTGGTAAACTTGTCAAATACACTTAAAATAATGTACCCAACCAAGTGCAGGCAAAATTAAACCTGCTAATAGATATACCTGCAGGCATCATTTAGTTAAGAAAATTAGGTGCTTTACCTATAGCACAAGGTTAACTTAACCTGCTTTACAACTGAACCAGCTTCTTAGTATACCCTCCAGGACAGAAAATACAAAGTTTTTGTAAGCCTTAAGTTTTCCCTTCAAGTAAGGTCAGTGCTGAAAATGAGAAAAATAAATAGTACAGAAAATGCGGCCAACATGAAGAAAAAGAGCTGTTACGATTACTCTACTTCACAAATCAGTGAATCAGTCAATCCTACAGTCAGTAGGTGGTGCACACAACTGGTCATTATGCAAAAGAAAAAAAGAATTGGGAGAGAAATGCAGCTTATTGGCATCTGTAAACCTGGTTTTGAACTTGCATGCCTTTCCTATATTCGTTAAATTTAGTCTAAATTGCTATCGCTATGGCTTCTGTCCCCCCTTGAACAGAGGAGTCTAGGTAGCCTGCTACAGTCAACATTAGGCCTAAGCTAAATACACCACGTGTGGAACTGAAACAATGCCAAACAAAGTTCATTTATGGTCAAGATTTCACAATACAGTAGTGCCTAGTGACCAAGCTATAGTTACTGAAACAGGAGGATTATAACCATTTCATAAGAAGTTACCTCGATGTGTTTCTTCAAGTTGGACGGGGAGTTTTTGTAAGATAGAATTTCCATGTGACTGCTACTGATTGCGAGACTTGCTTTGTGTTTAATGGGAGAAGCGAAACAGGTGTATCCTAATTAAAAGTAAAGAAATCAAGAAATGGCAAAAAATGTGGAATGAAGATAAGAAAGGAAGAAGATTATATGAAGTACAAAAGTCAGTTTGAATTCGAAGCATTAATGAACGAAACAGAAGAGAAGAAATAATAATTAGTAGATTAAGAGTAGGTCATACCTACTTAAATGACATGCTTTATAAAATAGGGAGGAAAAATAATGATAAATGTGAGAGATGTGGAGAGAAAGAAAATGTAGAACACATATTGATGAACTGTAAGTCAAATGAACTCGAAAGGGAAGAATTAAAGAGAATAGTTAGAAATATGGGGCATGAATGGAATCTTAAAGGTATATTAGGAAATGAAGGAAACATAACAGATATTCACAAATTAAGGAAAGCATTGTTTATTTATCTTAAGAATACAAAATTAAAAAGTAGAATTTAATAGATATGAAGTAATGCTTCTACACACTCATGTACAGTAGGTGGCGGTATGCACCTTAAAGTTGCTTGTGATCCGCCATAATAGAAAAGAAGAAGAAGAAGAAGTATCCTATTGGTGGTGATGAACAAGCCCAGGCAAGCAGGCTACGGACTTTGTTCGGTAGCCTACTTGCTACTTGCTAATCAGTAGGTGGGGTCAAAACACTTGCGTTTCTCTCTCTCGCTTTTTTGTAACGAGTAACTAAACCACACATTGAAAATGTATCGGAGTAAAAGTACGCAATTAAGTTCGGAAATATAGTGAAGTAAAAGTGAAAGTCATCAAAAATTTTCATACTCCAGGAAAGTATGAAGTACTCCAAAATATACTTAAGTAAAGTAGTGAAGTATTTTTACTTCGTTACTATACAACACTGTTGAAAACCCTTGAAAAGTGCTTGAATTCTCCAATTGGTAAGATGTGCCATCGCGGCTTTAATGTTCAGTTTTAATCATCTTAACCGCTCCATGTTCCGGTCCGCTCAGGGTCAGCCCTACATGCCAGCAGCAGGAAGCCACCCGGGGATCCCCCCAGGCCAGATCCACCCCATGCCGATGCCCCCCAGCATCACCCTGATGGACCGCCGGCCGCCCCACGACTACCTGCCCATCGCTGTGCTAACCACCGTGTGCTGCTTCTGGCCTACAGGCATCATCGCCATCATCAAGGCGGTGAAGGTAAAACTCATTTTTTATTGTACCTTTATGTGGGAGTAATAAAAACTGCTAATACTTTAGCGGATAAAGACATTTTCTATACACATCTTTGACTTGAGGAAGCAACTTGAGGCACAAAGTAAAGCTTGGAGATTATTGTCTGGCCTTTGACTTCACAATGTGTTCGTAGAGACTTTAAAATGTTTCAATTCATGTATTTAAAATGAAGGCCTTAAAATGTCTCAGATTTCTAAAAGAAAAATGTGATTTGGCTTAAATACGTTAATCACATGAGTTACATTTTTTTCATGAGTCGCCCTGTCGCAATATGCACATCAATTAATTGTTTGCTAAATTATAATAAGCTCAATTATTGCCATTTTTCTCTCTTTTTCCATCAAAAACAGGATGATAAAAGTCTTCAGTCTGGTGCTTTGGTCTCAACTAGCTCTTTTTTGAAGAACAGTTGTTCATAGTTAATTTTGTTTGTTGTTTTTGTTTATTTATTTTGGACATTTAAAATGTCTTCCAGTCCCAGTGTCAAATTTTGATTAGATTTTAAAGTTTATTAATCTTTGAGAATTTGTTCTTGCATCATTATACCATTATATTATTTGAAAATGGTCTCAAAACAACAATATTATCGTTTATCGCAATAACTTCTGGGGCAATTTATCGTCCAGCAAAATTTGTTATTGTGACGGGCCTATTTACTATTTATGCATAGTTTTTTTGAGTCGCAAAAGTTGCAGAAATCACACAGAATGCATGATTTCTGCACATCTTATCATGTCTCATATCTTATCAATGTCTGCTGGAAAAGACAAACTCGAGGCCCGTGGGCCAAATCCGGCCCGCCGTAGATTTTTATGTGGCCCTCTACAACCTAGACTAAACATTAGGTCTGTTTAAATATAATGTAATCAATCAAACAAATGCAGTTTTTATCTGTTTAGTACCAAATTATATCAATCAGTCCCTTCAGTTTCTTGAGAATTATCGTGGAAATTCACGCAAAATCAATAAATACACCCAATTTTTTGTGCTAACACAGTTTATTTCAGGTTTTTATCAAAATTATTAAAAACTTTCTTACTTGTACTAAACAGCTGCCTCAACCTTAACTGATGTCAGATTATAGATATGTACGCTGAGTAATGAAAAGTCATAAATAAGCGCAAATATCACTAATATTTCCAAATTAATACCATAAACACTGCCCCAAAGTGATTTTTATTGCAAAAAAAATCACAAAAACAATCATGAAATTCTGGTTAGACTGGAAAGATGTTCAACGTTATCTCATTTATTAATATTTTTAACGGGTTTTATCAATACATTCTGGCACAACCGGCCCTTTAAGAGCATTTATGATCTTAATTTGGCCCAAAACAAAACTGAGTTTGACACCTCTGCTATGAAACCATCCAAACGTTGGGGAACGCTGCAAAACAAAATACATAAAGTGTTTGGAGCAGCATAAGGTCGGAAGCTGTTGCAGTTAGAGCTGTGTACCAGAGTTTTTCCACGGAGGATGCGGTGATCAAAGCTCCTTTTGGTGGCTCTCCTCACACTTAATGAGTCCTGTTGTTCCATCTGTGTGACGGTAAACCGGGCTGACCAACATGCACTCAACATGCCACGTTACGTAACCGCACCACTGTCAGTGCAACGGGACAGAATGGATTTTGTCCTCCGGGCCCGCTCAGCTGGCTGTGAGCTGAGCGGAGCTGACAGGCCGTGGAGGCGCCGGTCCGAGCGGTACAGTATGTGTGGCTGCTGCCCAGCCCCGGCGGCGTGGGAGGGCACACAGTCAGCCGTGCCCGCCCTGACCTCGAAGCTGTTTATTTAATTTATTTATCTTTTTCCAACCTTCTTTTTATCTCGATTTGAAACAGAAAGGGCTCCCGCACTTCCCGTACCTGTTCCCCGCATTTTTTCCGCTGTTACAACTGCTTACTCCGTTGTTAACATGTCGTAACGTGCTTTTCCGAGCCGCCTTTAAACACAACACGAGTGGTTAAGATGCTAGCTCCAGCGGGTTAGCAACCGAGACATTTTGCAGATCTAAACGCCTGTGTGTTAGAAATTAAAATCATGACAAAAAACCAGTAAAAGGCAAATAACCTTTGCACAATTTTCTCTAAACAAACCGAGTAAGTAGAGTAATAAGCTGTTAGCTAGTTAATCCATGACAATATACTGTATGTTAAGCTAGTTAGCAATAACAGGCTACTAATTTTTGCTATCTATCTTCAGAGGTGGGTAGTTGAGTAATTTTGGGGGAAAAAAAAGTTTTACTGCACTGTACTTTTTACTTTTAGTACTAGTGACATTATTCCCTCTACTAACACTACTACTAATAGTTTTGCATTTAAAATACAAAGTGCTTTGTTCATGTACATCTGCAATATTTTGTTTTCATTAAAATTATAAAATCAAATTCAGTTTTTCTTCATTTAAAACTATTATTACACTATTTCACCATAGAGTGAATTGTGAATAACTGATACACATTGAAACTTCCATGATTTCTGGAAAAATTAAATCATTCCCTCCTAGAACATTTTCTGTATTTTTTACAGCTAAAATAAACAAAAATAGCCAGATGCAGATTTTGAGGTTTAGGTAGAAATAGACTTCAGAGATTGGAAACATTAGATTTTTGCAACGTTTGAGCTAATATTTATAAAAATCTGAGTATAATTACTCAATTTTTTGTAAAAGTCACTGTTTAGATTATTAGCTTTTGTATTAATAAGCAAAATGGATGTTTTATTTGAAAGTTATATGTTTATCTATTTATATTAAATTAAATGCCAGTTTTACTGTACCTCCCCCACCAAAATTCCTGTGGAGCCGGGACTGTATAGGAGTAGTTTTACTGCACTGCACTTTTAATAATAGTAATATTATGAACTATTGATACTCTTACATGAGTAGATTGATTTTGCATTTAAAGAAATAGACTCAGTGATTGGAAGCATTAGATTCTTAGATTTCTGCAACATATGAGCTAATGTTTATGAAAGTCTTAGCGTAATCACTCAGCATTTTTAATTTGTTTTTTTGTATTAATAAGCAAAATGGGTATTGTATTTGAAAGTTATATGTTTGTTTATGTAATTATATTAAATTAAATACCTATTTTCTGTGCCCCCTCCCTAAATAAGTGATTGCCCCGCAGCAACATTTCTGTGGAGCCGGGTCTGTGGCTGCTGTGTGTTTTGTGTTTGTGTTGCATGCAGCGGCCTCTTCCTGCACATGCAGCCTGTGCTGCAGTGAAATCGATCTATACATGGTGCTGTCTTGCTCCCACTCATGCACCGTCTCGTTACGCAACGTGTTTCGCTCATTTCGCCTCTCTTTCTCTGTCCACTGCTCAGGTGCGCATGGCGATAGCCCGAGGGGACATGGTGACTGCGGAAATAGCGTCCCGTGAGGCCCGCAACTTCTCCTTCATCAGCCTGGCCGTGGGCATCGCCTCGCTGGTGCTCTGCACCATCCTCACCGTGGTCGTCATCATAGCCTCGCAGCATCACGACGACGACTGGGACCCCTAACTGGTCCCGCTTTCCCAACCAGAGCGTCTAAATATTATCTATCTAACTACTGTCAATCGCTTGGTGAGGAGGGGGGGAAGGAAAATGCACTGCTTCTGCTTGTCGGCCCTTTCTGTACAGCTACCCACACAGTTTAAAGACCTAACCTGCTTCTATCAAACACCCACCAATGACCAAAAATAGCAAGCGGTTGTTAAATAGGTCCAGAATGACCACTTAATATTTGCTTTCATATTAAAAGTATGAGCTGCAGGATGGAGACAAACCTTCTTGTGTTCGCGATCCATTTGTCTGCTGCTAATTGATGCAGTTAGGTAACAAACTGTAAGTCACTGTGTGTTTAATATTTCAACAACCGACTCACAACGTCCATTTATTACACTGCAAAACACTAAATCCAAGTATGTTTGGTCTAGTTTCTACTGTAAATATCTTAGTACACTTTTCAATAAGATGTATGGGCTTGTTTTAATCAATCAAGCTTGTTTGTATAGCACATTTCAGCAACAAGGCAGCTCAAAGTGCTTTACATCATAAAGCGCTTTCTGATGTAAAGCACAGAAATATGAAGTCATAGAGCAACAATTTCAACATTACGTTTTGCCGAGTCCTTACAAATCAAAATGTTGGTTAGCATTTCTTTAATTTTGGTTAAAAAGCAACTCCAAACAGGTGAGTTTTTAGTATATAAAATTCTAAACAATTCCTTAACTTTGATTTTAAAAAATTACTAGTTCCATTAGCAGATTATTAAACTTTTAGGAAGACATTTTTATCATAACCTGCCAATGAAACTACCACATTTTCATCAATACTAAAGAATTATTGACTTAAAACAAGCTCCGATATCTTTGCTGAAAAGTTACCTGTAATTTTCAGTAGAAACCTCACCAAAAATACTTTGTAGGATTTTGTGTTTTTGCAGTGTAAGTTAGACAAATGCACTTTTAGTCCTGCCCAGTGCATAATGCATCATTTTTGGAGCATGAAATAGTTTTTATTTGTTCTTATAAAGGTTTTCTGCTCCACAAGGCACTAATTTGTGAAGATGGATTGGCCACTATGCATTTATACCACTATCGTTATGCGTGGGACCCATTCGCGTAATTAAATAATGGGTCTCAGATGCAGTGTCCTTTGGTTATGTAATGTTTCCTCCAAATGGGTTAGAGGCAGTTCAACTCTGGGTAATAATCGGGACCCATACGGGTCTCAGATGAGCTGGATAATTTAAAATAATACTCATTTGTGTTCCAACCAAGATTTATAACTGGTTTTACCAACACTGGTTGCATTGGCCCATTGTGAGCCCCCAGCCTGATCAAAACACATATGAGGCCCAACATGCAGTATCACCAGAAAGTATTCACACCTCTTCATTTGTCTATTATTTATTTATTTATTTATGGATTTTGGTGTGGTTTTGGTGTACAAGTTATGAATACTTTCTGATGTTAGCTGTCAGCAAACTTTGCTTTAATTTCCATATTAAATGCCAGATGAGATAGCACTATTATAAACTATATGATTTCTAATTTATTTATATGTGAATTATTGTCTTATTTATTTAATCCTGACCCTTGCATCAACCTTGTCTGCTGTAGTCTGTAGTGAATCGTTGCAGCTACCTGATACTCTGAATTGGCTTACCGTTAGTACCTCGTGATGGTAATGATGATGATATTGCACTTTGTAGTAACCAGATAAAATGACACAGCTGTTTACATTTATAGATCTTATAGTGCATGATGAATATAAATCTAGGCTAATGGGCTTTTAGTGCAAAAGTAGCTGTGCACCCAGCTGCTCATGGGAACATTTCCTAAAATATTCAATGGGTTTGTGATGCAGTATTTTCCAAAGTGGTAAACAAGCTACTCCAAAAAAAAAAAAACAAAAAAAAAAACAAGAAATGGAGACATAGAAAGGAAGAATATACAGATTAAATCTGCAGATATTCTGTTTTTTGCAAGTAATTTAGACGAGTTTTAGCCTTTTTTCTGTGGCAGAGCTAATATTTACCCTCTAAGACTCTGTTCTTAGTGCAGCAGTAGACATATGAGGTAACATAACCCTGCATGTCATCCTCAGTTTGTTTCCATTTGTCCTAAGTATTAAGGATAGATGTGTGCGTTTCTACAATGTAGCTCCGAACAGCAGCTGGGCTGTTGTCTCTGAGAGGTATCGTGGCTGTGAAGTCGCTCTATGAACTTTTATCTTAGGGTTATGAAGTGAATGTTTCAAGTAAAAGAGGACATATTAATGCCTACATTGTGTTGTAGCACTTTCTGCTCTATGAAAACTTTATCCCTCCCTGTGAGTCCCTATTTAATGATAAATGGACCTATTACATATCTCTTCTGCTCCACATTGTTTCTCTGCTTCTCCCTTTGATGATGATATTTTAAAAAATATTATAGTTATTTAAATTTACAGACAGTATTTAAAAAAAGATATATGCTGTAGTTTGTAATAAGAGTATTATTAATGGCGATGTGTTATTTTCTGTATATCTGGGAACATCTGGGCCTTCATTTATTAATCAGAAACAAGGATTTACCCTGCAGCTGTACTGTAATTCTTAAAAAGGAAATGTTATTCTTTTGTAAAATCAGTTGTGGGTTTATGTTTAAATTATTTTCTTTTACGAGTCATGAATTGTCTTTGCTAACTACTTACTTGGATGATATTTTTAGTAATTTATAGTCATCATAAATAAAATTACTAGGTTTGGGAGACAATTACTTTTTAACATTAGTTTTAAAATCTTTTTTCCCCTTCTAAATTAAATCACAATTTGAAAAAAAAGTTCTTTTTATTATGACTATTCACTCTGATTATACTTGATATTAGAATTTATTTCATTATCTGAATTATTTAAATGCAATAAAAGGCTGAAATAAAATGGGAAATACTTTTCGGAGCACTGTATATCAGTATATTCACCCTATGGGTAGGACAGTAGGTGTTTGAATTAACTTGCTCTATATTGTTAGCGTGACAGACTGTTGTACAGAGAATGCTAATGGTTTTAGCATGCCAATGCGCACGGGGAAGGATACGTAGAAATAAACTGAAAGTTACCATCTACTTTTTAATTCTCAATTTATTTACTTGAAATAAAAATATTTTACAGTGACAAATTTCTACAGGCTTGTGATTAAATTAAATTAGACAATGCCTAAATTGTCCCTCACTTTTCTTAGACGTTACTCTGACTGAATGGGTCATTTGTGTGAATTTTCACTTTGTAAATTATTTTTGTTGCACAAAAACCATAAGGTCGCTGTTAAATTGAGCCTGTGCATGTTAGCCTAGCTAAGGTTAGCTCAGGCTAGCCTTGCTGTCTCAAACGGTTTTTAACTTGCCTTCTCTCACCTCTTTATTTTGTTTTAATTGTTGTACATATTTAAAATATGTCATATGATGTCTCTGTCAGCATATTAGAGCTAGCAGTTGTATTTTATCCATTTTTGATAGACGACTAGCTGGTGCTAAAGCTAACAGCTGAAGCTACATTAGCTTAGCAATGCATCACTGCAAGAAAGCCAAATAAAATATACCTCTGATAGTCTCAGATTTATATTGTATTTATTAAAGTAATAGTGAACAGGTGTACGCTTTTATCTTTATGCATTTTACCCATTTTCCATGTTTTCCTGTTTGATAAATTCAGGCCCTGCTATTATATACAGACAATGATATTCAGTGTTCCAGCGTAATTGAGGCACAGTGCTGTTTAGTATTATTATTATTGTAAAGAAGGCTTTGGCGGTGAGTGTGTGTCTGCTGAATATAGAGACTTCTGTTATGTGGCATTAGGCTGCATCTCCCTTTGTGCTTTACAGTAACTGCAGCTCAGAGATGACTCCCTGTTTATTTCATTATCTTGAGTTTTTAAGGGGTTGCTTGTTCAAGGAGCCAAAAACTACCTGTGTAAACGTGGGGGTTTATTATTCTCATGTTTTGGGCTGTGTTGCACATGCATTGGTTGTTTCTGAGTTCAGTTGTTTGAGTAATGAATAAAAGAATAATTCTGGTTTGTGAACAAAATGTTTGGTGCCTGGTTTCTGCATCACCTCTCCATCCTCTGTCTCTGTGGCATCTCAACTTTCCCTCATCACTGGGATGCTATTTATAGTTGCCCCGGTTTTTCTTCCTCCCTAGTCTGTCACAGAATGATACACAGAAGCTCTCACAATCTTGTGTTTAATCACAGGAGGTCTGTGGCTATTTGTTTTGCAGCTGCTGACATTTCTGCACCACATGAAAGATAATTATCTCCCCCCGGATTTTTCCACTGTAGATTTTAAATGATTGGATTTTGTTGTTTCTGTGGAAGATTAGCTGCTTTAAGTGGCTCCAAAAACAATTTCATTAAACAACGATAGTCAGTCCTATTCCCAGGGGCGATCCTAGCCTATTTGGGGCCTTGGGCGAAAACATTCAGAACCCCCGAAAGCTCATTTAATCTTCCATTTACCAGCACGAGCTACAGTAACTGAATCTTTTTTAATATCTCATTTGAAAAAAACATGGAAGTGTGATGCAGCACACCTCTTTATTTGTGGGGTGTTTAAGAAAGTGAAACATCAAACATTTAAAATGACAGCCGGGATATTTTCTTTTGAATGGATCGTTTCAGATTTTTGTATGGAAGAAGATTATGATCAAAAATATTCTATGGAATGAATTAAGGCCTAAAATGTCCATCATCTCCCCGAAGTTTTCTGGTCTAAAAAGCATCATTTGTTACAAAATGGAGAAGTGTGCATCTTACACTGCAAAAAAATAAAATCTTACCAAGTATTTTTGTTTAGATTCTATTGCAAATATCTCAGCATACTTGAAATAAGGCAAAACTAACTCAAAAGTAACTTATCAGCAAGACATATGAGCTAGGTAAATAAATGTTTAATATTGATGAAAATATAATAGTTAAATTAGCAGATTATTTCACTTATAACATGGGGAAACTAGTACTTTTTAATCAATATTCAGGAATTATTGACTTAAAACAAGCTTTTATATCTTGCTGATAAGTTACTTTTAAGTTAGTTTTGCCTTATTTCAAGTGTAATGTAGTTAATACATGTGAAATAAGACAACAGTAACTTACAAGTAACTTATCAGCACGAAATAGAGACTTGATTTAAGTCAATAATTCCTTAGTATTGATTAAAAAAAGTACTAGTTACTTTGGCAGATAAATTTACTTATACAAAACATTTTCCTCATGTTTTAGTGAAATAATCTGTCAGTGGAACTAGAACTGGGTTGCTAGGTGACGGGGTGGGCTTGGCGGACGTTGCTAGGTAACGGCTCCAGTGGAACTTGGACTTTTTCACCAATATTAAGGAATTATTTACTAAAAACTAGCTGCTATGTCTTGTTGAAAAGTTACCTTTATGTTAGTTTTGTCTTATTTCAAGTGTACTAAGATCTTTGCACCAGAAACTAGACTAAAACTACTTGGCCAGATTTGGTATTTTTGCTGTGTTTTCTTTTTACGATGGCTGTAAGTCACCAGTTTCAGTTCAACAAGCTCAGATATTTTCTACCCAGCTTCCTGAAACTCCATCCATCACCAGGCCTGATGCTGCGGCGGCGGCAGCCCGGCATGGTGCAGCAGGATGACACAAACACACACAGTGAGACATCCAGCGAGGCTGAACCAGGGGAAGCCGAGACTCTGTGATGGTAGACGGAGGCGTGCAGCTCGAGGCCAAGCTAAACGATCTCAGAGACACCGGATCTCTTCAGGAAGCTAAATGGCCATCTGTGATCTCACAGACACAGGTTGGCTCCACTCCCTCTTATTTTCTCTCTAATCTCTCTTTTAATCCAATGCAAGCTGGTTTTTCTCTCTTTTTTAACTAGAAACCCTATTTGTCTGTTTAAAAATGACAGAATATATTTTTTATCTTAATTTTTGGGAGATAAACAGTGACTTTCTAAGAAGTATGTTTATAGGGTGAAGTTTCAGCCTCTCTGATATTTACGCTACAGGGTTGTCATTTGGACTTTAAAGCTGCAGAATGTAACTTTTACAAAAATATTTTTTTTACATATTTGTTGAAACTGTCACCTTGTAATGACTGTATGTTATGAGACAGATAATGTGTGAAAAACATTTAGCTCCTTTGCCTTCTCCCAGTGCAAACTAGAATCAATCAGAGCCAGGAGGCTGGTCTTTGTGCTGTCAATCACCCTTGCCTGCACCTGCTCATCCTTATAGCATAGTGTAATATGTCATGAATGCTAAATCTAGTTAGCATGGCCACCAATTACGGCAGATTAATGGTTTTCCTGTTGTTTCTTCATCATTAACACATTTAGCAGCGTACGTGAGGATGATTGGCAGCGCTAAGACCCGCCTCCTGGCTCTGATTGGCTCTTTTTGGTTGGGAGTGGTGCATTTCTTCAATCACAGCTCAGAGAAGAGGTGGAGGTGTTTGGTCTTTTCAAAGATTTTCTGTCTCATATCACACTTTCACAATATGGTGACAGGTTTTAGCAAATATGTAAAAGATATGTTTTATAAAAAAAATAAGTACTGCAACTTTAAGATGGAGAATAGAGATCATGATTCAAAAAGCTGCATTTTCTTTTTGAGTATTTTAGAAAAAAATATTTTGTTACATTCCAGGGAACATTGTACCAAAAATATTCTAAATACTAAAAACCAGATAATATTTATTATGTCCTGATGCATAAACGCTCAAACTGAAAGGGGGTGTACTTTCTTTTCTCCATTTGATCAAGAGTTCACGTATGAATCAATGTGATTAACATTGTATCCATCCATTCCTTTTCAACTAAAGGTCCTTATAGTTCACAGCACAGAAAAGCTTTCTTCGTGGCTCACTATATTATACTATATATACATCAAACAGCTCTACAGCGTAATTATCATTTGTATAAATAATTTAAACAACACTAGATAGTAAATATGGTGGTGATTGTCATGTATAGACCATTATAAATGTTGTTTGCCAGCAGTTGGGCTGAATGTTGACAGCATTTGGCTGAATGCGAACAAATTAACACCCAGGTGGTGCAAACACAGAGCTGGCAGAAAATCAGAAGCTAGGCAAGTAAAAATAAAACAAGCTGCCTCACAGGATGAAGAGAAAAACCAACAACAACAAAATATAGAGTGTTACGGTCCCAATGAGTCCATCAGCGGATCAACATAACTTAAATCCACATTGGCTCCAGAAGGATAAATCCTGTTCGTTTGTCTGTTTGCCTTCAGTTTTCAGTTTTCGTTTTTATTGAAGGACTTTGGTTTTAATGTACTGGCAGAGGCAGACCGGAGCCGTGGTGCAGTGGCTCCTCAGGGGCCGCAGGCGGTGACGGGACGGCCCCGGCAGCCTCTCAGACATTAGCAGCTTCACATACACTGCACCGTAGGTCATCAGAAGTTGGTAGGCTTTAGCCTGAAAGAATAGAGCAAAGTTGAAAGGTCACCAGAGGCGAAGTTAGAGAATCAGGAGGTAGTCTTTCTCCATTATTTCACCTTCTTTATACAACGATCTGTAAGTATTGGCAGCGAAACAGCCTTCCAAGCCATGGTTCTGCCACCGCCATGCTTCACAGCTAGCATCGTATGGTATCACATGGACTTCTCCAAACAAACCTAATCATTGTGACCAAAGAGCTTAATGTTGGCCTCGTCTGACCATGATTGTGTTGATTTTGGACCAGGCGTTTCCTTTGTGTTCAGTTCATGTTGGTGTAAATCTGGCATCCAGTTCGTGACAGCAGTTTGTTTCTGTTGATCGTGAAATTGTGCAAAATGGAATTCTGCTGGAATTTTGCAGCAAAGCACTTATTTGTAGACGATTTTCTCCTTGGACAATGCACAGCTGGCTTCCCAAGAGGTCTTAAGGAATTGCAAATTTCATTGAAAGTTGAGTGTATCATTTGGAACTGTTCAATCCTAAATACAATTTCCTAAAAATGCTGCATAATTCGGCCGCTTCAACCACTGTCCTCTGCTGTGAGAGAGGTTTGACTGACAGACTGGCCCACCAGAACATGTCGGCATGTTTGTAGTTAACAATAGCCAACTCAGCAACTTTCTTGTTATATTTATCAACATTTCAGACAAAAAGTTGGTGTCAGCCAAAATAGGAATCGGGAAGTTAGGCTTTTTAAAGATCGGTAATCATAATCGGCCAAAACACTGCAATCGGTGCATCCCTACTTCACACCAAAAATGGATCATCACTGAGACACAGAACCCGTCGAGTCCCTGAACAATAGGAAGACTAGACGCCCTCTGATGTTTATAAGTGGACGTTTCTGTTTGAACGGCTTCAGTCATACATTTAGGTTTTTCAAACAGAATTGCACAAAATCCATTTAACCCTTTCATGCATTAATTATGACTCTTTATGTTTTTCCAAAGTGTTTTTGATTTTCTTAAGGCATAAAAAAGATGGGATTTTTTTTTTAGTAGAAAACAAATTGTTCTAGTATTTTTTTCTAGATGATCAATTGTAATTTTTTTCCAATACAAAGTTGTTATTTGGAAAATACATCAGTGGTACTGGTGTTTAGGCATTACTTGATGTCTACAGTAGAAGGAGGGACTGGATATTCCTGAGTTCCTTTTTCGTCTGTCTGCCATGTTGGATTTAACAAAAATGTTCTTGCAATGGCAGTGGATGGCCAGTAGTTGGCATCATAATGTATTGTATGAGTGTCCACTTCAGTGGTCTGTGTGCATTTATAGCATAAGAATCCACAAGATACACAAGAAAATGGCTTTGAGATACTGCAGTGAAAGGGTTAATACCTTAATTTGTACCAAACAGAGCCTCAGAACCTGATCAAACCTGTTTTTCTAACAAACAGGATTTGTTTATTAAAACATCCGCATACAGACACTCGTCCCCATGATTCTCATCTCACCTGAGCAGGTAGTGAAGCTTCAGGAACAAGGCTGTAGTTAGAGGTGACCTTTGAGTCCCCCCGCTGGCTGGACGGTGTACTGCACCCCGTGTCCTCATTTCTCAGCAGAGGTCTGTTTTCATCAGAGTCTTGGTCGACATCTGAACCGCCGGCCTCGGGGTTGATGGGAGGGAGCTCTGTCACCAAGACTAGATGTGACATTCTGCTCTTCATGGTTTTCTGAGGAGAGAGACTGATCTGATTGTTCTGACACAAGACTGGAAACCACAAGTGCCGCAACACCCTCGAATTCATGCTTAAACTGAGACAAAGACGGCTTCCCAAGCAAGGAGTTACGTTTCTATTTAATATGAATGAGGGCAAACCGGGGGAGCGACAGTAAAGTCAATCAAACAGCAGGGCACTTGCAGTCGACTCACCTGGTTTTCATTTGTCACAAAGCTGCGCTCCTCTAAAGTTTCACACAGCGTCCTCCAGCAGTAAGACATGTCCCAGTACACGAAGCACAGCTGCAGAGACACACAAACAAGTGGAAACAAACGGTTTGTGAACCTGTGATCTGATTCCAGCTTGGTTAACAGCATCACAAGGTTAACTGGGGTGAATCTGTGACTTTATAAAACTTCATCTGTTTTTGTCATGTTAGAGCAACAAACTTCAGTGTGTTTTTACACAGAGCAATACCTTGCTGTACATAGTTGTGCAGTGAAAAAATTATTTAATTTAGTTTTTTTTTCAGATGAACTGAAAGTATTTGTTATCTAGTATTTAGTGCAAATATCTTACTACACTTGAAATAAGACAAAACTAACTAATCAGCAAGATATAAAAGCTAGCATTGAGTGAATAATTCCTTTATATTGATGAAAAAGTATGTATGAGACAACATTTATGCCAAATAGTAAATAAAAGTGAGGAAAACGTTCAAAAAGTTGATTTTTCTTTACATATTTTGTAGCATTTGTAGCAAAATTAAAACACACTTTTCAGATTTTAAATAAGTACCTGCATGTGTCCGGTGCAGTTCTGGATCCAGTCGGCAACACCCACCATCAGCTTATGTTTCATCATTCTCTCATTCACCTGGATCAGCCGAACGTCGATGTTGATATTGATCTAGTTGAAGAGAAGACATTTAGTTTGTTTCTGAATACAAACGTGTCCAGTTGTGCGTTAAAACGTAACGCTTTACATCTTTGTTACTGTGATGAAGAATGTAGATGATGGCGGTGGTGAGGAGGATGGAGACCAGGCTGACAGAGAGAATGAGGACCCAGTAGTCGGTAACGGTGATGTACAGGTGGAGGGTTGAGAAAACTCCACACCACAGCACCACATAAAGCACCTGGTGGGAGCAAAAGATTCAAAAATTAAAGTATATCCATCCGTATTTCTAAAGAATGGTCCAATGGCATGTTTTTCTTTCTAATATATACTCAAACAGTCATTTACTCATGTAATCTTACAATAATTAGGATTATTGTAAGATTGAAAGATGTAAGATTAATTTACAATTTATTTTAAACCTTTTTACACATTTTTTAAAATCAAAGATGCCAATAAACACACTGCAAAAACATGTAATCTTAAGTATTTTTTATCTTGTTTGCAGTGCAAATATTGAATTAAGACAAAAGAAACTCAGAAGTAACTCATCAGCAAGATATAGAAGCTTGTTTTAAGTAAATAATTCCTTGATATTGATGAAAAAATACTAATTTCATTGGAAGATTGTTTAAATTATAACATGTGGAGATGGAGAATTGCCACCAGGGGGCGGACGTTTGGCAACCCGTAGTCTAGTCAAAGTCCAAAACTAAACCCAATAAAGAATTTGTAGCAAACTTGAAAACAGACATTGACAGTGTGCCTCTAATTGACTGAGCAATTAAGCAAAGACAAATGTCCAACTTTAGATCAAAAAGCTTAAATGCAGCAAAAAATGGTTCCACAAAGCATCAACTGAGGTGTTTAGATATCTACACTGCAAAAACACTAAATCTTACCAAGTCTTTTTTATCTAGTTCCAAGTACAAATATCTTAGTACACTTGAAATAAGACAAAACTAACGTAAAAGTATCTTTTTAACAAGATACAGCAGCTTGTTTTAAGTAAATAATTCCTTAATATTGATGAAAAAGTACAAGTTCCACTGGCACCGTTACCTAGCAACGCCTGCCAAGCCTCGCCCGTAACCTAGCAACCAAGTTGTCGTTCTACTGTCAGATTATTTTATTAAAAACACGAGGAAAATGTTTTGTATAAATAAATTTATCTGCCAAAGTAACTAGTACTTTTTTAAAATCAATATTAAATAATTATTGACTTAAATCAAGCCTCTATTTCGTGCTGATTAGTTACTTTTGTCTTATTTCACATGTATTAAGATATTTGCACTAGAAACTAGACTGAAATACTTGGTAAGATTTGGTGTTTTTGCAGAGTGTGACTCTTTTGTTGCACACCAACCAGATCATTTGATGAGTTTATTAATGCAGCACTGTATTTATTTGTGTATTTATTTATGTTTTTGTTCATTTGTTAGCATAATCTACAAGACGAACTCACAATGTCCGTTAGAAGTTACACAAGTAGTTTTTGTCACCTGATGAAAGAAGGAAATGCTCGCTTCCTGTGTCTACGTTACTCATATTTTGACTCTCTAGACAAAAATAAGTTAATAAGGAAGATTGAAAAAACCCAAAGTGGTTAAAGAAGTGAAAATGAAGAAGTAAAAACAGAAAAAGAGTGGGCTAAACTTTGAATACCGGCGCTAGAACAAAGTGGAAAAGGCCCGAGTTGAAAACCATGTATCTTCTGATTGAAGGGACATCCAGAGCCGTTTTCAGTGGATCTTCCATGTCTGTCACAGGAATCTGATTAAAACATACAGTAAAAAATAATTAAAATTAATTAAAATCCTGTATTCACTGTAAAATGAAGTGATTTGACTAACCTCAAATCCTTCCTGCTCCAGTTTGGATCGACAGAGATCCAGATCAAATCTGGGGTTCAGCGTTGAACTGGTCGGGATCGCCGCGATACACTGACCTGCCAAAGACAAAAAGAAAAGATTATTTAAGGCACAAGTGTCAAACTCAAGGCTCAGGGGCCAAATCTGGCCCACCATAGCGTTTTATGTGGCCCTCTAGACTCCAAATTACATCAATTAAGTTTGCAAAATTCACACAAAATTAACAAATCTCCACATTTTTTTCCTGATTTTACTGCAAATTTTTCTCAAAATTGGTCAAAAACCTTCGGCTTAAGTGACTGTTGCCTCAGCCTTAACTAGATATCAAGTTATAGTCAGTAAATAATACGGCGAGTAATAAAAAGTCACATTTAACCTCACACATTAGCTCAAATATTAAGATTTCTTAGTACACATATTTCTAAAGTAGCTACAGAATCTGTTATTTTGATTGGAAAATGCCACAAAAAACAATCAGAAAATCCTTGTGGGACTGACCAGTGTAAAGAGATGTTCAATGCTTAATTAAAAAAACACAAACAAACAGCTGTTTCTTCATTTTTTAACGGTTTAATGGTTTTATCGATACATTCTGGCACAACCAGCCCTTTTACAAAAGATTTTTGATTAGGCCCATAACTGAGTTTTCAGCCCTGATTTAAGGGTTTAAACTTAAAGAGGGGCAATGAATGAACAAATCCAACTATGTGGAAACATTGAAGTGTTTGTTTTGAAAGAAAGCCATCTTAGCACATTGAAACTGTAAAACATTCCCCAATGAATCCGTAATAATTGGGAAACTTTTTCTCAAATGTGACCAAAAAGCACAACAACTTATAAAAAGGGGGCGCTGAATACAAATGTGTAGTAAATGTTAATTTTTTATTTACAAAATAATGTAAAAACAAAGTATTGTTTTCCTTTCAAATCCAAATAATACACTACTTTGTGTTTGGTTATCACATATAAATCTAATACAATTAATGGAAGTTTGTGGTTGTAACGTAACTTAACTCAGAAATTAAAAATCTACAAACTGGTTTAAAAAATAGATATTTTTAAAGTTATTTTTGTAAATATATTTAGATATAACTAATAGCAGTCAACCAGTTAATGAACCTAAACTCAATTTGCTTATATTATGCAAAAATATTTGTATTTGATTCAGTCAAAAATTTTCTTGACTGACAATAAATCTAACTGAAGCATAGAAAAATAAATAAAATAAAGTGGAATGGCGCCACCTGTTGATAGATATTTGATGAATGAACATTAATTTTATCTGAATATAACATAACTCGTAATAAATTCTAGATATTCCTTTGATATTAAAAGAATAAAAGCTGCATGTCGGTACCGTTTGTCCATTTGGATCTGTTGTTGTTGGTCTGTTGGTCAGTTTGGGTTCGTCTGGTTTCAAAGTCCACAGCAGTCTCCTCCGACGCCTGGCAATCCCCATTCCTGTCCTCCATTAGGTCAAAGGTCACAAGGTCCTGAACAAAAAATAAAAATAAAATCTGTCTACCAACCTACTTAAACTTTAACTGGTCCAGAAAAAACCCCCCATAATTATCATTATTCTGGGGATTTTCCTTATTAATGTGACAGTAGCTTTATAAACAAAGTCATCAGTGGAACTAATATAAAACTGACATAAACATATTTTAGTGTTTTTTTAAACACCAACAACAATATTCACTCTGTTTCTTAAGTTGCTAAAACCAATGTTGAAAGGTCTTTTACGATTGTTCAGTTTAAATACTGAAGGTTGCAGAAAACTAGCAAACAAACGGAGCAAATAACAAAATGTCAAAAATATTCAGGGCAATAAACCACAGCAGCTGCAAAACAGTAATATGTACTTAAAATAAAAATGGCTGAATGCCGTCATGACGGAAAAAAAGGACAGCGTCTAACACCAAATAACTAAAAGTAAGGAAACAGTTGTTCACTTTTACAAAAGTGGCTAATGCTAAAGCTAATAGCTTAGCTGTTGAATAACGTGAGTGAAGATTAAAAACATTTGGCTGAAAATAGAGAATTTAACTGGTATAAATGGTTTTAAGTTTAGCTAATGTGCACTTGAAATTGTTCAAAACATTTTAAAATAATGAGTTAAATTTGGAGCAAAAACAGTTTGAAAATGGCCGCCGCTAACTCTGAAGCCAATAGCTGTACTGGTGAAAGTTTATGAGCAAGAATGGAAAGAATGTACAATTAAAACAACTGGATTTATACGTTTTGCATAATTCATATTGTATGGAGTAATCTAAAGTATATTTTAATGAGACGTTTTTTAAATAACTGTCTAGCTCTGTGTGAAAGAGTTTTAAAGCAATCCTCTTGCATTTACTGCAGACTTATCATTTGCATTAAACAGGTTTTGCTTTCGATAAAACCTGTTTTTCAAATATCAAAGGCCATAAAGTGAATATTGATAAACTAATGGGTGAAAACTGCAGTTATGACTAACTCTGCGTAATTAACAGCATTAAATAACACAGCGTTACAAAAAAATATGTTTTTAAGTTGTTTTCTATGTTTTTTCAACTGAATTAGGACTATTTTTGCACGGCTGAATCCAAAGATGACGTCCATTTTTCTCAATCTGGTCAGGTTTTTATTCTAATTTGATTTATAGAAATCTGATCTTCTCACTAAATTGATGACATTTTTGTGACAATATCAGTTCATTTCTGTTAATATTTGTCATCAAATAAAGGTTTATCTGTTTTCTAACAGAGTGTATTAATTAAATGTTACAAACTTGGATTTCTGTAAATTGAATAATAAACACTGATAAGGGAAAGTCCATGCAAATTGAACTTTGTTCATCTCTCCTCCTGCTCATCACTCATTTATCCCAGATTCTCAGGAAACTGATCCAGATGTGGGAACAAGTCGTGCATTTTGATGCTCATGTTGCTCCATAGAGTTCAGAAAGTTGACCCGATTGCGCAAAACCAATGTGATTTTTGGATGCAGCTCATCAAAATGACCCTGAAACAGTTGAAAAGGCCCAGGCAGCGTTTTTGGCTGTTGACCAGTGTTAAGTTATAACCGGTTTCTAAAAAGCTGCCTCGGGCTTCACAGCTGGTGCCATGAGCTCTTCTGGGTCGATACGTGAAGCGGGAAACTTTCATGGTTGAAGAAAGCAGAACCTTTATGTCAGAAAAGCTTTGAAAACGGCCTCAGGTTTTATCTCTCATAAACATGTCGACTGTTCACTTAAAAGGCAGAAGCATGACAAACAGCAGGAAACCCGGTTACTTCTGCTTTTACTTCCTATATGACATTTACTCTAGTGACACTGAAACTTCGTGCTTTAATTCTCAGACTTAGCTTTCAGGCCTCTTCTCCGTTTTCTTTTTTAGAAACTGTTTTCAGTTGTGTTTGTGTTAACAGAACCAAGTAAAAATCCCTCTTACAGGCCCAACCTTCCCCCTCCATCAGCGGTTCTGTCACATTTTTAGCAGAGAGGTGTGAAAACACAACCTCACCTTCTCGAGTTTCTTTCATTTTCACTTCCTCGTTAATGAAGACCTGCTGACACACAGCTCTGATCGCCTGATGGTGCAGATTGCATGTATGCAATAAGCAGCCTGTCTTATCGTAAGCAGCATGCTGAGTGCTCTGTCACCACACAGACCAAATTACCAGTAAGAAAGTCGCTATCTGAAAACGGCATCTTTTAGTGTGTGGCGTTGCTGTAAACATGACACCAATACATTTCCTGCTCAGTATAAACTGAACTTGAATATTGTGAGTTATGTTTCAAGGATTAGACGTCACATCTTTTAACAGAAAAGCGTTTCTTAGCCTGTGTATCTTTGAACAAAAGGAAGTCTGCTAACATTTTTCAAACCTTTTCTCAATTAAAAAGTTTGATTTCAGTGAGAAATGGAATCAAAAACCAGCGTTACGGATCCAGAGATCCTGTTTTTAGTAGGACCGAATGTTTCCCACCTGTGGCTCAGACGAAAGTCCATCTTCTGGTCCATGAGTCTCCGCGTCGTCATTCTTCCTGAGAAGCGAAGAGCCTTTTAAACTGGTTCCTTGAAAGCAGCTGGTTGCCAGTTCAGACTTTGACTTTTCTTTCTTTTCGTGTCTGAACGTGTTCGGCTTGTTCCTCTCTTTCGCTCTCTGGCTTGTGACTCAGATCAGCTGCGCCTCATGACTGCAGGAATGCGGTTTGTGATCCTCATGTCTGCAGGAGGAGCAAGAAGAAAACCGAGCTGAACTCCTCTACGGTCTAAGAATGACGTCTGGATTCAAAATAATTGTTTATTTTATGCATGAAGTGCTTTTATTTGATCAGGATTTGTAACGATACGTCAGCTTGTTGACGTTTTATTGGAGCTGTTACACATTAACTCATGAAGTCCGAAGAGTCACAGAAGGTCATGCCAAGAGTACAGATATTTTTATGGTTCTTTCACTGAAGACAAAAATATAGATAAATGGGAAGTGTCCCAACCGCAGAGCTGCATAAATATAGAGAAGTGAGTGAGTGAGAGACTTCATGATATTTAATATCTTTGTTTTTTTTACTAAAATATTTCACATAAGGTTGTTTAACTTGGAAATGAAAGTCCAACTGCTGCCTTGAAAATGCAATTTAAGTCAATAATTGAATTTTTTGGGTTTTAACTCAGAAATTAGTTCATGAAGTTGATTTAATGAGAGACAAGTTGTCTGAACATTGTTTTTAACTTCATTAATCTTGAATTGTGAGTTTTAACTTAATGCTGCAATCTGAACCAAATAATAATTTCACAATATGTAGGGAAAAACACCTAGTTATAGAGCACAGATTTCTCACTAAACCTGTAAGAAAATTGCTTTTTACTGAAAGAAAAATTCAGTTTTCCAAAACACTGGAAGCGAATGTTCTGCTTGGACTAAAATTAAACTTCCGGAACAAGAAAACACAACGTGTGACGGATTATTAACACAACACACAAAAAGGAAAACCCCACAAGCGATTGGACAACTAAAAAGTATAATTTAAAAATCTCTGTTCCACTGGAGACTGTTTATATCCGCTGGAAAGTTATTGAGTTTTTGGGCTGTTCTGCCCCCTTGTGGCTGAATTCTGGTAACTGAACCCAACCCGCTTTGTAGTATTGCTGTATTACACGTTTAAAAGTTGAAAAACAAAGTAAATCAATTATTAACTGAGAGAAATGCTTTTATTGTACAGTTTTTATTGGGTGATTAATATGACTATTGGACCAGTTACAAATTACAACTTGATGTTTGGGTTTTGGATTTTCATAGCGATGGCGACAGAAGTAGCAGTATTGTTGAATATTGTTGAATTTCCACTACTTTATAATTTTGATAACATCCTAAGATTCCTACCAATTCCCTGTTCTACTTATATCAACTGCGAATATTATTAGTACTATTATTTTTATGGGTTTGTGTTGTGAAACAGTAGCATTTATAAAAAGATTAGGATCCAGATCCAAAAATATAGAAAGCAATCTAGATTGATATTAATGACGACAATCTACTACTAATAATAGCAGAAGACGTAGTAAAAGTTGACGAGAGCAACTAAATCTAAAATGTAAAAGTAGCCAAGATTGGTAGTTATAGTTATAATAGTCATAGCAGTAGTAGCTGTAAGTTTTCACCTATACATACATAATAACAAATTAACCTTTCTACCATTTTCTTTATTAATATTTCACTATTTCATAATAATATTATTAATATTATATTATTATTTATAGTAGCAGTAAAAATATGTAATAGTAATATCTTAATAATTACACAAGTTTGTGGAAATAATACAAACACAAAATTAAAAAGTAGCGCTTCCTAAAAAATTAAACAAAAAAAAAGTGAACGGAGACGAGGTTTATGGTTTTGATAGATGCGACGTAAATTGCGTCATTTCCTCTTTTATTTTGACAGATCGCGGCAGTCACGTGACCTCCTGATCATATGACCTACCGGATAAACAGAGCATAAAATGTGCACCAGTCAGTGAGAGACAGAGTTGGCTTTTAGTGGCTTGCTTGGTCGCTCGGCTCCCGTTGCGTTTAATTTTATCTGTTCGGAGTGAAGAAGAAGAAACTTGGAGGAGCTGAATCCAACATGGAAACCGGAAGTGGGACTTCTGCTGGGTTCTTACTGCTCAGCGCGCTGCTCTCCGGACGTCTTTGTGCCTACAGCCCGGCTCAGGTACACTGAAACTGTTATTAAGCGATCATTATTATGCTATAACGCTGTTATTTGCTGGTTGAAGCAGGTAAAAGCCGTGCCAATAAAGCTGTTGAATGTAGTGGTTCATTTAAACCGAAATGGAGAAATTCAGTTATGTCATCTATAAAGCAGGTGGAGTGTCAAACTCCACCCTCTTTATTCCACATTTACAGGAGCCAGACTTTTCTGTAAGGCTGGTTTGGACTCGTGATTTTTTACAGGCTTTTGGGGGGAAAAATATTCCAAGCTGTTTATATCTGCTGAAAAGTTTTTGAAAATTGTCTTTTTGTCACTTAACACAAACAAATGAACCATTGCACTATTACAAATATTCTATATAACCTACTGTTGTGCATGAAGAGCAACATTGAAAGTAAATGCCTTGGCAGTTTCATATTCACAGTGTGTCAGATTACATTTTTTAAATTGTATTCAATTATAATTCAGTTCCACCTGGATACAGTAGTTTCACTGACAATAAGATTCCCAAGGTAAAAACTCTGCATATCTTCATATCTCAAGATTTCAAAATAAATCGGATTTGGGGCTAAAGATGCTAGGAGCCCCGTCAATTCAGATTTCCCACATTCTATTCTACTTTCTTATTCCTATTTGTTTGGTTTTCTATTTAAGATATCTGCAAATATGCTCTCACCAGCTATATTATTAGGTACACTGGAAGTGAAGCTAAAACTGAGTATCAGGCGGAATAAAAACTTGGAAGTTATGCGATTTAGAAACTACAAGGGTTGTTGGATTTACAAATAATGAATAATAAAAGGCAACAATGGGTTAAATAACCACTGAATACAATCAAGGTATGTTGAATACCATTGCAGCCTTAAATCAGAAGAGCCAAAGTAACAGATGGCCACACCACATATCATTTATGTCAGCTAAGAATGGGAAACTTTGGCAATAATTGGCACCAACTCATCAAAACTGAACAATAATAGATTGGAAAAACGTTTCCTGGTCCAGTGAGTCTTGATTACAGTGGCAACATTCATATTATTGGGTCAAAATTAGGAAAAAATAACATAAAAGAACTGATCTATCCTGCCTTGTATCAATGGTTCAGGCTGGTGGAGGCATTGCGGATATTTTATTGAAACAATTCAGCATTAATTAAGCACTACCCGAGTATTGCTGCTGATCATTTCCATCTCTTGATGATGACTTCCTCTGAAGGCTGCAGGATAATGCACCATGTCACAAAGTATAAATCACTTGAAACTGGTTTCTGGAGCATGATAGTGCCATTCTCCAATGGCCTCCACAATCACCAGATCTCAACTCAATAGATCAATTTATGTGGAGACTTGCATCATGGATACACAGCTGATAAACTTGCAGCAACACTGGGGCGTTACCATGTCAACAACAGAAATATCTGAGAAATGTTACTGATATTTTGTTGAATCGATTCCACAAAGAATTTGATCAATTCTGACGTTGCCGTCTATTCAGTCTGTAGAAATGTTATCCAAAGAGTGTAGTCTTCTTATCTGCGCAGAATATTGCGGACATATTCAACGGAGAGTCTCACATTTCAGATTTCTATACCGGGCCAATCAGCGAACAGAGAACTTCTGAACGATGACGTAAATTTTCTGCGCTGTTCTTTTTTCTTTTTTCTTTTTTATCAACGGCAGTGGGGAACGTGAACGAAGCCGTACAGTCCGTGTTGGTCACGCTTACAAATACTGAATTAACATAAATAGTCGCCTCGTTCGGCTCGGTACTTCTCTCTTCGCAGCGGAGGATGGCTGCTTACAGCGTACGCAACGTCCAGTACGCTTTACAGCGTCGAACTGGCGCGTTACATACGTCACGGACGGACGTTAGCATTGGGTAAAAATTTAAACTTCAACAGATTCCAGGCTTCCATATCGTTTGTATGAAGCAAAACAAAGAAAAAGGGGCTGTTTTTTTATTTTTAAATTTTAACCAGACTTCTTGCTTCTAGGAATATTTTTATTTATCTGCTCTGTCTCCTCAAACCTCCAGTGGGAGATGATCGTTTGTACTGAGCCAGGTTCTGCTGGAGGTTTCTTCCTGTTAAAGTGGAGTTATCGTCATTAAATTCTGACAATACTTGGAAGAAATTTTGTTAAAGGGCAGCATTGTTTAAAATCAACATTTTTAAATGTTTATATAATGGTATAATGTTATATAACATTATAGTAAACACTTGGTGGTACTGCCTGAGTTTATTATAAAAACTAATTCTCAGTCCAGCGTTCCTAAGAATGGTTGTAAAGGACATAATGGAGGAGCATTGATGTGATAACTTAATGAAGGCGGAGTGTAAGACAGAGGAGGAGCTTCTTAAAAAGACAGAAGCATCAAATTTAATTTGTTATGGTTGATAAATTCAGCAATATTATGACAGCAAAAGGTAACATAGCTACTTGATTGTGGTATAAAACGGCACAATGTACCTGGAAAATATATATTACCGCCCTTTAAGAAAAAAGTTTAAAAGTAGAGTTTGGATGTTGCTGATGATATAATATATCCGCAGTCATTCCAGATGTTAAACTCCAAGGCTCATTAGAAAGGTATTTACATACATTCTAGTATTATTCAGGTGTAATCATGTTTTCTTCACCTGTTTGCTGTTTTTTCTCACAACATGCAGAGAAATGAGGGCGAGGTTGCTCAAGGCTTTGCTTTGTACTAACCTTTCACATACTCACCAGACTGTAACAAGACTGCTGATGATACAGATATTTTTTCATGCCTCAGCCTGTTCTGCTCTCAAACATTCAAACTATTTATCCTTCCCTTTGTCAGCCTTTACTATCCTCAACGCTAACTCTTTATCACCTTTTCTGTGTTGCTTAGCTTGACCCTCTGGTGTTTGAGGAGCAGCTGCTGTGGGTGAGCGGCGCCCAGGGTCAAGTGAACACCTACAGAATCCCGCTCATCACTTTCACTCCCCAAGGAAGCCTGCTGGCCATCGCCGAGGGCAGGAAGTCGTCGTCCGGTGACATAGGAGCAAAGTTTATCGCAGTGAGGCGATCCACTGACAAAGGCAGGACCACCACACTGAAAAATATCAAATAAAGCTTCACATACTTATGGGTTTTGGATAGACTCTTAGATCACGTTAAAGCATGTGGTTTCCAGAAAGTTGAGGTCTGTTTCACTTCCATCATCTGCTACAGGAAACACCTGGTCTCCTACCGCCTTCATAGTGGACGATGGCAGCTTTACGGATGGCTTGAACCTGGGCTCCGTGGTTGTGGACGAAGAGGCCGGTTCGGTGATTCTGATCTACAGCATCTGCTTCCACCTGTACCACTGCAAGCCGGCTAGCACCATGATGGTGGAGAGCTGGGACGACGGCCTGAGCTGGAGCCGACCCAAAAACCTCTCGGTCCAGCTGGGAGTGAAGGCTTTCGCTCCTGGGCCGGGATTCGGCATCCAGGTGAGAAAGGAGATCCCCGATATGCTTGAATAACATCGCATTAGAATTCTTCATACATGAACTGTAAGAATCTTGGTTGGACTCAATAAGACTTGGGGACCCCTTCTAAAATATATTGATAACTTTAACTGAAGGATTGATTTGATCTTTGATGTGATCAAATATAAGTCGTACAGAAAAGGAGGTGGGTGAGATCTGAGAATTAGTGGTGCACCGATTGCAGTTTTCTGGTCGATCGCCGATTACTGAGCTCTAAAAAGCCTGACTTGCCGATTTCGATTTTGGCTAATACCATTTTTATGTCTGAACTGTTGCTAAATATAGCAAGAAAGTTGCAGAGTTGGCAACAGTGGGGTGAATATTGTTAATTGCCAACGTGCAGACCTGACCTGGAGGGCCGGTCTGTCAGCCAAACTTCTCTCACTGCAGAGCAGAAGAGGACAGAGGTTGATTTTTAGACCTTTGCCGAGGTAGACAAGATTGGTAAGTATCAGCCGATCTCCCAAAATTAAGGAAATCGGTGCCGATAAATCGGCTGCCTATGTTGAATTCATAGCTCTTGTTAGCTAAATTAATGCACCTCTAATGAGTTGTTCTTGTGCATTTATGCCACTTTTGTTCTGTTTTTGTATTTTCTTTATGATTTTTTTATGGCCAAATTGAAAAAAGAAGACAAAATTGTTTTGTTGTTGCTTTGATTTTTCACAACAGATCCCTCAATAAAACAGTGTGACACGATACACACACGCTTCCAAATTGCGGCAGGCATCCTTAAAAGGTTTAAATTAATGTATCTAAAATGAGAAATTCTGTAAATTGGCCTTAAATACGTTAACGCAAGTCCTACATTTTGTCGTGGCATTACTATTTAATTTTGTATTTTATGTAGTTTATTTTTCTCAGTTGAGGCTACCGCTAACTAGCTGCTAATAAAACCTTGCTAGCTAGCTCGCTCTTTTGTTTCTATCATTGGTAAGTGTAAATTATCTCCATTTGGCTGGATGACACTTTTGTTGCTGTTGGAAATATTAGTTTAATTAGACCAATTTTAATCAAATCTTGATCATTATATTTAAGAAAAATGTTCTACTGATTAAGTTATATATTGATTAAACTATGAGTCTAAATCTAACCTAAATTGAGGCCTACTCAAAACAATCATGATCAGTCTAATATTTCAACATGCGCTAAAGTTTAAACATCATTAAAATTAGCATAATTTAACTAATCTTTCCAACATTGCCAACCTGTATGATACTTCGTCTTTTCTTGGCACTACTATATAAAATATGCCGTTTTTTTGTACATTTCTGTTATGATTTAGGTCTTAAAGTTTATTCATAGCAGTCTTAAAAATGGTCTTAAAATGTCTTAAATTTGAGTTAGTGAAACCTGCAGAAACCCTGGCGTGGCTGTGCTGGTTGCTGGGAGACGGAGCTGGGAGGCTGCAGTTTAAAATGTAGTTTTCAGATTGTCAAAATAACAATTTTCCATCATATTTATCAAGGAGAAGGACGAAAAAGTTTTAGATGTACAAGCAGAACTTCATAGGGTTTATTACAACTTTTGACAGCATTCACCAAGTGTATGCGCCCAGTGCTCTACCTCAGGTTAAAATTATTTTTCAGGAAGCCACACTCTGTGCAGTGGCAGCATTTTGACTGAAACTCTGCTGATAAGGTGATGAAAACAGGACAACACTATTGGTGCTTCCTCCTGAACAATATTGCTGTAACTGATGGTGGAGATGCAAAAAGTGCCTACAGCAAGGAAAGCAGCAGCAGAAACCTGTTTAGCGAATAATTACCTTCAAATTGAGAAGGTGTGCCTTGTTTTCTGCAATCCAGTCACATTTAAAACAGTCCTGGAGTGTCTGCAGATCCAAGTTCAGTTTTAATTTAGGGATAACAACCACAAAGAAAGATTTTTAACTGTTAAATTAGCAAATCTTTAAGCTGAATGGCCTGTTTTACAACTGCGTTTTATTGCGGTCATAAGAAATCACATGTGCATGTTATATCTTTCACATCACATGCACATAGTTAGAGGCTTGAGATAATTATTTTAGAAGAATTTTTCTGAGTCACTGCAAAAGTATTCAGCTCCTGAGTGAGCAACAGCGTTTATTTTGTTTCCTTCATAGCTAAACATTGAACAATTGTGGTATTTTTGTTTTTCAATTCTGTTTACAATAAAACAGGAAACAAAATTAGTTCTTGTTTCGAGTCAGGGGAAAAAAATCTCCCTAAAAGCCTCAATAAACATCTGATGTGGGCAAAGGAATATGTTGATTTCCAGGTTGCAAATGTTCTAAAATAAAAAATCATCCACCTGGATTATTAAAGCTGAATTTTGTATTTCATTTTGCTGTTGTGTAGCTACACTGAGACTTGCCATACTCATATATAATTGTAATTGCATTTATCTGATCTGGTCGGAGTGAATTTGCAACATTTTGTCAGTTTGTGAATGAAAACTGTTTGTGGACAGCAACAGAATCGTGATTTTCAGCCTGGCTGTTTAGGTTGATGTGTTAATTTCATACATTTTTACCTTCCTTTGTAGTTTCACTCCATACTGAAAATAAATGCCCTAATTTATCCATCCTTGCCCCCATTTTTAAGTGTAAAATATTGATATGCGTGGAAATGTTGCTATTTTTTCATGTAAGCTGGAGCCGGAAAAACAAACCAACATGTCATCTCCAGTTTTAGGTTGAATCAGGCCAGGTTGCAGCGAGAAAACCCGGTTTTATGGATCCCTCTTCATGCAACACTGCATGTGATGACATGATTTTATAGCAAAATTAGCCACAAGCGAAGCCTGCCACAGTCCATTAAAAGTGATGTGAAACCTCTGAGATGTTTGCTGTCGCGTTTGGTGTCAGCAGCTTCTTTCTTTATGAAATGAAAACTTTTCCCTCTGCATCAGCTCAGATGTTTCTTCAATTCTTAGTGAAAGAAAGAGAATCCCAGCCTCAGTCGCTTGATAATAAAAGTTGTTCTGGGCATTTTGTTGCAATCCAGGAGACAGTCAGACTGAACAGTCTCCAGGCTGAGTTTTATGTTGGAAAAAAAAACGTTGTTTTAAAATGTAGCTTTATATTAAAGCTAAAAATAGAGCGTGCAAAGAGCAGATAAACAGTTTCCAAAATGAGGAACTGCATGTTAGAGCTGAAACCATCCAGCATGATTTTAACCTTTTATGTTTTCCAAACAACATTTTATTGACTCACTTGGATTATCTGTTCTCCTAATATCAATACAAGTTTGAGTGATTTGGTTATCTGTTGGTGGACAAAGAGAAGTGAAAATTATCTCCCTGATTACAACTCTGCAAACATTACTGGGCGTTGCGTCGTCTTTGTCACCATCTTTTTGCCCAGTGACGCAGGCTTCAGGCAGATAATTTGTTTAATTTGCTCCCATTTTGTTTGTTTTCTTGTGGATTTCAGTGCAGATACTCAACAGGGCAACGCTTTGTGTCGGGCCAAAGAAAAAAAATAATGTAAAGAAATAGCTTTTATTTTTGTTTTTGCAAAATTACCAATAACACCATTATACCCACCAACAATTTCTTTACTTTTTTCTAATATGACAAAACTTTGTCATATAAGATTTGCAATGCACGTCTTTATCCGACATAATAGCTGTTATGTTACTTGGTTTTTTAATTTTTCTACACTTCTAGTAAAGTTATGGTGTAGCAAAGGAAGGTAGATTTATTTTTACGTGTTTTTCAGACCTCCTCCAAAGGGAAGGACGTGATTGTGGAAGTTGCTGTAGCTGGGTATTTTGAGGACATTTTATTCCTAGTCCAAACAGGAACGATGGACTTTGAAAGTGCTGTTTACATTGCGGGCACCAGATTATCAGTTACTGTGTCGCTACAACCTATAAACAAAATAATTCATGAGTTTGTTCTTTCCTTTGCCTCTTTTCCTACAAAAGAGACCTTGAAATCTTATAGTTTAGTATAAAATAGGAAGTCTTACACCATTTAAGGTACATTTATTTATTTTCAATTTCATTTAATTTGATGCGGTTCCTCATTCAGGCATCTCTCTCACATGATTGCGGATGAAATTAGAAGCTTTTTTTCCATTTGTAAGCAAAACCAACAGAATTTGTCCAACACTAAAACAATCTATCTTGCTTTTACATCTCATCTCTATTTATGTTGTTTTTATTATGCATCCTTTGTTACAAATGATCAGCCATAAGTTAAAGGAATGCTATGTTATTGCATTTTCGGCTATAAAGTATTTGCTTTCTTATTTAAAAACGGAATTGAATTATTTGTATTTTGTTATGTGTTGTTTTTTTTTTAGAGTATTTTATTTTGGATTTTTTGTAATAACATCACAAGTATTAACTGACAGGACAAAATTGGTTCACAATAAAACACAATTCAAACAATGAGACATACCTAAAGTAAAATAAGTTTATAATAATATAACACAACAACCAAAGGACAAGAAGGACTGGATAGGGGCGAGTAAGATGGGGGAGGAGGGTAACCAATAAGGATGAAATAAAAATGTATATGAATTGGAAATAGGTTGAGAGACAGATGGTATCAGATTCGCTCATAAATCCTGTGAGTCCAGCTCCATTACAGGAAGTTCAGTCAATCCAGTGTGCTGGTAGATTTTGCATATACCTTAAAAATGGCTACCATGTTTTATAAAAAAGTCTTACTTCTATTCTGCATCCAATAGGTTATTTTTTCTAGGGTCACAAAGCTAATGATCTCCCAAACCATATTTTAATTGGAAGGGGGGCGTCTGATTTCCACTTTGTTGCAACACATTATGTGTTTTTAATACTGTATGATAAAAAATCTGCAGAATGTGACATTTTTTCTTTTCGATTACTGGATTAGTCGTCAGAATAAACAATCAAGTTACTAAAATAATCATTTGTTGCAGTCCTATACAGCACTCTGGCAGTTTGTGTCCAGGATGTGTGGGGTTTGCAGCAATATTAGCTGCCCTTTTCAGACAAAAACTGTGCGATGCATTCATTCTGTTTACCTAAAAAATAATAAAAACCTGTGTGATGACAAGAAGAGCTGTTAAATTCTGCACCCTTTGTGTCCTTTTGCGCTATAGAAGCGCCTTGATCCTGCAAAGGGGCGGTTGGTGGTGTGCGGCCATGGGACGATTGAGGGGGACGGAGTGTTTTGCATCCTGAGCGACGATCATGGAGAAACGTGGCGCAACGGAGCAGCCCTCAAGAGCATCCCTTACAACCAACCGAAGAAATCTCAGGACTTCAACCCTGATGAGTGCCAGGTACATTTCTGTCCAGACAGACAGGATTGCACGCTGCAGGATCCCATTTTTTGTTTTATTTATTGCGCTGTTTGTAGCACAAATATGCTGTTTTCTCCAACTATGACTAAGAAAACTCCAAGTATTTCAGCAGTATGGTGAGCAGTTCCAAATTTCTTTTGTTTTTGCTTTTTGTTTACATTTAAATGTTTTACATGTTAATATCAGGTAAAGTCACTGAAAAACAGCGGATATTAGTCTGAATCTGAGATCTAGCGCCCCCTGGTGGCTGCTATGTTTTTTTTCAACACAAAATCTGGTTATGAAAAGTTTTACCACTATCGCCAAAGGTCTTGAGGGGTTATCATTCCTTTTTTTACAATAAAAATTTTAAATAAATAAATAAAAAAATAAATCAAACATGCAATATTACAATTTAAAAAAGGAATTACTTTAGGTCCAATATAGTTTCTCAAGTGTTTGCCTTAATAAAAGTAAAGATTCTCAACTTTTTATATTGAATGTGTTTTATTTTGTTGTTTAGAAAATGTTTTTACTATACAACAATGAGAACTTCATTCAAAAACCTTTGCTGCATTTATCCTAGTTTAAAGAATGGTTGTGCTCAAGTCCGTCTTTTGAGAACGAAGTCTCAGGAAGTTTGCTTTCATTTTATGACATCAAAATGAAAGCAAAGAAAAATGTGATTGATAAAAGAGAAATGCTTTGTGTTGCATCCAACATTTAAAAAAAACAAACAAAACAGTTTTAGATCTATATTAAAATATATTCCAAGGACTGCAGACGGTTCCTGGGTCCCTGACTCAGGACAAGATAATGGATGGGTGAACAGAACAAAAATTAAACAAAAATAATTACACATTCAACAGAAGTTCAGATTCCATTTTTCCTATATTTTCACTAACTAAAACTCGGTGTTGGATAATATTATCCCTTACTGGAGACTTTTTGGCCACACTCACTGCTTTTACAAACAATATTTATTTACTTTTAATGTAATAAATGATGCTTTACTTAATACCCGATTGCCTCAACTGCAAAGTTTCAAACCTCTGTTGATGTTGCACCAAAGGTCTCCATTTTTTATTCTATAAACAAAATAATATTTGGTATTTTTATAAAGATTTTGAGCTTTTTTTATGCTACGGAAAACAAATCACTGTTCCTAACATACCTCCTTTCTGTCCGTCTGTTTCTGCCTTCCTGCAGCCGGTTGAGTTGATGGACGGCAGCATCATGATCAACGTCCGGAACCAGAACAACTACCACTGCCACTGCCGCATCGTGGTGCGCAGTTTGGACGGAGGCCTGACTCTCCCCGTAGAAGAGCTGTTCTTCGACACCGCGTTGATTGATCCCGCAGTCGCGGCTGGAGCTCTGCAGAAAGACGGAGTGCTCTACTTCACCAACCCGTCCAGCGACCAAAAGAGTAAAAACCTTTACAAATATTCGCTTTTGTTGGTAAAATCAGAAGAGATAAAGTTACCTAGCTTAAGCTACGTTCATACTGCAGCCGGAAATGACCCAATTCCGATTTTTTTTTTTCCGCCTTAACGCGACCTGTATCGGATCTTTTCATGACAGTTTAAACAAAACAGATCGGATCGTTTTTTGAATGTGACCCAGGCCGCTTGGATATCCGATACGATCCAGAGTTTTTCAAATGTGACCTGAATCCTAACGCCCAGGTCGCGTTCATCCGAACGGAACGTCATTGATACTCGACAAACGTCACTATTCTGCGTCCTGATACGCGCAAGTAGGAAGAAAAACAACAACAATGGCGGACGATAATGAGGATTAAGTTGTTAATATTCTGGCTCCGGTCGGACAACAACTTTAAAATCAATATGCTCCTCCGTTAGCATCCATGTTTACTTCCTCAAACACGGAGCTCTTCTTCTTCTTCTTGTTATTGGCGCTTGACAAAAGACGTTAAGTAGCATTATCGCCACCTACTGGTATAGGGTGTAGTTCATAAGGATTAATTCTATCTATCTACTGTATCTGTCTGTCTGTCTGTCTTATATAAAAATGGCAAATTCTATGAAGAAATTTAGTTTACTTTAAAAATCAAATAATGATTTGTATATGCTTACTTACTACCCAAGTTCTTTTTTAAATAAAAAACCTAACATTTTCCTTAATAGTTTCAAATTCTCTCTTCATATAGCTTCTCTCTTTTACTTTTTTACAAACACTGAGCACTTCTTCTTCTGCTTCTTTTTTATGGCGGTTGGCTCTCTAAATGTGACATTATTGCTCCCTCTACTGCGCACGCAGGACACTTTCAGGCCGTTTGCAGTTCACACTGGAGATCATATACAAGTCGCATTTATTTGGAAGTGTTTACGACAAAAAATCGTAATTGGGTCCATCTAGGCCGCAGTGTGAACCATAACCTTACTGAACTCTCCTCAGGAGTAAACCTGACGCTACGATGGTCGCTAACGAACGGAAAAACCTGGGAGAACAAAGCAGTCCAGATCTGGCCGGGGCCGAGCGGCTACTCCTGCCTTACATCTCTGAACGGTGACTCTGTAGAAGACCAGAAATACATCTTCGTCATCTATGAGAAGGGCCACAAGGACATCATTGAGACCATCTCGTTTGTGAAGATCCACCTGTACGGCGGGCGGTAGGACAGGTTGGAGGTAAGAAGAAACAACACCACCAGGAGTCAATCGATGAAAATATTTTCACTTTCCTCTGATTTCCTATTTAATTCTGTTTTGTTTTCAGATCTAAACCTTAAAGGGAAAAAGGATGCAAGAAGATAGTACAACAACTTTCTCAGGAAGAGAATAAGAGACTTTTTAAACACACTTTAAAAATGGATGTTGGAAAAAGGAGGCCCTGCACTGTGAATTTCCGGCTTCTTCATCTGTTTTTCCTACTTTTATTATTTTTATAACAGAATCTTGTTTTGCCAAATAATTGATGAGCCTCAATTTGTATTTTAATGGACAAGGCATTTCTGAACAGGAGATTCTTGGGGAATACAAATGAAAGAATGATTCAGCGCTGCAAAATCACAAAGTCTTACCAAGTATTTTTGGTCCAGTTTCTAGTGCAAATATCTTAGCGCACTTGAAATAAGACAAAACTAACTTACAAGTAACTTTTCAGCAAGAAATAGGAGTTTGTTTAAGTGAATAATTTCTTAATATTGATTAAAAATGCTAGTTCTGCTGGCAGATTATTTCATCTATAACATGCAAAAATGTCTTGCTATAATTGAAATAATTTGCCAATGGAACTAGAACTGTTTTTTAAAAAAAGACTTTGTGTTTTTGCAGGGATTTATGTTATTTTTACCACAACAATTATATGGTTTACTTTTAAACTTTGTCTTTAGAGATGCTTGGTGGACTAATTTCTAAAAACAGCAGGAAAAATTTAATTTTTCCTTCTACTTCATGGAAAGATTTTACACGGGCGTTCCAGACGGCCGAAGCCGGTCAGCTCCTTGGAGAAGACATATGGGCCAAATCCAGCCTGCATCGAGTCGCAGCTCATGGATGTTTTTGTGTTTATTCCAGATGCTGAAACACGACATCACTAAAAACTATTTCTGATGTCAAGAACCAGGAGGTCTGAATCAAGCTGCTTCCTAGAGTAAGCGTAAAACTCATATCAACAGTTATTTAAGTCACTTTAAATAATGTAACATATCGGTACATAAAAAACGCTTTAAAGCACATGTGTTAAACTCGAGGCTGGTGGGCCAAATCCGGCCCAACGTAGCTTTTTAACTGGCCCTCTAGGTTCTAGATTAAACATTAAGTCTGCTTAAATATCATGTTTTCAATCAAATCAATACAATGTTTATCTGTTTACTACAAATTATATCAGTTAGTCCCTCCAGTTTCTTGTGAATTATTGTGGAAATTCACACAAAATCAACAAATACCCACGCTTTTTGTGTTAATACATAATTGGGAGTTTATTGCAGATTTTTCTCAGAAATTGTCAAAAACTTTCTTACTTGTACTAAACAGTTGCCTCAGCTTTAATTGATCTCAGGTTATAATCCATAACCTATACAGCGAGGAATTAAAAGTTGCATTTAACGTCATATTTCCAAATTAGCACTATAAACATTTTGATTTTTGCACCAAAAAAAATCACAAAAACAATCGCAAAATTCTGGAGGGACTGAAAATATATTCAATATTATTTAATTTTAAGAATTCATTTATGTTTTTAACAGTTTAACGAGTTTTATCAATACATTCTGGCACAAACGGCCCTTTAAGAGCCCAAAATGAGTTCAACACCCCTGCTCTAAAGGTACTATATTTGACAGCTTGGGAGGTTTGATACAAAGAAAGAAAGAGGTTCTATGTCAGCAGAATGAGCAAATATGTGTGAACTAATGTAAAATATGCAAACTGGTTGAGAAAAATCCAGAGTCTTCTGCAGAAAACAGACATTCAGAGTAAAAAACAACCTTTTTATAACATGACTGAATTCTCTGCTATGTAAAGTCAGGTTTTTATGCTGTGTACTCGCTGTAAACCAGAGGACTTTATACATTTTCCAGTGATTTTGACTGTTCTGGGTTTGAGTTTCACATGATAGGAAAAAGCACAGAGAATGACTGTGAAATTAGATTCCACTCCTTTTTAATCTTTCCACAGTTTCCAGCCACTGCAGTGAAATCCTGTTTTTACCATGAAACAAAACTTTTATTTTTTAAATAGGCCTTATTGTTTTGGGATTTCATTAAATGTAGCAGTCAGATATCTGGTATAGCTATACATATGAGGCAATTACTTTCTTTATGATTCATTTGAGTTCAGAAATTCTGTATTTTCTTCCCTCCAATTCATGCATGATTTTTTTCTTTTGTTTTATGTAATTATATAAAGTAATATAAATAGTCTTATGGGATAATGCACTTGTATATTTTTGTAATACCTTTTCTTGAGTTTGAGTGATTTAAAAACAGTTGCAATGTTGTTGTTTTTTATTATATTTGTATGTGAAAGAGATTAGTAAATATGACCTAATTATCATAAAATACTTTGAATTCACTAAGATTTTTCTAAAGTGGTCAAATGACAAAAACATCTAGTTTCTGTCTAAACACAAACTAATTCCCAGCAGTGGTTTATTTCTTTATGTTTTTCATCACAAGACACTTTAAATCCATCACTCTGCGCTGTTAGGAGACTGTTGCTTTTTGAACTTTGACCTTATGACTTCATAAATACAAATTCCCAACATGTTATTGTTTTGAGGGAATGCTGTTCAAATAAATAAAATCAGTTTGCTGATTATGTGTTATATTTATTTATGGAAAGTATTTAATCTGTAGACTTGAGTCTGATCCTGATTCCTATTACTGTTAAAATAAACACATAATCCTATGAGAAGTTTGATTGCAAGTTATATAATATTATAAAATCAATAATCTGTGTAAGAAGATAATTTTCTCTCCAACATTTAGATTTTTTCCGGCAAATAGCTACTGGAGAAAATGTAATTATTGCCATGGATAATAGTCAAGCATTGCTTGATTATATTTATTTCTGTATCAAAAAAATAGGTCAACTTAAAAATAGTGTAAGTCAGGGGTAATAACTTCTGCTGAAATGATTAAAAAAATGTTTTTAAAATAGACACAATAACAAATACAGGTTGTAGCAGTTTATTAAAGGAGTAGTTATGATAATAAACATGATTCATTTATTTTTAGATCTGCAGCGCTGGAAAAAAAATTAAGAGACCATTGCAAAATGATCAGTTTCTCTGATTTTACTTTTATAGATTTATGTTTGAGTAAAATGAATATTGTTCTTTTATTCTATGAACTACTGACAACATGTCTCTGAAATTCCAAGCAAAAATTTAGTATTTATTTACAGAAAATGAGAAATGGTCAAATAACCAAAAGATGCAGAGCTTCCAGACCTTAAATAATGCAAAGAAAACAAGTTCATATTCATTTACGAACAACAGTACTAATGTTTTAACTTAGGAAAAGTTCAGAAATCAATATTTGGTGGAATAAGCAGGAGGTTTTCAATGTGGTTCAGTGCAGTGGCCTCTTAAGTTTTTACAGAGCTGTAAGTCATTATGTCAGAAACTATGTTTTTATCCTTTGTATGCTATACTTTTATGTTTTTCATTTTAAACTCCCACCCAAAAAATAAGCAAAATTATTGTTCTTCAAAAATGACAATAATCTTTCTATAGTAGATATTCATCAAAAAGTACAACTTGCCTTTTTTCAACAGTTATTTCATGTTAGCGGCTCTGAATTAGTTTTTGTTTGTTAAACTCACCTAAAAATTGACCCTTTAGATTATAAAAGTTGTAAACTCCTAGTATAAGTACAGTTGAAAGCAGATATTTTTATACAGTATGAGAAAGACACATACATTTTTATTTCTGACATAACATTAGAAGCATTACTTATAGTTTTGTACAAGAAGTAATGAGAAAAAAAGACCATAATATTGCTCACCGGTCCAAATTACTTTTCAGATTAAAGTAAATTTTCATTTAGTTTGAATATCAAGAGGCGGTAGAAATACAAAATACAAGTTAATTAAGGTCCAGATTCAGGCTTTGGATAGTTATCATGTTATTTTCTGGTGTTGGTCCACTGAGTTTTGTTAAATCAAAAGCCATTGCAGTCATCCACTAGGAAATGTAAAATTTTCTTTTGCTGCCCAACTTTAAAGGGAAACTGGTTTAGGATTTGGCACCTGCCCACACAGTCCAATCATACTAATACTTTAATAACCAGGAGATTACTGAGATGGAACTGGTCTAATCTAAACTTGTTAGAGAGTTTATGGAGTAATTTGAGAGGAAGACGAGTTGAAAGCTGATTTTACAGCAACCTGGGCTTCCTGTCACAGGCTGATCTCCTCCAGCTGTTTATTCACTTTTAGTAAACTTAATAAATGTTTACATCCTTGCAAATAGCCTGTTTTTGTTCACAGATGCAAGCAATTTTTTTATTATTCTGCTCAGCTGCACATTTCTTTGAATTAGTGTGTTTTTTAAACAATGGCATTTTTTTATTACTCTGTAATTTTGCCCTTACTGTACATTCTTTTCTTACTTTATGATATTTCCCCACTAAGTGACAATAAAAGTTATTTTTATTCTATTTTTAAGTAGTCAACATTTCAGAATATATATTTTTAATTATTATGATTTGCATTTGGTCTTATATAGGTTGCTAATTTTCAGAGAAATGGAACATTGAGTTTTTTAAATATAATTTCACTTCATCAAAACAAAATGATAAATTCAGTGTATCAAATCAGTGTTTTTCAGTTGAATTTGTAAAACAATAAACCTTCAGATTATATTCAAATTTCCTACATTTTTTTCTTTTACATATCAAGTTGTAGTAATGATAATGATGTGTATGGAGCGTCTTTGATGCCATTAAATCCCAGTTTTGGCTGTCAGATGCTTTGGGAACTGCCTGATAACACTGTTGCTCTACATGCAATAGCACCCCCTATGGAAAAACGTGCATTTTTTTATTGTAGTTATTTATTCTTTTGTCGTACTTGGAACGTTTTCTATTTTTTAAATCTATAACCCACATCGATCAAATGAACGGATCTAATTTTAAAGTCCTCCAAAGCAGCACTTGATGGTGTCAAAAAACAAGACGGGATAAATAACAGCTTTTTGTATTGTTTCGAAATATATAGACTCTTCTTGAATGAAGTACTTTTCCCCTCCCAATTTTTATTTTTCAAATAATATTAATAATTGTGACATTTGTCGTTTCTGTTGAGGTCCCAAACGGCTCCCATCGCACGAAATTCACCCAGTAGCCGTTGACGGCTCTTTAGGTGACGGATTGAGTCCAGAATCAACAATTTTCTTTTCCCGTTTTCGTTTATTTTTTTAGGGGGGGAAAAGGAACAAGAAAGTAAGCCGATCACCTCCTGTTATCTTGTGCAGCATCGATCTAATCAAAGTTGGAGGCAGTTGTTGCAAAGACGTTTTCTTTCCGTGTGTCTCTGCGTGTCTTTGCAGGAGGTTAGAAAGCTACACCGTAGCAGCGAAGCTAAGCTTATTCTGCGATACATCCTCGAGACAAGTCGGGACAAGACCAGGTCAGTGGATGGACGTTTCCAACACGCTATTAACTCTTCGGTTACATTAATCTGAACCCGAGTATGTTCTTGTTACCCCCGATGGTTAGCTAAAACGACGTTCTGTAGAGAAGCAGTGATATTTTTGTGTCTTTATTGTTGTTGTTAGCCAACGGTCATGTAGCATAGCTTGGGAGTTTGATTTGAAATGGACGCGTTGGCTGTTCAACTGTGGGATGTTTTGCTTGTTTTATTCTACATATGAGATGTTTAAGTTGTTTCTGGTGTGATTGGGTGTTAAGGATCAAAAACTACACACCAGATGTTACCGGATAAACGATAGCTTGGTTTGATGCTACTCGTAGGTTGGGCTAGCCTACCCTTCTGCTATAGCATACACTGCCATCACTCGAATTAACATGTTGTATAACTTATTTCTAAACTTAAGTAGATTTATATCCCTACGTTGCTTGTATTTTTAATGATTTCAGCTGGTGAGTTGTGTTTACAGTGGTAGTTTTCAACCGCCCTACGTTAACGGCTCTAGGCCGTTCTCCTCCGCCATTTTGTTTTGTCCGCTAATAAAATCGTTTGTTCTGCTTCATCTCTGTTGCCATCTGTGAATGAGCGCCGTGAACGCGTCCGGGTGTAATGTGAGCGTGTGCTGGGATCGAGCGGGTCGTTTTTGGGGAGTAGTGGACGTCTCAGACCTGCTGTAGGTGTTGAAATGTGTTATGAAACAACGCAGCTCCCCTCCTCCCCAAAGAGAACAGAGAGGGCCTGTGTGTAAAGGCAGCTAACCATAATTAGCTACAAGATACATTTATTTTTCACCATCATACTTCAGTGCAGGGCTGCAGGTGGACGTGTTGTAGCTGTGGACTGATTTTTCTCTCTCTCCTCAAAGATCATTGCCACCCATGGTTGCCTGGAGCTTAGCAGGCCCTCTTTGTACGTTTGGTCCCCTGTTAATCCCCGTACAACACGTAGTTCACCAGCCATCCCACGACCTAATTTTCTAATCTCATCTGGCTACTGAGGCACGCTGGAGTGCTGCTGTTCTATGATTATAATGTAAAACCATCAGTTAGGATGTGAATCTATATTTGTTTGTCTTGTATCAGACAGATAGTAATGCACCAATCAAATCAGATATTCAGTTTTCCTTTGATCAGCAATGATTTCTTTGTGCTTGATTGTTAAAAGCATCAGAATTGAAAATTAAGCACAGTGACAAACATAATGTTCTGTGGTAGCAAAATCAGACAAAGGTTAGGGATATTTTTGATGAATAAATGAAATTGATCTTGTAATGATTTTATTTTGCTTTGGGTTCAAAATTGCTTACCTTTATTATAGACTGTAATGGAAATGGTTTTTTTTCCAGAAACAAATGAAGCCTGGCGGGCCACCAGGCTTTATTTGTACCCCCACCAAGCTAAGCATTCCTTATTTTTTTTATGTTTGCATTTTTTAAGACTTTATAGTTGGTGTTCAGATGTTAGTCTTCCAATTACACATAATTAACAATTGATATTTTAAAAGAATTCCTGTCAACTTTAAACATTTTTTAACTCAAAAACACATCAGTACACTGGATGAATGACGGGGGGAAACCCTGCTTTATAATCAATGTTTGGTGCATTCAACTGTTGAGTTAAAATTAAAATTACACAAATAACTTTTTATTGGTTATAGGCCTTAAAAAGCGATTTTCAGTTAGTAGGTCAGGGCAGCTCTGGGTCGTTTGCTTCCTGTTTGAGTCTCCTGGTCTCAGGTAGAGTTGGGCAATGTGGAGTTATTAGATTGTGAAAAGAGCTACACAATATAACCAGTCATTGTCGTCATTGTGAGTTCAGTGTGGGCAGTATCACAATTGGATGCTGTATTGTTGATGAACCTCCGGTGTCTTCAGTGGTTTTACCTTGTGTAGGTTCTTTGTGAACAGAAACAGTGGGCATAATTATGATCATAGAGGACAGAGGCTGAGAAAATCTGATTTAAATGCTTTCTACGTACAACAATACGTAGAAAGCATTATTATGAAGAATAATAAATTCCAGCCAAAATGGAGAGGTCATAATATTGTCTACAGGGCAGAATCTGTGTATTTCTTTTCTATGCTCTTAATCTGACTCATCAGTTTTATTTAATCTTTTAGCTTCATAAAAGGGTGGAAATTAATTAATTTAACTCTAATAAATGTAGCACGTTATCACATCAGTGTGCTCCACATGCTCTTATTAGTCCTGATTTTATTTCATATATTGTTTTGCTGTTAGTCTTTATATTAAACTAGTAAAAACAAATAAATTGCTCCTTGATGTACTGCTTTGGCAGTACCTGTCGATAAAATGGTGAACATTTCTTCCCATTTGTTGGATATTTAACTGTAAAAACATTTGGTTTGGCAAACTGAAAAGATGCAGGCTCTGCTGTTTGAGTTAACTATTTCACATATTAGGAGGGGATTGTAACTATCATGTATTATGCCAGATTACTTTGTTATAATTATACAAACCATCAGTCTGAGTTCACGTCTGGTGAAATCACTTACACTGGTACCTTAGCTATAGTTTGGTTGCAGAGTGCAGGTATGTTTCTTATGTCAAATATGAACTTTGTGAAGGGAGATCTATAGCAGCTGAATGAGTCTGTCAGTATAAAGAAAACTCCTATTTATTTTTGCTCATCTGCAGTGATCGATGGTTCCAGAGTGAGCACTCTGATAGTTCACACCTCACATTAGAGTTGTGTCTTTAGGTAGAAAACATTGGAATAAAAATAACTAATGTAGTTCTTAAAGATTCAATGTTTTTTTTTTTGTTTGTTTGTTTTGGAAACCTTTTTCTTTTCTTTTTTTACCCAGCATATGTTGACTAACATGCTGGGACGGTTAGTGATAGACTTGTGGTCCAGTTTACCTCTGACCATCATCTCAGGCTCCACTCAGTAGCATAACTTTGTATATGCTGAAAACTCTTGAATTTGTTTTCATCCCAGCATGGATAGCAGTTTTACCCAACATTATTATTACAATAATATTTTAATTTTGCCAGTGTGTTTTTTTTCTGCCTGGCAGTAATCTCAACATAACAGTCTTAACATAAGTTGAAAGCTTGATTGATTTGGGCACCGTAATTCCAACAAAGTGTCTTCCACTGATTATTTTCAATATGCTGCATTGTGTTTTTTAATTGGTACGCTGTGTACATTAAAATTAATCTTTTTGTAGGTGCTTGTGTCACTTCCTAACTGAAATAAACTGGTAGGGTTAAAAAAAACCGACCTTTGTCAGAGGTATGAATATTTCTGAACATAATTGTATATCACATGATTTATTATTTTAATAAACCTTTTAATCTTTCTTTACTTAAGTTGGTTTACGAAACACCTTTTTGGTGTTTCTGAAGCCATATTTTAGATCGGAAGAGCTTTCTGTTTTGTTTTAATTTTTATCACTCATGTTATTCATTATAATAAAGTATTACACCTCCTACTTTTGTCTTTTTTTGGCTTTAAAGCTCATCATGGGCAATCAGTACAGGTTAGAATTGTTTTACACTTTTCAGAATAAGTGATGAAGACCCAATTAGAGCGTAATGGACGCTGTTCAGCATCGATGTTTAAAGCAGTCGGACGAGGTTAGAGCAGCAGCTGAATCCTGCCGGAGTGGACAGATGTCCATGCTGGGTGTTTTTTATTGATGATGCTCATCAAATGGAGTTTAATCTGAACGCTCGCTGGCCGCCATGAACTCGTCTCCTGACCAGGGGAGGAAAGAACTTGCAACGTGTTGCCATAGTAACCTGGATCCTGCGTTTCGGTCTCTTCAGACTGTTGCCAATAATGAACACGGCGCTGCATTGAGCCCGTTCTACCACAATGCTGAAACCGACCTGCAGGCAATTAGTGCCGTTATGATGATGATGTGAAATATTTGTGCTGTGTTCAAAGGGTCGTGCAGTTTAGTTTGTCACTGCAGATATATTTATTAAAAATAAAAATGCCATTGCTAACGGCTTTACCAACTTGACCAGCACTTTTTGCTGCAGATCTGATAAGCTCTCCCTTTTTATCAGGCTTAACATTACAATATATTCACAATGATACAGTAATGTCTGCCTTTTTAACATGTTTTAAAATATTAATGTGTTCTGAGTGAAATCCACTGAAATTTTAGTAATTAAGACTGATGCTCAGGAATCATACACTGCAGATGGGCTTAATTTCAAATAAGTTACAGCATTCATTTCTTACATCATTGTATTACATAATTTCTAAAAAAAAATTAGATATAGAAAATTGCCTTAATGAAAATGTGTTTAATATTGGTGATGGGTAATTATTATATTGTTTATCCTTAAATAAATTCAGATTACTTTTTTTGCTGTTTTCTCCTTTGTTGTTTTCATGAGAGCATTATTAAATATATAAAAAATGAAAATAGGATTAAATGCAGTTATTGTGTGATAAAAGTCACACTTCTTTATGGTGCCCTGAAGAAGTGTTTTTAAAATGTTTTTACTGTTGTAAAACAGTCACAGTCACACAGTTACCTAAAAACACTGCAGATAAGTATTAAATATGCATTTTTTTATCATTACTTTTTATCATTATCACAATAAATCACACCAAATATTGTGATTAATCTTCCCTGTTTAATACCTGCTTAAAGTGTTTTAGTTTTCCAAAAAGAAAATTATTGGAGCAAATCTATAGAATACAACTGTGAATAAATAATTTTATTTGTACAAAAATTACATTTTCCACCTTAGATTACGGTTAAATAGGTGTACCTTTATATATTTTAATTTATTAGTCTTCATAGTTTCTGGTTTTTACCTAAAAATACCTTCACATCATTAATGGTTATTTGTTGTGCTAAGATAATCTAAATATTTTCATTTGTAAAGATGAAGTGTGATTTATTGTTAAGTATTATTTAAAAACGATAACAAATTAAAAAATGTTACAGAAAAGTTAGCCTTTTGCTATTCTCTTTGTAGTTTAGTTTTGCCAAAATAATCATCTGGTTTAAACTGTGAAGCACATTGTTCCATTTCACCGATTAGGCTGTTACTATTATGCAAAAATTAAATTACTTTGAAAAATGTTGGATTCTGGTATTTTTACATATGCAAGTGAGAAAAAAAACACAGAGATGAAACTGCATTTATTCCACTAGATGAATAGATCAGTCTTTAAAAGTGTGATGCATTTATAAAGCCAGCAAACCTCAAACAAACGATCAGATTTTATGCTCTGACTTTTCAGATGTTGCCTGTCATTTTCGACTCTCACAGACTTTCTCTCTCTGTTTCCTGAGCATCCCTGGTGTCGGGTCGCTCACCGTCTCTCCCTCTTTGTGCCCCAGTCTCAGGGCTCACCATACTCAATGAGCGGACAGCGCAATGTCAGAGCGCTCTGGGCAAACTGCAAAGGGGAAGGAAGGCAAAACCAAGTATGCGTCTCTCAACTTGTTTGATACATACAAAGGAAAGAGCCTTGAAGCACAAAAGCCTGTTGGTGAGTATTTGCTTTGTGTCGCGTTGTTTACACATCAAAGAGAAATCTTTTTTGAAGGATCTATTTTTAGTTCTCTACAGACGACCTGCTCATTCATGCTTCAGGTCTGTCTTGATTTCTGCTGCAACCTTGATGCACAACTTTGTTCAGTCTCTCATTGATCTTTTACCCACCTTTGAACTTACTGTCTTTGTTTTGCAGCAATAGTTACGGCTCAAAATACTAGGGGTGCACAGATTTTTAGATCTTCTGATTTCCTTAATTTTGGGAGATTGATGATTGGCCGATACTTAGATGTAAAACCGATCTTATCTACCTCAGCAAAGGTTTAAAAATCGACCACTGTCCTCTTCTGCTGTACAGTGAGAGAGGTTTGACTGACAGGTCAGGTTTGAACGTTTGCAGTTAACAATATTCACCCCAGTTTTGCTCTGTTTTGCGACATTTCAGACAAAAAAAATTATAGACCAAAATCGGAATCAGCAGGTCAGGCTTTTTACAGATTGGTAATCTGCGATCGGCCAGAAAACTGCAATCGGTGCACCCTTACAAAATACGAGAAGGTTGTGTTGTAAATTATAACGAGCATAAACTGACACAAATGTAACTTGTTCTCATTTCCCAGGTTATATTTTATTCAGGGGTTTGCCATTAGACTTCCAGGAACACACATCGCTCGTGTGTCGTCGTGGTGTCTGAATTTAGAAACTCATGTCTAAGAATTGTTACTCTACATCCCACCAAGCCTGTAACCTTAGTTCTTCTTCACCTGAGTTGCATATTCAACAGAGGTGGCAGCAAACTTGATCCCTGTCATTTGCCCAGTCTGTACGCTGAGTAGATACGGCAGGCGTCACGTTTCAATGGTCCGTCTGTGCTCATGGCCCTCTGTCCCCTCGCCAGTTCCCCCCCGCCATGGCCTGCAGTCTCTTGGTAAAGTTGCCTCCGCGCGGCGCATGCCACCACCTGCCAACCTGCCCAGTCTGAAGGCGGAGAACAAAGGCAACGACCCCAACGTCTCGCTCGTTCCCAAAGACGGCACAGGATGGGCAAGCAAACAGGAACCAGCAGACCCAAAGAGGTAAAGTGGGAATATTTGTCCGTATTTAATTTAATTTAATTTTTTTTACTTTTTATTTAAAGTTTTTATGTAATTGAACATTGACAATTCCCCCTATTCATGGAATAAACAAATATACCTGGAATTGTGAAAGCAAAAAAATACATCAAGACAAAAATAAATTGAAATTAATAAGAAAAAAAAAGCACAGCACACCTATCTGTACAACTTTGAAGCAAAAAGATTCTTGATAAATATTCAGGACATAATTTTCTAAGTATTACAGCAACAAAACAGATGCAGAGCTTTCAGACCTCAAATAATGCAAAGAAAGCAAGTTGATATTCATTTAGAAACAACAAAACTAATGTTTTAACTCAGGAAAAAGTTCAGAAATCAACATTTGGTGGAAAAACCAGGAGGTTTTAATGGGGTTCAGTGCAGTGGGCTCTTAGTTTTTTACAGATCTATGTGTTGAATTCTCTGTTTCTATTCAGTTGTTATTGGGGGTTTCAGATCTTTCTAGTTCACGATGACCAGGTTCGTTTTCCAATAAAATATGTATGATTTATCTTAATTATATGATTTAACATAGTCTCCAATAAGTAAAACAGAGAATGTGAGCCTTCATCTCCAAAATGTTCTCCTCCTCTGCCTTAATGTCCCTTCAGTGAGTTTGGATATCAGGACAATGTGTGTAAGATTTCCTACTTTTCCATGTTTTCTCTAACAAAACTTGTTGGTTGTCTGAGACTTGTTTTGCGATTGTTTTTTTTGTTTTTTTGTCGACAGTACCGATGCATTGTCAGCACCGCAGCCGGAATCGCAGCAGCCTGTGGCTTCACAGATAGCTGCACCGACCCGCCCGAGAACCCCACCAATTTCAGAGGTAAGACGCACATCCTGCTACAAATATAAAACAAAAACACACAAGTCTGATGTTGGTGTGTTTGGCTCTCCTCAGGCTCTGGCCCCACCTTCAACACAGGCCGTAGGGGCAAGGTCGTGGGCACAGGCCAGCGTTACACATGGAACACAAGGGGATGGTGAGTCCAGATTTAAGTACTTCCTGTTTCCGCCACGTTCTCTTTGTTGCCACCAAGTGTCCTTAGGTCTGTCACAATAAGCAATAAATCAGTTAATCACATGATAGATTAAAACAAACTCAATGATTTCCATTTGTATGATTTATCATTTTTCTTTTTTCGTTCTCTACCAAAAACTGGACGATAAAAGTCTCCAGTCTGGTGCTTTGGGCTCAACTAGCCGCTTTGTTTACAGAGGCTTCATAATTCACTTTACGTGTTTCTGTTTTGTTTATTTATTTTGGATATTTAAAATGTCTTCCAGTTTCTGTGTTAAATGTTAGTTAGAATTTAAAGTTTATTTATCTTTTAGAGTGTTTTGATACATATTTATGACATTACTGTTATGTTAGTTGAAAATGGTCTCAAAACTATATTATCAATTATCACAGTAACTTCTGGAGCAACATATGGTCCAGTGGTGACAGGTCTAAGTGTCCTTCCTCACCCGGTTTGCAGGTGGAAAGGGATCAAACCTACCGTCGCCGTTCTCTCGCGAGGAATTTCCCACCCTGCAGTCGGCTGGCGACCAGGACAAAGCTGGCAGAGAACCGGCCACTGCAGATCAGTGGTATGGGCCCGGACCAAGCCTCCGCCCCCAGAGTGAGCGCTCACCGCAACGCCCGCTTCAATGCTGTCACCATGCCGGTGTTCTCCCACGTCTAACTGACTCTTTGTGGTTTTGTTTTTGTCGTTGTTGTCAGACGTTACAAGTTGGCGGGACGGTGGGGGCCGAGCCTTGGCGCCCACCCTGCCTGGGGAGGGGGCAGCGGAGGGGGGCACAGGTGGAGCGCTGGTGATGGATGGGGCAGCTGGGGTCCCCCATCCAAACCCCCAGATCCAAGGGCCACCTAGGAATCCCCCTGCAGGCAGCCCCGCCTTGCCCCTGCCCCAGCCCCCCGTGGGGCCCGGGTTTCCTCCATTTCGAGGGATCATGCCACCCTTCGTACGTTTTCTTTTTTACTACCGCCATCTTATAGAAAAAAAAAAGAGTTTAACCAGGGTTTTTAATGTTTATTTGTTTGTAGATGTATCCCCCCTATCTCCCGTTCCCGGGCCCCTATGGCCCTCAGGGGCCCTACAGGTACCCGCCACCTGGGGAGGGGCCACCTCCAAGGTGGGTATCCAAATACTTTCTGTTTAACTTGTTGGAATCAGTTATTCCAGCGTTGTGATAGTTTTTTCTTTCTCTCTTCTTCCAGGTTCTCTCGTGGACAGGGGCCTGACAGCAGGGCCCAGGGCGGCCCTCGGGATTCAGGGGAAATGGTGAAACGCCCCTCCATCTTGAAGCAGGACGACCTGAAGGAGCTGGATGAGCTGGATCACGACGGAGACGATGGCTGGGCAGGTACGGAAAAAGAGGTTCTGTTGCAGCTCTTAAACAAATCAAATAAATGTTGTCGGGATAAAATGGTGCCAAGGTTTTCATATTTTCTCTAGAATTAGTGCTTCTTTCTTATAAATGTTTAAGAAACAAGTGTCAGTGAAATTGAATGAATTGAAATGCATCATGGCTGCATTTTACCAGTTTTATTACATTATGGGTTGTAGAAATGTGTTTAATAAATTATTTACTCTTCAACATGAAAAATCTGCTCTTTCTGCTTTGCAAAAGTGTTTTACCGTTGGAGCTTCTTTACATTTTGTAGCGATAAATCCACTAATTTCAGTATTTTTACTGGGATTTTATATGACCAACACTAAGGGCTGGATAGTCAGGGAGTTTGTTTACTATTTACTCTTAAACCTACCAGCTGCTTTCAGCAGCAACTAATTTGCAAATAGAGCCCACCTGTGTGTAATTTAATCTCAGTATAAATCCAGCTGTTCTGTGGAGGCTCCAGAGGTTTGTTAAGAGAACAAGAGTGAATAAACAGCTTCACAAAGACCAAGGGACTCCGCTTGAGATGTTTTAAAAATAAATATGTACAATTTTCAGTCTCTAGATTTGAAGGCTAGTAGAAACATACTGGAAAAGTTGCAGCAAAATGAATGCCACACTTCTCAGATTTTTAGTTGTAAAGCATTTAGAAAAAAATCCATAATTTTCCTTCCACTTTGCATATACTGTATATATATACAGAAACTAGTGAAGTTTTGTGTTAAAATGTGGAAAAGTTTCAAGGAATGTGGATATTTCTCCAAGACGCCACGACGACGTAGAGCAGCTCTATTTCGTTTTAGTTTCCAGTCCCATTAAATTCCCTTCTAAAGCATCGCAGTGGAAAACATCCTTATTTATGCCAGTAAATAATTAAGGAGTCGATGGGATAGTGATAGTGAATGAGTTTGATGCTTTTGTGAATATCACATTTCTTGCTTATCAAAGCAGAGTGGTTCATGTGGCTAAAAACACTTGGGGTAAAAAGAGAGGCAGGGAATCAAATTGATCTGAGTGATGAACGCTGAGTGAATGCTGCGTACAGAAACGACGCTGAAGCTGCTTCCTGTCTGAACAGGGGCGAATGAGGAGATTGATTACTCCGCCAAGCTGAAATTCAGTGACGATGAAGCTGAAGAAGAGGGAGACGAAGACAAAAGGGAGAGCAAGAATGACTCGCGGTACGTGAACAAGTAGGTCTATTTGTTCACGAGGTTTGATGCGCAGAGTTAAAATACTGAATGGAAACACAGTATACAGGGTTTTACTGTGGTTTAGTTTGTATGTTTGACTTTCCTCCTCAGTGAGCAGCAGAGGTCCCAGGACGCTCCCGCTGCAAACTCTCACTCCCGAGCCTCGGACAGCGGCGGGGAAAGTCGCCACACGCCTCCCTCGAACGCTGACGGAGCCCCACAGCCCCCCTCCAGCAAGCCAGGATGGGCCGAGGAGGGAAGCAGCGGCTGGGGAAACCAGGGGGCGCCTTCCAGCTATCAGGTGGGAAATCAGACCGCAGCAACCAGTTACTCTGCAAGGCACTGCTAAATCTGGAAATGTAGAACACTGTAAAAACAAAAGAATCACACAATCTTACCAAGTATTCTTGGTTTAGTTTCCAGTACATTTGAAATAAGACAAAACTAACATATAAGTAACTTCTCAGCAAGAAACAGGAGCATGTTTTAAGTGAATAATCCCTTAATATTGATGACAAAGTTCCAGTTCCACTGGCAGATTGTTTCATCTCTAACATGGAAAATATTTCATTATAATTTTGTTACATTGTGATAATATTTTTTGCTCTTAGAAAGAAACTGCCTCCTCCAAAAATATTGCAGTGGTATCAAAACCAGCTTTGGGTATCGGCATGAAGTTTGAAATTTTAACATCGTCACCGAACACCCTAGTTATTGATCCTCATCGATGAGAACCGATCAGGGCCCCAGTCTGATGCCTGTGATTGGACCGGGACCTCCCTGCTGTTTGCATGCTGCTGTCAGTGCAGATTATGGCTAACCGTGTCTGCCTGTATACAGGGGCGCAGGCCTGGATTGGGTGGCCCCCGGGAGCAGCCCTCCCCCCCACCTGGGCCGCTCCTCGGACCAGGGCCCTACTCCTTTTATCGACAGGTAGACGTTTGAACAGGGCCTCATAGATCAGCCATTTCTGCCATGAACTCATCCACCGCCTGCAGAGTGTATGGTTCAGCCATCTTTGCAGATGTATCTCAGTAAATTAGAAGATCACAGCAGGTTCAGTAATTTAATTCCAAGGAAGGAGATTCAAAACACACAGTTATCTATTTCAAGTCTTTGTGTTAATGAAAGCACAGAATTCAGTTTCCCATAAATGTAAAATATTAAATGTATGCCAATAAAAATGGATATTTAATGCAAAAATTTTGCACATTTGGACCTTGATTTCCAAACAAAATTCGAAACTTGCTTTCATCTGAAAAGATTAATTTGGACTTATGAGTTCTTCCTTCCACTCAACTTTCCATTACGATGCTTTTCATAAAGCTATGTGAAAAGCTAGCTTCTTTAGCAATGCCCGATTGAATCAGCTTATGCAGCAGGAACACAGAAAACACTGTGCATCCTGTAAAAAACAATCCCTTTTTAATCCATATTATGTACCACAGAAACTGAATTTAGTTTTTTTATTCAAAATTAACAGAAATAAATGCTTGAAATATATATAACGTGTGATGAATCTTGAGTTTCAAATTTTGAATTAAATCACTCCAGTACGTCTTTGATGATGTAATTTAATGAGATGCACCTGTTTTAGTTTTAAATCCGCTCTTTTGTTCTTTAGTTTTGTCTCTGAGATTCATTCATTGGACATTTTATGACACATTCCAGCTGAGTCATCTTTAGGACTTCATCGTTGCACATTAAAACCTTTTTGTAACTCTGCAGGACCGGCCGCACGGTCAGGGTTCGCTCCTCGGCCCGGGAAAACCCGCCGCTGCCGCCGCCCAGCTCCAGCCAGCATCAGCGGGTCCGGCCGCCTCCTCTCAGCCCGGCCTGCTGGTCCACGGCTCCCAGGGAGATGACGAAGACGAGACCTGGCGTCAGCGCCGGCAGCAGTCCTCCTCTGAGATCTCTGCGGCCGTTGAGCGAGCCCGTCGCCGACGCGAGGAGGAGGAACGCAGGATGGAGGAGGAGCGACGGGCCGCCTGCGCCGAGAAGCTGAAGAGGCTCGACGAGAAGCAGCAGCAGCAGCAGCAGCAGGGCAGCGGCCCGGCAGCCGCCGCCGGCAGCAGCAAGACCCCCGGCCTCGACGGGAACTCTACCGCTGCTACGGCCGGCAGCCCCAGTCCGTCGATTTCAGCGTCCTCCCCGAATATCAGCCAGCCGGCCTCCCCCTGCATGGACCCCGAAGAGCCTCCGGTGCTGGCAGCCCAGTCCGGGTCCGGCTCTGGAGCGAGCGACCGCCGGCGAGCCAGCAGCAACAGCAGCTACGACTCCACTGCAGGTTAGCGTCACACTCAGGAGGGGGTCCACTCATTGTTAACAAGTTTTGTGTGTCTAAAATTAAAGCTGCACCACTCTTGGTCAAAAAGAACCAGGAGGAAGATCTTAGCACTGTCAATAATGCTCGCGTACGTGGTTCTTACATGTGCTAATGGTGGAGAAACCGTTCCAGGAAAACTGTTTATCTGCTGTCATTGGTGGTCATGCTAACTAGCCTTAGCATTCATGGCAGGCTAGCTTTCAGGAAGGAGCTGTACAATAGCAGAGATAGAGTACAGTGTGACTGTCTCCTTCACAAGAGTGATTTACAGCGCTAGAGCCCTCCTCCTGGCTGTGATTGGTTGATAATTTTAACAATTATAAAACACTTATAAAGCTCCATAATACAGCTTTTAGGCCATAAAATGTCTGAAAAGTAATGTACTTTTTTTTCCTAGCATGACTTTCTGTCAGGCAAAAGTTTGAGTCGTACACAGACTTTTTCATTAGGTTTTGTGACTTGAGGCAGTGAGGCTACTGCTAACTACCTGCTAACAAACCCTTGCTAGTATTTTTGTGTTTATCATGAATTAAGTGCAAATTTATCACTCATTGGCTAGACGATATTCGTCTTTGGCATTGTGCAGAAAGCTTCACATTATTTGGTTAAAGCTGTGAAGCTCCACATGCGTTGTGAGAAACGCAGAGCTGCTTCTAAGAGCCACAAACAGACATCAGAAATTTAAGTTTTTGCAGTGCTTGATTTGTAACGCAGCATGTTCCCCCAACCATTTCCTTCATTACTAGTTCTTTTTCAGTCTTAAATTTTATTCATGATGGCATTAATAAGGTTTTAAAAAGTCTGAAATTTGACTTCTTGAAACCTGCAGTCACCCTGAATTAGCAAAGTCCTGTGTGGTTCATCCAGGGAAGCTTTAACTACTGTTGTCCACCTGTATGCAGATGTCCAGCAGTGTCCCCAGCCAGCTGTGTCCCAGCCACAGCAGCCCACTCTGGATGTCCCTCCGTCAGTGGAGAGTAAGGAAGAGTCCGCAGGCAGTCCTCACGTCCGTGCAGGAAGTGGCAGTGAAAGAGGCGTTGAGCCGGTGAAGATGGAGAGTTCTGGTGTAGGAGTGGGCCGTCAAGCCGGCGGTCTTCCTGGCCAGGGTTACTCCAAGTACCAGAAGTCTCTACCGCCTCGCTTTCAGAGGCAGCAGCAGGTCAGGGCTTGCCTTTGCTACATTTTTTAAATTGATGCTCACACTGGATGTCCAGAAGGGTCTAATAAATCTGCTTTTCTTTGTGCAGGAGCAGCTTCTGAAGCAGCAGCAGCAGTGGCAGCAGCAGCAGCAGCACAGTCAGGCTTCCCAGAGTCAGCTGTCCCCCCAGCCCCAGGCGCCTCAGGGTCCGTCCCCAGGCTCCACCCCCCAGCCGGGCCCTGGGCCAAAGCAGGGCGGACCCCTCTATCAGCCAGGCAGCATGGTGCGACCTCCACCTCTGCCCATGAATTTTGATCCTCGCTGGATTATGATGCCCTACATGGACCCTCGCGTGATGCAAGGTCGCCCTCCTCCCATGGAATATTATTCAGCTGGCATGCACCCGTCTGGTGAGTTGATGCAAGATCACAAAAAAACTCAACTATGAAACTCTGGCTGCATCTAATGACTTTATTAGTAATCGATTATTCTGATTATTAATCGAGTAGTCGGACAAAAAAACTGCCACATTCACCTGATGATTTATTTAACTGCTTAAGCTTATTTCATGAACTATTAGAAATGCATAAGAAAATGCAAATAAACAAATAATTCCCTTTTTAAAACAAATTAAATAAGCATTTTATTGCCTAAAATCAATGCAATAACAGCATTTGTTTAGTGTCTGCTTAATCTTCGTGTGTGTGAATTACGCATCTGCAGCTAGTAAGATACTCTTTCTGCTTGACTTGATCTAAATCATAAGAATAATCTAATGATTTTTTTGTATAATACCTGCATAGCAGAAAGGGCTTAATAGGAAACTTTTTATGCATTTTTACAGAATTTGAACCAGGCAAAGCTAAACTTACACCACTAATTACTGCTCTGAGGGTATTCTCAGAAAATGGCATAGAACCTCAGTTCTCTAGTTAATTATTTGATTTCCAAATTAGTTGATTATTTAAATAATCCATTTATCACAATTAATTGTTACAGTGAAAGCAACTTTTGTAAATTAACATGCTGATTGTAAACTATATTTTTAGGAAAAAATAATTTCACTATTGCAGGGCTTATTGGTCGTGAGCGATCCGATTCAGGCGGCTCTGGTTCAGAACCTTTCGACAGGCAGCAGCAGCATCCTGGCCACCCTCACCGTGGGACCCCCCCTATAGACCCAAAGCTGGCCTGGGGGCCGGAGGTGTTCCCTGGAGGAGCGGATAACCGCGGCCTGACGTCTCCGTTGAGACAGAAGCAGGAGGAGGAGGATGTGGGGAAAGGGCCCAGGTATTCATGTTTGATGTTTCTGAACGTTTGGTTTTAATTTATTTAATTTAAGTTATTTTTTTTTTTATTTATTTGGTGTGTTTTCACACCCGGTAGTCCAGTAGATGCCGTTCGATTGAGGACCAAAATTGCAACACTTGTTGCTTTTACACTGCTCTGTGTTAAACGAACCAAAACCTTTGAAAAACCCGTTCACACCCTCGTCTAGGGTTTTAACTTGTGTTTCTCTCTGTAGAAGTGACACTCCTCCACACCGCCTGCGCGACGGAGGACTGGGACCAGTTCAGCAGCCCAGCTCATCATCTGGGACCTCCAGTCAAACTCCTCCTCCTCCCGTTGGTGTGCAAGTTGGCAGCCAGGGAGGCACACACCACCCTCATCACTACATCGGAGGGCGGGGCAACTACAGCAACTTCCCCGACCAGGGTGCAAGGATGCCTCCCCACCCGCAGCAGAGGCAGGGCGAAAGAGGCAACCAGCCCCACGGCTTCACCCATCCAGATGACGGGCCTTCTCGAGGGCCTCAGCAGGTGCAGATATGGGGAGCCCCACATTCTCATTACGACCGTAACGGCCGTGCAGACCTCCCCACCATGGAGGGCAGCGCTCATCTTCCCCACCACCACAGCCACCACCATCAACAGCCTCAGTTCCCCCTTAACCCCCACAAAGTAGAAAACAGTCGTGACAGGGGTGGCGAGGCTCCCGCCAAGAAGACGGATTCTTCTCCACCTCTTCACCAGCCATCCCTGTCATCCTCATGCTCCTCTTCCTCCTCCTCTGCCAGGGAGGATGGGAAGGCGGCCCAGCATCACTCGCCACCTCTGAGGGAGGGTGAGGCTGTTGTAGGCGAGAGAGGCAGCAACAGTCACATGAAACCAGACAAACCAGGCCCCACGTTTCTGGCCCATTCCAACCAAAACCCTCTTCAGCATGGCGGTCATAATCAGACTCAGCAGCATCCTCACTCTAAATCAAACCAAAGAGGAGGGCGCGAGCATAAAACGGAGACGCAGTGGGGCCCACGGCCTGGAAGCAACAGCATGGGCGGGGGATCCTCCCACGGCAGGAGGGGTAACAATGCAGGAGGAGGAAGAGGAGAGGACCCCTCCAGTACTCCATCAGACCACAAACCCTCCAACCAGACAGGAGGCAGCAACCCCAACAAGAGGGCTGGTCCAATCAAGAAGCCTCTGCTGAAGGAAATAAAGAGGGAAGGAGTGGAGGTTGATGGAGGAGACAAACAAGGCAAGGAGAAAGAGCAAGATGGCGGCCAACCCGCCTCCATGAAGCAGGACGCGTCCTCTATGCCCCAGAATGCCTCGACTGCAACAAAAGAGGAGCAGAACCATACAGCTAAAGCCAGGAGTGGAGGGAAAGAACGGGCCTCTGGAGGTGGAGGAGGGTCCGGCAGAGGGTCCAAGGAAGTAGACTCATTGTCTTCTGGGTTTCCCTCCAGGAGGGACAGAGACCGCTCCTTCGAAAGAGGCGGAATGCCTGCGAAAGGGGGCAGACCCAGTCGGGGACGAGGAGGAGAGTTCTACCGCGGTGGCCGTGGTTACCGGGGTACGTACACTGCCAGTGCTGGACCAGCTGGCGGCGGTCGTGGTAGGATGGGAGCACGGAGTGGGAGAGACTACCGCTCCTCTACTGGGGGCGGCCACCACCAAGAAGCCAAGGGTGACGGATCTGGTGTTCGGCACGGCCAGGACCGGTCTCAGCATAACCCGGCGAGAGCGAGGAATCGCAGCGAGACCCGCAGCGAGGGCTCAGAGTATGAAGAAATACCCAAGAGGAGGAGGGAGCGAGGTTCGGAAACGGGCAGTGAGAGTGGGGGCAGTGACCTCGGTCACTCTGACAAGGAAGAACACCAGAAACCCAACTCCAAGAACTGTTCAGGGAATGCCGGAGCCACGGGGAATGTCTCTTCAGTGGCACCCAGAGTTTCTCAGGCTCGCGTGTTCACCCCCAGGGGGGTTCCCTCTAGAAGGGGCCGGGGTGGAGGCGGCGGAGGGGGAAACATGTACAGGGGCAGTGGCACCATTGGAGGGCCTGTTGGGGGTCACCGGGTCGGACCTGGCTCAGGTTCTTACGCCGGGTCATCAAAGTCTGCCACTTCAGGCCGGAAACAGCAAGGTCCACCTCTGACCTCTGGACCCAAAGATCTGGGTCGAGGGGGGGGTGCAGGAGAAAAGAAGGACAAGGTGGTAGATGGAGGTCAGAATCAAGGGGTCAACCCGCCTCCGCCATCTTTACCTGCCACGACGCCTCCTGCTGTGGCGTCTGCTGAGAATGGAGGAGTGATCATCCAACAAGCTGCAACCAATCCCGCCCCGAACTCAAACGCCCCCCCACATCCTGCGAACCGGGGCCACCCTCCCGGTGGGTTCGACCGACCCCCAAGGCGACGCCGTCATGGCCGCTCTCAACACCAGCAGGACAAGCCTCCCCGCTTCCGCAGACTGAAGGAGCGAGAGAACGCCGCGCGCATCAACGGCGGTGTCGGCGTCATCGGCGGCGGCAGACCTTCGTCTCCTTCCCTGAATTCGGTTCAGGACAGTAATGGAGGTCCGGCGGTTGCCCCCGTCGCAGGAAACGCCCCGAACCACGGCTCCACTCTGAGCACCAACAACAACAACAACAGCGGCGGGCAGCCCAACAACACAAACAACCATCACCACTACAACCAGAGCAACGCTGCCCCAGCCCACGCCCAACACCACCACAACCACGGAGCCAAGTCTCCGGACTTCACCAACCAGAACTCGGACCAGGCCAACGAGGAGTGGGAAACCGCCTCCGAGAGCAGCGACTTCACCGAGTTCAGAGACAGGGACGCCGGAGGGGGGAAGTCCTACGTCTCCCACCATCACCACCACCCGGGTAGAGGCGGCGGCGGCGGTCTGGTGGATCGAGATATGGCCGGTAAAGAGCCTTCTGCGAATAAACGAAGCTTCTCCAGCCAGCGTCCCGGGATGGAGCGACAGAACAGGAGGGTCAGCGCCGGAGGAGGCGGAGGGAGAGGCCCTCGCGGCCCCCCGGGCGGCGGCGGCTCCGGTGCTCCAGCCAACGGAGGTGGCAACCGTGGGGAGAAACGTGGCAACTGGCCATCGCCCAAAAATAGGAAGTGATGGAGTATTAAGATGTTTTGTTAGACGAGCCCACACACCCACCCTTCCATCTTAACCCCTTCTGATTGTTATTTCATGGCTTATCTGTTGACACCCCTCACACATTAGTGGATCGTGCCGTTTTATGGAGATGGTATTCATACTCACTTCAGCTGTTCCTTTTACATCCTGCGTACCGTCCGTTTTTGTAGCACTGTCTCTTTGTTTGGTCTTGCTCTCCTTTAGTTCATGGACCCCCTTTGTTTTGTTTTTAACCGCCCTTTAACAAACACTGAGAAGCATGTGGCTGTATCGCTAAGCTATACAAGCACCAACACGGCAGAATTAAAATGTTTGCTTAGAAACCCTGAACATGTTTGGATTGGGTTAATTTTTCTATTTATGTGTTCAGTTTCCACCACACTCTGACCTTGGGTGGGACTCGGGTAGCACAGGTCTGCATTGGTTCCCTCATGGAGGCAGAAAACTTGTTTTTAATCTCTTCAGACCATAAAGGGTTGAGGTTTCTGGTGGCTTTTGTTGCATTTTTAGTTGGATTTCAGCCCCACACATGAACATAGTTCTGTAAAGCAGGTCATTAAATTACTTCCCTGCTCACACTTTCCCCCTAATTCCTCCATGAAAAGATTGTCTGGTCACTCCTCGGTGCTCACCACCACCTGCATTGATTTGTCGTTAGTATAAGTGTTTTTGTTCCTTGTTCAGATACATGGTGTGAATTTTATTTTTGCTCTAAATTGTTAACCTGCTCTGACATTTCAGTAGTTATTAGTTGCTCATTTATTTTTATTTTTCTCTCTGTAGGATTTCTTTTTCTGGCCTCACCGTAGCATAATCCTTCCCTGCAGAAATCCCACAGGCTGCAAAAATCCCCAACTGAATATAGTTTGACCAGATGTGTTTGTGACGACTGTACTGATAGCATGATGGCTTTATTTTAACAACCATTATTTCCTCAGTGATCGGCGTTTTTGTGTGTGGGTTTTTGTTGGGGTTTTTTCCAATATAATCAATTCTGACAGGAGAGGGGGAAAAAAAATCCTTCATCTAAACGCCAGACTAGATGGTTAATGCAAATGTTTATTCTTCAGTAGATAATCGTATATGTTCGAATAAGCACTCCTTGTAGTATTTTTGTTTCATTTTCTTTATTCTTTCTTTTTTGTTTTGTGGTAACATGTTCGGGGATGTTACAGGACAGGTTTCGCCGTCCGGCCCCACAGAACGGAGCCAGTGTTGTACTTTTTTAAACCAATCCTCCCCTCTTTTCTCCGCTTACTGCCGCCATGCAGAGATCCGTCGCTCCTCGAAGGACTCGACGTCTGAGGGAGGAAAGCGATTTCTCACCCGGCACACATGCAGACGGGGCGGGCCGTTAACCGGGACAATGCCGAACATGTGCAGTTCACACGGTCCGTGGGATTTTTACTTACAACAACAACAAAAAAAAATGGTGACCTGGAGTGATGTAGGATTACACTCGTAAAAAGTGTTTGTTTTTTTTATTTTTATCACACGTAGGAGACGTAAAGCAGCTTATAACAGCATCCAAAGTGAACTAAAACGATTTCCTCATTTGCATCCATTCTGTCACTGCTGTAAGTTGGGGCTCTTGTTTGTTTACTGACAATAGTTTTGAAGATTGTCTCTGGGATGTTGTGAGTAGGGCATTTGATGAACTGTGTGTGTGTGTGTGGGTGTGGGTGTGTGTGTGTGTGTGTGTGTGTGAGCGCGCGCGCCCGTGTGCATGGGTCGGTGTGTGTTTTCTGGTGTTAATAACTCGGGGAAGGGGGGGCAGGGACTGGAGGGGTTAAAGCGAACGGCAAGCGCATTTTCTGCCTTGTTTGCCCCCCCCACCTCCCTCTCCTCTCCACATGTGATTTAACAGCTATAAATCTTCTTAAATACATCCACATGTATACATTCAGCCGTGTGTATATGTTCAGCATCCTAATAAAGACTCTCTGCAGTGGAGAATTCTCACTTTCTTTCCTGTAATTTAAAGCACCGGTTCTCCAGCAGGCGAGTGAAGTTGGACGTTTTTATTTTTCACTCTGAATTCTTCTTAGCATGAAAACACCGCTGGGTGCTGCTTGCATTGCCTGTTACTGGTTTATACATTGATAGCTGTACACTTAACACTGGCTCCAAGAGTCTCTCATCCCTCCTTCAACGTTGACGTGCACATTAATGTATGTACCCATGTTAAAAAGATGAACACCAGTCGTGTGTCTCGGCGAAAGATCTCTCAAAGATTGTATTATGTTTCCAGACATACTGAGGTACACCGAGTGGTTCAAGCTGTTTTTAGCATTTATGGTTTTTAGTAAAAAAAAAAAAAAAAGGAGCCGTAATATACACACATGTATGTATATTGGTATGTATCTAAGTTTTGTCTACCCCAGCTTACATTCCCACAAACAAATGTTGCAATTTTTAGTTCAAGGGAGCAATGTACAAGCAGAGAAGTGTCTTATTATAATAAAGTTATACAGAGAAGGCAAAAGTTAAATAAACTACTTTTGATTTAATGGAAAATAATTGCAAGTCTCGTTATTGAAATGATGTTTTCTCTGCAGCCGCATTACGACTGGAAGTCTGGGTTCAGGTGACAAAATCTACAGACAAGCATCTCTATGTAGATCTATTTAAATTAAAATATCACTGAAGTTAATTTAGTTAAAAAAAATTGTGACTCATTTTCTCTTCATGGGGATTTGCATAAGATGTCTCACACTGCAAAAACAAAATCTTACCAAGTGTTTTGGTCTGTTTTCCAGTGCAAATATCAAAGTACACGTGAAATAAGACCAAACTTACAATGTTTCAGCTAAATATAGGAGCTCATTTTGATTAAATAATTTCTTAACATTGATGAAAAAGTGCTAGTTCAACTGGCAGATTATTTCACATATACTGTGGGGAAAATGTCATATTACCAGAACATTTTCATCAACGTTAAAAAATTAACTTGAGCTCCTTAACTTAATTTAAGGAGCTTAATGCTTAAAACTTTTATCTTGCTGAAAAGTTGCTTTTAAGTTAATTATGTCTTGTCTCAAGTGTACTAAGAGATTTACACTAGACAGAAATGTGTCTAGTTTTTTTGGGTTGTTTTGCAGTGAAAGGACAAAGTCACAATTTAAAAAGAGTTTGTTTTTTTTGTATAAATTTCTAAAGGCTCTTGATTATTATTCAAGTGTGGCTCAGTTCAATATGTGGTTGATTCAGCTATTGTGTAAAAGATGTCAAGGTGCAAATGTTACTGATGAGAGACCTTTAAAAACACAAAGTCTCCATGTTTAGTCTGCCATGTTTGTGTTCTTTCAATTTAACATCATAGTAAATAGGACTACAAACATTAAGTGACTCACTGAAAAACAGACTTGGTTCTATTGATGCAGTAATTAATGCTAAGGGAGCCCCAGACAAGTAAGGTTTACTCAATAGTTTTCAGTAGTCTGGCATTAAAAGTCCTTATCTAATATTTTATATGTTCATATTTTATTTTAGTTAGTAAATAGATTGTCATCGTCATCTGGCATTTTTCTCAACTGGCCTAATATTCTGACAAGACCTAATTAATCATTATATTATTTCATTTTTTTGTTTTGCTCCTTTTTCTTCAGCCATTTAAATTTTCTTTAATAATTTGTTTACATAAGATTTTTAACTTATTTTCAAAATTATTATCACAGGGATTCCTACACAGTCTTGGATAGTCCTGAATGTAATATCTTTTCAGGTCTGTATAAATATGCAAAATATTTTTAGGCTTTATTCCCTATATAATTTTCAAAAACTTGTAAACATCCACTGTTTGTCTAACATCCAACTATTCATATATCTTCTTCATTCCACTGTTATTCCACTGTTTTTTATTTTTGCAATCTAAATTTAAATCTGCCTACATTAGAATCATTTTCATAAATTCATTATGATTTCTGCTCAATAATAGACTGAAAAAGGGCTGAAAATCTCATTTTTAATCATTTTAAAAATTATTTTTAATCCCCACTAGTGTTGTACTACTGGAAGCCAACGGAAGGGGGCAGCACTGAGCCGTCTGCCGCCATAGGGAGAAGAAGATCCTGCTTAGTGAACCGGGAGGGGGTGTCCATTTTATTTACACTAGAGAAATAGCTTTGTAACTGAAAGTCGGCTTTTCTCTGGCTTTAAAAGTTAAAAAACAGGTACGTATTTATTCTGATTGGACTGGGATATTTAATAAAAAACGGAATACAAGCAGGTTCGAGCGGAAGTCGGTCTTTAGCTTGAGGCCTGTTTTCTGACGCTGCGCCATTAGCCGTTTTTAGCCTAGCGAGCTAACTTTGGCTTCAGTAACCACCGCGTTTGTTTAAAACACATTTATAATCAGAATCAACACCTGTTAATTTACACATTGCGATATGTTTGAGGAAATGTTAACAAAAGTCTTGGTTTTTAAAAATAAACCTTCACTTAAGGTTATGACTGGGTTGTTTAGCGTTAGCCATTTTAGCTCCTATGGTATGGATTTCACTCATATAGCCAATATATTTTGCGTCAAGAGTGCTATACTCTATTAATTTCCTCTTTGACAATCATTTTTATGAGCTTGTAAAAGGAAAACATTTATAATTCAGAAAAAATATTACAGAGGTGGGTAGTCTGGTAATAGTTGCACTACTTCAGCACATTTTAACTCAAAAGTAAAATGTAGTTATCCAATAACTAACTCAATGAAGGGTAAACAAGTATTTTATTAAAATGTCACTCAAGTTTTGAGTAACTGGCCATAACTTATTTTATTTTAAAAATTATGTCAGACTAAAAAATAAAGTTACGTGGTATTTTAATGAGGAAGATGGAAAAAATCCAAACATGATTACAAAACAAAGTTAGGCAGAAGAAACACTTTTCCAAATCAAAATTCTTCAATATAAATTTATGAAACCAATGATGTATATATATGTGTATATATACACTTTATATATACACATATATAATGTGTATATATTTGTTAGAAGAGAGTAAAGTGCTTTCATTGACTGTATAGTATTTATCATATTGATCTCCAAATGCCCCCAGCAGATAGAAATAACGTTTAAACAACAAACTTGTGAAATAAGACATCTCACTTCAACATAAACTGCATTTTATGTTGCACTACTTAATCATAATGTTACTCAATTTAAAATATAATGCATGGTGCAGTAAAATTACTCCTAAAAGTAATTTTTTTCCAAAAAGTTACTCAAGTAAATGACTCATTAACCTCTGGTTAATTATGTGTTGCATTCATTCAACAGCGAGGAATGGGAAACGTAACGTCCACTTCATTTGACCGAATAGTATTAGTAGCTGCTTTGTCTTAAAAATTGCTGTTGTAAGGTTTTTGTGGTTTCTGGATCAACACATTATTTAGAAATATTTCTAAACTGTTCACCTGATTTTTGCTTTTGGTTCTGATTAAACCAAAGGACCTAAAGACGCTTAACGGTTTGTCCGTTTCTTGTTGTAGATTTTTAGAGATGAGCAGTTCAGAAGAAGTATCGTGGATTTCCTGGTTTTGTGGACTGAGGGGGAATGAGTTTTTTTGTGAAGTAAGTGACCCAACTCTAATCACTTGTTGACAGTAAAAGCAAAATTAAAAGACATGTTTGGTTCCAGATTATTTAAATGCTTTGGTACTTTTCTCTTTTCAGTAATTTGATCTGTAATAATTTATTAAAACCATAAAATGCTACTTATTTAGTTTGTAATCTTCTACTTCCATTGTGATTCTGATCCTGTTTTGATCTGATTTGGTTTAGTAAACATTATGAAACCAGAATTACTCCTTGCAATGTAACATAAGTCCAGTCAGTTTTCAGCATCTGGCAACTTTCAGACGAATCTCTTCTTCATCAGGTTTGAGTTAAATTGATCTGGAGGTAAAAAAAAAAAAAAAAGCCATTAGATTCAGTCATATTGAATCAGAGGCATGTTTAAAATTTGTTGATACATTCAGTGTTCATACAAGCTGAAAAAACTATAGATTATAAGCATTTATTAAATGTATTGTCCAGATTTGCTCTATTATGGTAAAAGAAGGAAATGGGAAGCAATTATGTCTGATTTTATTCCTAAACCTCATCTTTCTGTCTATCAGCTCATCCATCGCCCATCTTTTTATCCCTTCCATCCATCCTTTAATCCTTCTTTGCCTGGCTTAAGTATTTATGTCTCTTTCATCAATTTGTTTGTCCTCCACTCTCTGCAGTGTTTTATGCACATAAGAATAAAAAACAAAACCTTTTGTCTTTAAATATGTTCGACCCAGAACTCATTAAGTAGCAAAGTTAATCTGAGAAAAAAAAAAAAAAAAATCTCCCACTAAATGTCTTTTGCGCTCCAATTATTAATCGGTTAGTTAAAAAAATAATTAATCGATCAGCCCTACATTGTACTGATAAGTCAAGCAGAAAGATTTTTTTGTTGGGGTTTTTTTTTGCTACAAATTATTTAGCGTACACTAAAGGAATGTTGCTATCACATTTTAGGCAATGAATTATTTATTTTCTATTTTAAAAAAGGTATTTGTTAGTATGTTTCTAATATTACATAAAGAATCCTTTAATGTTTAAATGAATAATTTTCACAACGTGTGACCCGGTTTATCCGACCACAAAACATCAGAACAAACAAAAATGAATTAATCTTTTATAAAAATCAAACGGATCTAAATCGATTCTCACAACCCGACCCAGAATCCAGTAGAAGTTTACGTTTGGTCTTTTGTGTTTCCCTGAACTCCAGGTGGATGAGGATTACATCCAGGACAAGTTCAACCTGACGGGCCTGAACGAGCAGGTTCCTCACTACCGCCAGGCCCTGGACATGATCCTGGACCTGGAACCGGGTCGGTACTGCTGTCTGTCGTAGTTCTGACTAAGATATTTGACTTTCATCTGTTTTTTCTCATCATAGCTTTTTAATGAAGCCCAGTTTGCTTCAGATAACGTTTTTATCCTTTTCCTCCTTCGTCCTCCTCTTAATTCACGATGTTTTATCCTAGTAAAGATGTTTTCTCCTTGTCTTCAGACGAGGAGCTGGAGGATAATCCCAACCAGAGCGACCTGATTGAGCAGGCCGCTGAGATGCTTTACGGCCTCATCCACGCTCGCTACATCCTCACCAACCGAGGCATCGCACAGATGGTAGGCGCCAAACCCGTCGCTTTTATCCTGCAGCTCGACCCGACGCTCCGGGATTGAAGACTGAAAATCATAACTTCATACTTTTTTCCCCATCAGATCTGCTGCAACTGGAAATTAGTAAAGAAACACTATAAAAAGACAAATAATTGAAGCTTCAGTTGATCCTTATGTTGTCAGAATATGAGAATAAATGAATAAAACAGAAATACAGCTTTTGTAATTAATATAAAAATACAATCTGAACCGCAAAAAAATGAGTTGTTTTTGATGTTCGGTTTGGTTTTAGTGTTATTTTAATTTAAAAGAATGAATAACAGTTTAATCAGGTGTTTCTGAAACTTGTCCTGCAGAGCACAGTTGTCAAACTCAAGGCCCGGGGGCCAAATCTGGCCCGCTGTAGCTTTTTATGTGGCCCAAATTACATCAATAAGTCCCTCCTGCTTCTTTCCACAAATCTGCTAAATTTATACAAAATCAACAAATCTTCACATTTTTTTCTGATTTTACTGCAAATTTTCTCAAGTTGGTGAAAATATTGAGTTTAATTGACTGCTGCCTCAGCCTTGCTTAGTTTTATGCTCCCTAATTGATACGGCGAGTAAATTTCTTAAAATTCCTTACAAACATTTCCATCATATGGCTCCACCAAATCTGCAATTTTGATTGCAAAAAACACTAAAACGTCACAAAATCCTGGAGGAACAGCTACTTACTGATATTTTAACAGTTGATGGGTTTTAGTAACACATTCTGGCACAACCGGCCCTTTAAGAACATTCAGATTTTTGATATGGAGCAAAATAAAAATGAGTTTGATGTAGAGGAACAAAATCTTCCAGTCAACTTAAACTTACATTTTTCTGGAAGATTCTGCAACAAGGAATCAGGGAAAATTTCAAACTTTCAGGCGTTACAGATTAAATGTTTCTCTAAACTCAATGAGATTTTATCCCAAATGATCTTGAATTTCAAAATTAAAATCAGAAAAACTTTATTAGTCGTAGAGTGAAACTTAAGTTTCACTGTAGCAGTCAGTAAAACACCAGAAAACGCCTCTGACTGAACCCATTCTGTTTTAAAGCATTCTCATGAAGATCATTTTTAGGGTTCTCCATTTGTTTCTTCATTTTTAAGACTATTTTATTTTATTTTATGTTTGAAGGTTTGTCTCAGTGATTAATTTACTGCATTCAGTAACTTTTAACAGCTTATTTTGTAGGAGAAATGTTTCAGTTTTGCTTTTGCAGAACCTGAAAGTTTTAGACGGTTTGCACATTAAATCAAATTGATGGTAAACCTGACAGACCTTTAGACTGAATTTAACACGTGATCAATTCTCTGCTCACTAAATCTGTATATACCCATTAATATCTCAGTTATTAAATAAAATGTGTTGTGTGATGTCTTTATTTACTCTAGAAAATATGAAAAAAAAACATTTTTTATTTCTGTTTAGGCCTTAAAATGTGGTTCATGTCAAAATTAAAAGCTAAATCTTGCCAATTTGACTGTTTTTTTTTTTTTTTTCTGTCATCAGCTGGAAAAGTACCAGCAGGGAGACTTTGGATATTGCCCACGAGTTTATTGTGAGAATCAGCCCATGCTTCCCATCGGTGAGTTAAAACGATGCTCTTCAAATAAAGAAGTTATTGATGACGGCATCTGAGCGTTTATTTGATTAAACCTGATTTGCTGCTGCTGTTGGAGTCAGAATATTTTCATGAAATGTTTCCTGAATTGGTGGAAATAAAAGTATTGCCTTGATTAAGTTAATCTGGGAATATTAGAGAAAAGAAAAATAATAATTCAAGTCAGAAAATCACTGCCAAAAGGGGAAAATCTGGAGACAATTAAGAAACCATTTTAAATGGTCAGTTTCTCTGATTTTACTTTTTATGTTTGAGTAAAATGAACATTGTTATTTTATTCTATGAACTGCTGACAACATGTCTCTGAAATTACAAGCAAAAATTTAGAGAAATTGTCAAAATAAGGAAAAAGATGCAGCACTTTCAGACCTCAAATACTGCAAAGAAAACAAGTTAATACTTTCAGGAACAACAATACTAATGTTTTAAGTCAGAAATCGATATTTGGTGGAATAACCAGGAGGTTTTATTGAGGTTCAGTGCAGTGGACTCTTAGTTTGTTTTTTTTACCAGAGCCGTATGTTAAACAGTTTCATTGTTTTTGTTTTGAAACCATCTGGTTATGTTATATTTTGTCCTGAGTGTTTCATTTCAATGTACAACTCCTTGTGTTTTTTTTTATTTTATTTTGGTTGCTCTTATTCATTTTCTTATCCAGATATTTATTTCCTAGATCAAAACCTCTTTTTGTTGGTCTGTAATGTTTGGTGAATAAAAATAAAAATATTAGGGATGCAGGATATTAGATTTTGGGTCGAAATCCGATATACTTAAACTCATTTGACCGCTAACCGATACCAATATCTTTCCTATACCTACTGACTGAAGCTCTGTGACTTTCTCTAAAATACTGCATTAACTTCGTCAGCTTAGCCTGCTACCAAACTCTAAAAAGGAGGCTGAAAATGATGCAACACTTTCAACTTGCTTTATGTTTAATGCCATATTTATCATGACATCTGCTCTCTCTAAGACTGTGACACTCAAACAGGCATCACTGTCTCTGGTTTGTCATATAAAAACAACGGCTTTTATATCGGTGAGTTATTTTGACAGAATTTCACAGCTAACATCGGCCCATAACGTCCTGCATCCCAGTGAAAAAAATAGAAGAAATAAAAATGTTTTCATGTGGTGAACATTGAGTTTGTGTTGATCTCCTCTCTTCCTCTGCAGGCCTGTCGGACATCCCAGGGGAGGCCATGGTGAAGCTCTACTGCCCTAAATGTATGGACGTTTACACACCCAAGTCCTCCAGACACCACCACACAGACGGAGCCTACTTCGGCACCGGCTTCCCCCACATGCTCTTCATGGTTCACCCCGAGTACCGACCCAAAAGACCCGCCAACCAGTTTGTCCCCCGGTTAGTAAAACGCGCGGTCGGCCTGAACGGCTGTTTACAGAATGGACGCCCGCTGTGTGTCGCACACAAATGCGTCCCCCTGGGAACCTAAACAGAACTAACTTGTTACATCCTTTCTTTCATGAAACATTTTCTGTTCAGAAGAAAACATTTTCTACACAGAGCATTTGAATGTAAATATAGACACTTGAAAAGAATACATGTAATTATGTTGGCTAAACAAAAACAACAACAAAATTATCAAATTTTATCTTAACTTTTCTATTCCTTTTTTAAAATTTTAATTTACATTTTTTCAAAAATTCAACGCAGTTCAATAGGATTTAAACACTTTAACTATAACAAATTTATTTATTATAACAATAATTTATCCCAAATGTTATCGCGATAAATAATAATGTTGCCGTTTTGAGACCATTTTCAAGTAATATGTTAGTAATGGCATCATAATGCAACAACACATTCTCAAATATCAATAAACTTTCAATTTTAATGAAAATTTAACACTTTAACTGGAAGACATTTTAAATATCCAAAATAAATAAACGAAACAACAAATAAAATTAATTATTTAGTCTCTTTAAACAAAATTGTCCTTCAGTCTGAGACCAGAACACCAGACTGCAGACTTTTACCATCCAGTTTTTGGTAGGAAGAGAGAAAAATGACAAATCATGCAAGTGGAAATGATTGAGCTTGTTTTAATTTGTCAGTTGATTGATTGATTTATTGCTTATTGCAGCAGGTTTGATTACCTGAACTGATTGATTAAAATGAAGACGGTTGAGTTTCTTTGTGTAGCTCATTTCAGTAACAGGCGGTTCAAAGTGTTTTATAAACATCATGAAAACATTAAAACACCTTACAGTGAAAAACAGATATCACATTTTGATGAGCGCCATCATCAAAATCATCAATACACCTCCAATATATTGATTAATGTTTCATTGATTATGTTTCAAAAGCAACTTTAAACAGGAGGTTTTTAGTCTAGAATTAAAGGAACTCGGTGTTTCGGCTGGTTTGCAGTTTTCTGGGAGTTTGTTCCAGACTTGTGGTGCATAGAAGCTGAATGCTGCTTCTTCCTGTTTGGTTCTTTTACTGGGGATGCAGAGCAGAACCAGAACCAGAAGAGGTCTGGGAGGTTGCTATGACAACAGCAGATCTTTAATGTATTGTGGTGCTAAGCCGTTCAGTGATTTATAAACTAACAACAGTATTTTAAAGTCTATTCTTTGAGCTACAGGGAGCCAGTGGAGGGACTTTAAAACTGGTGTTATGTGCTCTATCTTCCTGGTTTTAGTCAGAACTCCAGCAGCAGCATCTGGATCAGCTGCAGCTGTTTGATTGATTTGTTGGACAGAAGACGCTGTTGCAATAATTAATGCGACTAAAGATAAACACAAAGATAAGTTTCTCTAGATCTGGCTGAGACATTAGTCCTTTAATCCTGGAAATGTTCTTCAGGTGATAGAAGGCCGACTTTGTAACTGTCTTTATGTGGCTCTGGAGGTTCAGGTCAGAGTCCATCACTACTCCCAGGTTTCAGCCTGATCTCTAGTTTCCAGCTGTAATAACTGAAGCTGTGCATTGACTCTAGATCGTTCCTCTTTAGGTCAGAAGATAATAACTTCAGTTTTGTTTCTGTTCAGCTGGAGAAAGTTTTGTCTCATCCACACATTGTTTATTTAGCATCTGTCATCATGAGGCTCTGAAGGTTCAGGTCTGAGTCCATCACTGCCAAAACTCTCAGAAACTGCCGATCTCTATTTGACGTCTGTTTCTTACTGTGTGTTTCCTGCAGTCTGTACGGCTTTAAGATCCACCCCATGGCCTACCAGCTGCAGCTGCAAGCCGCCTCCAGCTTCAAGAGCCCCGTCAAGGCCATCCGCTAGGAGCAGCGACGAAGAGGAGGAGGAGGAAGAATGTGGCGAAAGGAGAGTCAGGAAAGAAGCACGTGGAGAGGGGTCAGCCGTATTTTCCCCAGATGCCCCCTCGCCATAATGGAGACTGTATTATTTTTGCTTTAGATTAGCCCATATGAGGGAAAAAGGGTAAAGATTTAAGTGTGAAATAGACAGAAGAATAAAACACACTTACACTTACACAGCTATGAGAAACACACACACACACACACATGCCGACAGAGCCACACACTTTAGATTCACCGAACTCATCCGTGCCAAAAACAGAAGGTGGGAGGAAGCAGAGGGACGGCGGGGCTTCGTGGCACTGCAGTTTGTTTCCTGGTGAGCCTCCATCTTTGCTAAGCTTCCTCTCCCGTTTGGATGCTGCTGGGAGGCGGGTTTTTATTTTCACTTCCTCTTCATCGTCACTCATCAAAGCAGGAAAACACGGAGCTACTTCTGAGGCGGTTGTGTGGAACGTTGTGTTAAATTTGCCTTAAGGTGCAGAAAATAATCAAATCTGACTTTGTGAGTCGTCAAACAATTGTAATTAATGCCGCTGTGTAACAACCTCCTGCATGTGAAAGCAGCCGCCAGTAGAAACGCAGCTTCTGCTCTGAATGTCGGCAGATTTCCTCCCCCGCGCAGATTCAGCTTCGCCGCAGAAACAGTTTGACGTCGAGACGTTTCATCCATTCACAAACTAAAAACGCTGATAAATGGTTTGTAGGACTCGCTGTTTGTCAACGCAGCTGGTTTAGTTTGTGTTTTTTTGTTTTTGTTTGCTTTCCTCTTCTTAACAAGGAAGCTGTAAATGTGACCTTTTGACCCTGCTGGCTTGTTTTTATGTTTAGCTAAAAAAAAAAAACCCTTGAAGTTCAACTTTGCTCTGATTTCAGTTTAATGTTTCTTTATACTTCATAATTTATATTCATTTAGTCCCATTAAAAAAAATATTAAATAAGGATTCATAATTGGACTTAAAATATGTCATTTGGTTTGATCAAACATCTGAGTTTAACTTTCTAACAGATAAAAACCTGTCAATAAAGAGGATTTTATTTTGATTTATATTTGGATGATCTCCATCAAAGATTTATTTTAATTGCAGCTTGATTGTTTTTGCTGCTGAGAGCGAACCTGCGTAGTTTTGCAGATTGTTTTGTTTGTTTTAGTGTTTAAGTATAATCCTTAATCTGGATTAGACGCTACAGAAACTATTTTTGAGAATTTTTACAAACAAAAACGATCACAAATTGATTTAAAACACTCATTTATTGTAAGACACTCCAGTCTATATTTGAAAAATTTTAGTTTTCTTGTTAAAATAGTCGATCGGTGGTGAAAAAAAATAAAATAAATGAATCGGGTGATTATAAACCTCCTGTAGCTCAACGTTTTCATCCCACAAAGTTTATAAAAACTGATGGAAATTTTATGAAATATTTTACAGATGCTGAACTTTGTGGATTCTGAAATGGAAATATTGGAGAGGTTTTGTTTGGTGTGGGGTCAAGGGTCACTTCATTTCCCTAAAACGGCTTCCTGAACGTGGACTGAACAGCTTTGTGTGGGTTTCTTCTAGTTGTTTGTATTTATTGCCTTCTATCCATCATTATGATCAAATATCATGATTAATCCGTTTGTATGTGCTGAACGGTTTCTGCTGCAGCCCTCGTGGTTCTGATCCACGTTCTGGCTCACGATCAAACCAGAATAATGAAGTTGAAGTTAGTAATCTGTGTTGGCACTGAAGGTTTTGCTAGAAACACAATGTGGAGCCACTTTAGCCGACTTAGATTTTTTTCTTTAAGTTAATTTTGTTTAATTTTCTGGGTTTGGTTGCATTCACTGACTGACCTCCTGGTTTCTACCTTTTTTGCTCTTTAGCTGCCCCCATAACCGCAGTAAATAAATCTTAACTCATAAAATAAATAAAAACATAAACATGTCAAACTATTTCTGAGGAGTTCGACAATCTGAATCCATCAGCTCGTTCTTCTGCTGCACCGATCCGACTTCAGCCTCTCCGTTTTTATTTATGTTGAGCTTCAGAGACGGACTCTCCAGATCTGTTTACCTTTTCTTTTCACTTTTTCCCCTCAGTTTTTGATGGACTCAACAGACCGCCCCGCTCGTTTGTGTGACTGCAACTGTGTTTTCTTTTCAAGACTTTATGACACAAGAGAAACTGTATTTATGTGTCCAGATTTTAACTCATGTTTGTGTTGTTGTGTTTGTGCGACTGGAAGGCTGAGCAGGATTCGGAAACTCAATAAACTTCTATTTTCTTTTCATGTCCTTTGTCGTCTCTGTTGAAATTCAGCCTTGGTGCCACCAGGTGGCACTATAGAGAAAGTTAAAATTATTTTCTGAATAGTTGATCACAATTTTGTATTTTACTGTAGCATAACTTTGTCAGTGTAATTAATATTTACTGTAATTCTCAAACTGTATTTAGATAGGAAAAAATGACATTGTGGTTTATTTCTGTAAACGGTACAGATATTAATATGCAAAATTCACATTTTACACGTTTTTATACTTATATTTAGGTCTTTGTTTTATTCTAAAAACAGTTAAACTGCTTAAAAAACAAAGAAAGACCCAGCTGTTTTTTTTGGTGATTTGGAAAATGAGACGTTTCAAAAATCAACCGACCGTTGAGTCGCGCTGCGCCGTTACCTAGCAACGTCACCTAGCAACCCGATCGAGCGCCATTACGTTTTGTCAGCTCGTTTTATTGCTGTCTGCGCTGTACAACGGCATTTCAGGGATTAAAATGGTAAAATATATGAGGTGGAATTGACTTTTCTGCATTTCATAAAAGTACATTTAAATTATGTGATATGTAATATTTCTGTCTTAAAAAGTCTTTTTGTGTGTGTGCATAAGGTACATGTGTAGGGCAAATTATGTACCAATGAGTATTATTTACAAAAATTAGATAAATATATCTACTTTTGATAAATATACACATATCAGTGTTTTTTTCTGATTTTGGACAATCCCAGGTTACAATAATGCTTAAGAAAGTATCGATTTGAATAAATAGGACGGTGGGAATAACTTCATTTTCTACTTTATTCGTATAAATTGACATTTTAGGGCTTAAAAATGAATACATATGTATGGGGAGGACTGTCATGGTGGAGCAAATTATTTACAAACATCTTTTCCATAAAAGTTGCCAATTCAGATGTCTTTGGACACAGATTCACATATGATTCCTCACCAAACTATTTCTGAATCCCAAATGTCTGTGTGTGTGTTTTCCTGTAGAGAAGAAAGGGCGTTTTCCTGTTTTGGGGTGTGGCTGCAGGGATATTTCACATGACTCTTGACAAACAGCAGTTAAGTGGGCAGATTTCCACAGCATTAACACAAAATCACAAGATTGCAGTGCTGTTGCTATGGTTATGTTTACCTCCTGGCTACTGTTTCGTCGTCCTCCTGCAGAGACGCAAGCAGGAAATTAAAACTGCTTCTACACACAGCTTGAACATATGAAGGCCGTATTTCGGCTGCCATTGGAAATGACTGGAAAGTCTGGGTTTTCCTCATGTGGCTGCTAAGTTTCTGCAGTGGAAGAAGAGGAGGAGTCTTCCTCTTGACTCAGGATAACCTCAAACCACAGCCTGGGACCTTCCCTTCTCCTCCGCCTCCTGTTTTATGAGTTGTTTGAACGCCGGAGGAGTCACAGGCTGACGCACCGAGCTGAGACGGTTTCTAAACGCAGACAGTGTTTGACTTAGAATCAGATGTTGCAGTTGGGGAATTTTTCCACACCCTGATGCAGCAATTTGGTTTTGTATAACTTTTAGGTGGCATAGTAGAGTAAAAAATAAATAATAATCCATGTTAATTAGAATATTACATATTGTAGCTTACATTTTTCTATAGCTTACTAATTTATCTGGAAATTAGATCCACAGAATATGATTTTAATACAGAAATGATTTCCAAGAGACTGTCACTGACCAATTAAAACATTTTAAAATATAAACATATGAGCTTAATAAATAATATATTTAATATCTGCTCAAAAATTATTTACAAAAGTCACTTTTGACCTGATAAATGGGCCCCATTGGAAAACATATTCTACATTATTAGATATGACCAAGTGATACGATGAAGTATTAAGGCCACGCAAAAAAAAAGTTGTAATATTATGAGAATAGTCACAAAATTATCAGAATAAAGTCACATTGAAAGAATAAAGTTGTACAAGAATAAAGTAGAAAATAATATGAGAATAAAGTCGTAATAAAAAACAGTCATAATTTGACATTAAAGTTGTAATAATTTGAGAATAGTCATAGTATTACAACTTTATTCTATACGACTGTATTTTCATATTATGAAATTATTTTCATAATTTTATAACTTTATTCTTGTGATTTTATATTATTTTATTTCTTAGTATGACCCTAGTAATTCATCATAAAATGGAAAGTTGAATGGAAGGAAGAACTGTGGCACAGAAGGGTGTCTCAGCAACAACTGTCACATTTCTCTTTGTTAAGCCACTTCTAAACCAGAGGCAACATCAGAAGTATCTATATTGATTAGTTATTGATCAGTTATTGAGATGCTGATTTCATTTCCTAACTGGACTTTGTTCCACCCACACTGCCAAAAGGATTCATGGTTTTATTCACCAGAGCTGAACCTCATAAGAATCTGTGAAATTATTTTTGTCTATGAAAGCAACATTAGCAACATTAGCATCTTTGACGCCTGATTGGTGCCACAACTATTTGAGAACAAATTTTATAGCTGATGTTTAGCTGCTTCTAAAGAAGAAAAACTTTTCATTTTCACACTTTTTTCTTTTACTGTAGTCGTCTACTCTTGGTGCCATTTGTATATATTTTTTCTAATAATATGAAATGTGTTGGTTAATAAATCCAAACATGAGAATTAGCGTCTAGAGGAGGAGCCGTCACAAGGAACTGATCAACCAATCAGAAGCAGACTTTGTTGTACAGCCAATAAGAAGAACTTTCTCAAAATAAACAAAACTATTTCATTTTTCAGACTAAAAATGTCAACAATATGTCATTAGATACATAACTATTTTTTAATTTAATGTTTAAAATATGCAATTACATTATTTAATAAAACATGTTCACTGAATCACACGACCAGAGTCCAACAGCCATTGAGTCAGTGTGTTAAAAATATAAACATTAATGAGTCAGATGAGTAACCTGACCATCACAGTGGAACAAATGTAAAGTCCATTTAAAGTAATATGATTTTATATGTTTTGGAAATAAGAAGATGTTTTAATTGCTGTTTAAATATTCAACAGAAAATTTTAAAAACACCCGGAGAAAAAGATAGTTAAAGTTTTAAACAGAAAAAGGAAGTCGTCACTATAATTATTATTAGTTTTTTACATTTATTTGATTGGAAGAAAAAGTTTATTTCTTTGCAGTACAGTCCCTAGAAAAAGTTTTTACTCCCTTTTTCTAGGAAAGGCTGTACAAACACATTTCCTAGAAAAGAAAAAGGCTTTCCTTTTCTAGGAAATAGGAAAAGATTGATTTATCAAAGCAAATCGATTTGCTTTGATAAATCAATCTGATCAAGAAAATTTGGCTTTTTGCCCGTAAAAATGTACAAAAACAAAACCTTTAATGTCAAAGTGAAAATTGATTTCCACAAAACTAACAACAATTAAATAAAAATATGTAATGTAGAATAAGTGCTTGCATAAATATTCACTCCCTTTAAAGGAAAGGGATGGGATTCAGAGAATGTGACTGACCTAATTTAACTTAGCTCAGTCAATTTTACCTAAAATTTTACTTAAACTTTAAGTAAAACAAAGACATTTTGAATAATGTCAACTTTGTGTTAATTGTGTCATGACTTACAGAATGACACTTAATGATAACAGTCCTAAATATTCATAAAGACTTACTCATGTTCATGACAGCTGTTATGTTATGTTTATGACAGAGTCATGACTGTCTTATTCACAACCCGTTAAATAAAGTGTTACCCTCGTCTTTTCCAGCAGCCATTGTACTGTGCATACAGCGGTAAAACCAGCTGACCAAACGCGCTCGAGTTCAGCTTTGGTTGTTAAGTAGGGGTAGAGGTAGGGTTGCTAGGTAACAGCACAGTGCCCACTGACTTGTGATGTTTGGAAACTGCCCATTTTCTGGACATAAAAAACATGAACTTAGAGCAAAAAACATCTGAATGATTTTTTTAAGCTCTTGGTTTTCAGAAGCAATAAAAACCCAAATGGAAGTTTATAAATGTGCATTTTGCATTATAGGTTCCCTTTAAATATTTTTTACTTATTTTTCATTACTTTGTAGAAATCAGTTTTCATTTCAAATTTAAGGAGTTTTTAAAAATGTATTTCTTTTGTCAGAAAAACTAAATTTTGTTGATAATAACTGATTTGTGAGAGGTAAAACTTCCAAGCAGGTGAACTTTTTCTTTCGGCACTGATTGTTCAAATATGTCGGGTTTTTTTTTTATATTTCTTTTCGTTTCTCCGCCGCAGTTCGGTGAATAAGGATCAGTCTGTTTGCCACACGCCTTCTCAACATGTTGAGAAACACAGAGGATCTGTGGGCAAAACAACAGAGCAGCATTTCCCCGAGCCGCCTGCCTCCTCCCTCAGCGTTTCAGCATCGTGACTCTGCAGAAGTCATTTCATAACTGACCGCCCTCCAGCAGAAATCTGCTTCACGATCAGATAATCACCAAATTACTCTCATGGAAACAGGAAAACCTTGGAAACACACAACTCCATTACTCTGTTTGAAACTCTTGTTGTTTGTTCGCAGACTTTCAACCACAACAAACATTCAGGAATGTTTGAGAGCAAAGCAGAAAATATGGGGCCTGATCAGAACCCCTCCCGACAAAAGTCCAGTTGGTTCTTTTCCACCTACTAAACGTTAAATGAGAGGAAACACCAGCAGGAACTTCCCACCGTTAAAGGTCCGCCATTATTCTTCACTGACCAAAATATACACTGCAAAAACACAAAATCAGCAAGTATTTTTTATAGTTTTATAGAGCAACCAACTTAGTACACTTAAATTAAGACAAAACTAACTTTAAAGTAACTTATAAACAAAATATATGAGCTTGTTTTAAGTAGATAATTCCTTGGTATTGATGAAAAGTTTAATTTTCAGATTATTTCACTTATAACTTGGGGAAATTGTCTTGTTGTAAGTAAGTTTATCCAATTGAACTAGAACTGTTGCATCAATATTAAGGAACTACTGACTTAATACAAGCTGCCATAACTTGCTGGTAAGTTAATTTAGTCTTATTTCAAGTGTAATAAGATATTTTCACTAGAAAATAGACTAAAAGTACTTTATAATATTTGCTGTTTTTGCAGTGAATGATATACAAAACATGTTCATTACATTTAATATGCAAAATCTTTCTCAGATGTTTAGATACATACTCCAGTGCCTTAAAAATCTACTTAAGTACAGTAATGAAGTACTTTTACTTTTTTACGTTACACTTCTGTCACTGAGAAATATCAACAACAGACATCAGAGTCTGATTCTAAAAACCAGGCTTGAGTACAGAAGAGATAAAGATGCAGGACAGGAAGAAGTACAGGAAGTTGGAAACTCTAATAGTTAGAACGTCATCCGAGATAAGAAGTGAGGGATCTGAGACACAGACAGAAGGAACCAGATTATTTTCTGCTGTTCTGCTTTGAGCTCCAGGCTTGTATTACACTGCAAACTCACACTGTATTTCCCTTCCACCCATGTGCAAGATTCATTTCACCAGAAAATCTTCCTCTTTTGCTTCGCTTACAGTTTTTGCCCATCCTGTCCCCAAAATATATTCAGTGACATATTTTCAGTAAATGGAACGTTTTTAGAGAAATTCACATTTTGCTCTTTTTTGTGCTTCCATTTGTGTCTCTGCTGTTTCTTAAATAAACATCCAACCATTTTTTGGGGCAATAAGTCAATGTTTTTTTGGCGTCTGGAAAATGAGCCGTTTCAAAAGCCTCCATTAAGGCACAGCGCAGTTACCTAGCAACCCAAGCTGAGCTCCAACATGTTTGGTGAGCTGGTTTTACCCCTTCATGCCCAGTACATGAAGGGGTAAAACAGCTTCTACCAGCACAATGGCTGCTGGAAAAGACGAGTGTTTTTTTGTCGACCTACTATTCAGAAACCACTTGCTGCATTCTTGTTGGTTGTGCAGGAGTCTCCACTACTGCTTGTCAAAGAGATGCAGTCATGTAACTCAGCATCTGTTTGCAGCCATTTTTCTATGCGATTGTAAACTTTGAGTTGGGGGCGTGGCCACCAGCAGCTTCTTTGGATTTAAAGTGACGGGAGCTCCTTAAACAGCTCCTTCTGAAAGGACCTCATATAGGCAGAACTTTTATTGGAGAATGATTTTGTACAAAAATTAAAAAGAACATGTTTTGTGTCGCCCGCAGATCCATCCTAAATGTGTCACGTTTAGATAAATGGGTGTTTCAAAAGTTAAAAATTATACCCTTTATTTTTACTGGAAAATGTCTAAGAAATTATACATGGGTTGGGTAGCAACTAGTTACATTCACTTGAGAAGATTTACTTTGAGGCATATTTTTACTACGCTGCACTTTGACCTTTACTTGAATAATTTTATTTTGAAGTATTTCAACTCTTACTTGAGTAAAATTCCTGGATTTTCTACCCACTGAGTAAAAAACAAACATGTTTAACAGAAAATTCACCGTCAACACACGCACAGCTGCAGTTTTTGTTAAAGTTTAATACGTGTTTTTGTTGAAAGAAACTGATTTGGAAAAATGTCTTTTGCCAGATTTTTTGATGATGTAATTTTTAAATATTAAGTGATTAATAATTTGATCAGTTACTCAGTACTTTCTACCAAATACTTTTTTTACTCTTACTTGAGTAATTTCTTTTTAAAGTACTTGAGTAGAACTATGTAGAAGTAGCTACTCTTACTTGGGTGAATGATAAAATGTAGGAAGCAGAGGAGGTCACCGCTCCCCCACTGCTTTCTGCACAGTGACCCCCGCCCACATTCACCTGTGTTGAATCCACCGTACCGTGAAGTCCGCCCGCCCGTCCGGACTGGGTCGCGGTGACGTCTCGGTCCAGAAGGTGGAGGGTTATAAAAGGAAAAACTGCGCTCTTCCTCCCAGATCATAACGGTCTGAGTTTTCACAGACACGCAGCGCCTTTTCTTTCTCCTCCTTCGCGAAGTTTTTTTTTTTATTTGTTTGTTTTTCTCGACTTTTCTCCAGAGATGAACAGAATTGCTTTTGTCTTCGTCGTCGGACTCGCCTTTGCAGTCGGTAAGGAGCGGCTGATTAATTTGATCAATGAAACGAAGATAACGGTGTTTCATCTGTCAGAGTTCATGCAGAAACGACAATTTATCAACTTTTCCCCGCTGCTATTTACTACTTATTATTACAATTTGTACCATAATTCGCCCCCAGGACAAGTTTGGAGGTTTTAAATTAGAATTTACGCGTTTTTAGTAAATGAGGTCACATCTTATATCATTTACCTTTATGCAAAAATACCACATTTTTTTCGTCTTCTTTTGTTTTCACATAAAATGTGTTTCAAATTTAGTCGGGTTGGTTTTGTTTAGAGTCCAAAAGTCTTTTTTTTTTTGGCTTCAGTTTTGCAGGCTGGGTGTGTTCAGCTGATGACTCAGAAATAAATAAGATCTGATCATAAAAAAAAAAGATACTTTAATCCAATCATGAATAAAACACCGTTAAGGATCACGTTTGGGTGTGGTCGTTTGACACGGAAGGTATTTTTTAAAAGATTAATTGGATTTTGGTAACTGTAAGTAATTTTTTTTTAGCATTAATTTATTTAGATGTTGCAAATAAAACGATTCTGTTGGATTTTGCAAAGATTACATGGTTTTCATAAAGTCCTTTAAGGTTTTTAAAAACAAAAAACTGGCCACTTTATGAGGATTAACTAGCTAAGACGCAGATCCAACAAATTGTCAACTCTGGTTTATTTTGACCAGATAATTTAATTTAGTTGCATCAGGAAGTTCTTAGAACTGGTCTCTGTTGACGCCATTGGAGAACAGATGAACTCATTTCATGCCCAACACTGGAGGAGATTTTGATACGTCGTCCTGCTGAAAGCAGACTTCACCCGAAGGGCAATAAATGAATGCAAGATTTCTCAGACAGGCTGTGCCAAGTAAAAATCTCCCACGTCATTATTTGGCCACATCTGCTGGCTTGAACCAGTGACCAAAACTATGATGCATTCATGCTTCTGGTTGTTTACACCAAATTCTGGTCCAACTGTCTTAAAAAACACGACTCATCAGACCAGGCAACGTTTTCCTAACCCTTTATTGGCCGGTTTGAAGAGGCTGTAAGGTGACAGGAGAGGCACAAGGTGTGGCCTTTTCCTGTTTTAGCCCATCTGTTTTAAAGTTCAATGGCTATTTTATCCATTATGACTATTTTTATGTGGTTTTGTGTGAAATTTTTGTAGCTTCTTAAATTTCCAGGTCATCCCATTTGGCACCAACAATCAATTTATGTTCAGAGTCAATTAAATATCCTTTCCTATTGGCCTTCGGCCGTTTTAGCCCCCACCCCCTGCTGTTTTTGACCATTTTCTGTAGTTTTGTGTGAAAGTCCTTGTCAATAATTGGTTTCCTAGATCAGACCAACCCATCTGGCACCAACAATCATTTCATGTTCAAAGTCACTTAAATATCCTTTCCTATTGGTCTTGTGTTTTAGCCCATTTTCTCCAAAGTTCAATGGCTATTTTCTTTATTTCTGATCATTTTTTTGAGGTTTTGTGTGAAAATTCTTGTAGTTTCTTAAATTCTCAGATCAGACCATTTGGCACCATCAATCATTTCATGTTCAAAGTCATGTATATATTCTTTCTTCCCCGTATATTCGGTGCAGACATCAAGTTAGCTGCTGCCATATGATTCTCTGAGCTGCTGTTTGTACGATCAACTATGAGGTGTACCTAATAAAGTTTCCATTTAAATTATGGTAAATTGTGTCATCTGTGGTTGCAATTGCCTGAGGACTGAAACCGTTGCACTCCAGGTGATTTTATTTCAGATTTTATTTCGGTTGACAGGGAGATAAACAACAACACCAACAGGGAGGGGTGGGGTGTGTTTTCAGTTATTTTTCTTGCATCATAATGAATAAGCTGGAGTCTTGAGGTTTGATTTTGAATATCAAGAAATGGCTTAAAATTACTCTGAGCAGACAGTTCAGAATAAGCACATCTGTCTAATTTTACTTCTGGGAAAAACTTGTTTTGTTGGTGGAAGTTTCAGTGACTTTATGGGGCATTTTTGCAATTCGAACTGGGTTAATTTTTTATGTAGTCTGCTTGAAACATCTTATTTAACTTACCAAAAATGTGTCAAATATAGTGGTGCTGTTATTTAATGATAAAAGATGAATAGCTGTTGCAGGAAAAGGTAAAAGAAGCTTGTTGTTGGTCCATGTTTTCTGAATGGGTAACATCATGTTGCAATAATAAATACGTTTTGAATTGTTATTGTGGCTAACTGAAAAATTCCTCATTTCAAGTGTAACTGTTGTACAAATCAATGTTCAGTCTCCTTTTGAGCTAGTTTTAAATCTTTAGATTTCTTTCTTTCTTTTTTTTTGTTACAATTTTGGCACTAGGAAGTTGTTGATTTATTAGGCTAATGCTAACATCACCTGTTAATTTTATGTTTTATTACAACTCCAATATATCAGATTACTCTATTGGTGTATTTTATTTACAAAGCATACATACGTAATCCTTATGTTTGTCTCAGGTCCAGTAGGTTGACATTCAGGTTCACTGTATTTATTCTAATAAAAGAGAACATCAAGTTTGTGGTTAACTTTAGTCCAGCAGCTTCTGCCCTATACATTAAGTAAAATATAATAAATAACTTTAAACAAAATACAAATCAATAGCTCCCAATGAGCAGTTAGCAGCAGTTAGCATTTTTAAAATTAAACCTAGCTAAAATGGACAACATTAACACTTAAACATATACAAAACATAGCAAGATTACTCATAAAACACTTTATATTATTAAATTTGTCTAAAATATATGTTAAAATATAAGATTAGTAAAGAAAACACAGAGCTAATTCTAACAGTTACTAACGGCAACAGAAAACGGGGGAGGAGCTGTGTGTTACTGGTTGCTATGGTAACCACAGTCAAGAGCAACATAATAGAACTTAAAACACCAATAAATGTCTGGAGAAACAATTTGTTGATTTAACAAAAATAAATAAACAAATTTTTGATAAACTTCTCATTTATAATAAAACCCTGTTACACATAAACATAGTACAGAATAAATTACATAAAAATATATTTTTAAACCAAATGCTAATGAAAAGTCCAATCCAAACTTCAGTTTGAATCATCTACTGGGTAACTGTAGCTTTGTAGCATTAATTTAATGAATAATAAAGAAAGCTCCTCCATGGGCTGCCACCTTATCGTGGTGGAGGGGTTTGAGTGTCCCAATGATCCTAGGAGCTATGCTGTCTGGGGCTTCATGCCCCTGGTAGGGTCACCCAAGGCAGACAGGTCCTAGGTGAGGGACCAGACAAAGAGCAGCCCAAAGACCCCAATGATGAAGGAAAACTTTGGACTTGGTGTTCCCTCGCCCGGACGCGGGTCACCGGGGCCCCACTCTGGAGCCAGGCCTGGAGGGGGGGCACGATGGCGAGCGTCTGGTGGCCGGGCTTTTACCCATGGAGCCCGGCCGGGCTCAGCCCGAAGAGGAAACATGGGCCCCCCCTCCCATGGGCCCACCACCCGTGGGAGGGGCCAAAGGGGTCGGGTGCAGTGTGGGATGGGTGGCAGCAGAGGGAGGGGACCCTGGCGGTCCGATCCTCGGTTGCAGAAACTGGCTCTTGGGACGTGGAATGTCACCTCTCTGGTGGGGAAGGAGCCGGAGCTAGTGCGTGAGGTCGAGAGGTTCCGGCTAGAAATAGTCGGTCTCACCTCGACGCACGGCTCTGGTTCTGGAACCAGTCTCCTTGAGAGGGGCTGGACATACTTCCACTCTGGAGTTGCCCAAGGTGAGAGGCGTCGGGCAGGAGTGGGCATACTTGTTGCTCCCCATCTCGGCGCCTGTACGTTGGGGTTTACCCCGGTGAACGAGAGGGTAGCATCCCTCCGCCTACGGGTGGGGGGACGGGTTCTGACTGTCGTTTGTGCTTACGGGCCGAACGACAGTTCAGATTACCCACCCTTTTTGGAGTCCTTAGAGGGGGTACTGGAGAGTGCTCCTCCTGGGGACTCCCTTGTTCTGCTGGGGGACTTCAACGCTCACGTGGGCAATGACAGTGAGACCTGGAGGGGCGTGGTTGGGAGGAACGGCCCGCCCGACCTGAACTCGAGCGGTGTTCTGTTGCTGGACTTCTGTGCTCGCCATGGATTGTCCATAACGAACACCATGTTCAAGCATAAGGGTGTCCATATGTGCACTTGGCACCAGGACACCCTAGGCCGCAGTTCGATGATCGACTTTGTCATCGTTTCATCGGATCTGCGGCCGTATGTCTTGGACACTCGGGTGAAGAGAGGTGCGGAGCTGTCCACTGACCACTACCTGGTGGTGAGTTGGCTCCGGTGGTGGGGGCGAAAGCCGGTCAGACCTGGCAGGCCCAAACGTGTTGTGAGGGTCTGCTGGGAACGTCTGGCGGAATCCCCTGTGAGACGGAGCTTTAACTCCCATCTCCGGCAAAACTTCGAACACGTCCCGGGGGAGGTGGGGGACATGGAGTCTGAGTGGACCGTGTTCCGTGCCTCCATTGTCGAGGCGGCCGATCGGAGCTGTGGCCGCAAGGTTGTCGGTGCCTGTCGCGGCGGCAACCCTCGAACCCGCTGGTGGACACCTTCGGTGAGGGATGCCGTCAGGCTGAAGAAGGAGTCCTATCGGGCCTTTTTGGCCTGTGGGACTCCGGAAGCAGCTGATGGGTACCGGCGGGCGAAGCGGCATGCGGCTCGGGCGGTTGCTGAGGCAAAAACCCGGGCGTGGGAGGAGTTTGGAGAGGCCATGGAGAAAGACTTCCGTACGGCTTCGAGGCGATTCTGGTCCACCATCCGGCGTCTCAGGGGGGGGAAGCGGTGCAGCACCAACACTGTTTATAGTGGGGATGGTGTGCTGCTGACCTCTACTCGGGACGTTGTGGGCCGGTGGGCAGAGTACTTCGAAGACCTCCTCAATCCCACCAACATGCCTTCCACTGAGGAAGCGGAGCCTGGGGACTCTGGGTTAGGCTCTCCAATCTCTGGGGACGAGGTCGCCGAGGTGGTTAAAAAGCTCCTCGGTGGCAGGGCCCCGGGGGTGGATGAGATCCGCCCGGAGTTTCTTAAGGCTCTGGATGTTGTAGGGTTGTGTTGGTTGACGCGACTCTGCAATGTCGCATGGACATCGGGGGCAGTTCCCCTGGATTGGCAGACTGGGGTGGTGGTCCCCCTGTTCAAAAAGGGGGACCGGAGGGTGTGCTCCAATTATAGAGGGGTCACACTCTTAAGCCTCCCTGGCAAGGTCTATTCAGGGGTCCTGGAGAGGAGGGTCCGTCGGATAGTCGAACCTCGGATTCAGGAAGAGCAGTGTGGTTTTCGTCCTGGTCGTGGAACGCTGGACCAGCTCTACACCCTCGGCAGGGTCCTGGAGGGTGCATGGGAGTTCGCCCAACCAGTCTACATGTGTTTTGTGGACCTGGAGAAGGCGTTCGACCGTGTCCCTCGGGGAGCCCTGTGGGGGGTTCTCCGGGAGTATGGGGTACCGGGCCCTTTGATACGGGCTGTCAGGTCCCTGTATGACCGGTGTCAGAGTCTGGTCCGCATTGCCGGCAGTAAGTCGGGCTCGTTTCCGGTGAGAGTTGGACTCCGCCAGGGCTGCCCTTTGTCACCGATTCTGTTCATCACTTTCATGGACAGAATTTCTAGGCGCAGCCAAGGTGTTGAGGGGATCCGATTTGGTGGCCTTAGGATCTCATCTCTGCTTTTTGCAGACGATGTGGTCCTTTTGGCTTCATCAGATCGTGATCTGCAGCTCTCGCTGGAGCGGTTCGCAGCCGAGTGTGACGCGGCCGGGATGAGGATCAGTGCCTCCAAATCCGAGGCCATGGTCTTGAGCCGGAAAAGGGTAGAGTGCCTTCTCCGGGTCAGGGGGGGTGTCCTGCCCCAAGTGGAGGAGTTTAAGTATCTCGGGATCTTGTTCACGAATGGGGGAAGAAGGGAGCGGGAGATCGACAGGCGGATTGGCGCAGCGTCTGCTGTCAAGCGGGCGCTGTACCGGTCCGTCGTGGTGAAGAGAGAGCTGAGCCAAAAAGCGAAGCTCTCGATTTACCGGTCGATCTACGTTCCCACCCTCATCTATGGTCATGAGCTTTGGGTCATGACCGAAAGAACGAGATCGCGGATACAAGCGGCCGAAATGGGTTTTCTCCGTAGGGTGGCTGGGCTCTCCCTTAGAGATAGGGTGAGAAGCTCAGTCATCCGGGAGGGACTCAGAGTAGAGCCGCTGCTCCTTCACATCGAGAGGAGCCAGTTGAGGTGGCTCGGGCATCTGGTCAGGATGCCTCCTAGACGCCTCCCTGGTGAGGTGTTCCGGGCACGTCCCACCGGGAGGAGGCCCCGGGGAAGACCCAGGACACGCTGGAGGGACTATGTCTCTCGGCTGGCCTGGGAACGCCTCGGGATTCCCCCGGAGGAGCTAGAAGAAGTGGCTGGGGAGAGGGAAGTCTGGGCCTCCCTTCTGAAGCTGCTACCCCCGCGACCCGACCTCGGATAAGCGGAAGAAGATGGATGGATGGATGGATAAAGAAATCACTTCTGGACATATTTGCTATGCTAAAGCTAACAGGTTGTTTATTTTGTAGGCTAAAGCTAATGTTGCTTGCTAACAACATTAGCTTTATGTGGTTTTCATGTTCTGGAAACCAATAAATCAGTCAGTAATTACTCATTCTATTAAAAAAAACAGATTCAATGGTGTGAGTAATTGTAGTTGAATGACACATTTGCTAAGCTAAAGCTAGCATTTTTTTTATTGTGTAGGCTAAAGCTAATGTAGCTTGTTAATACATTTGCTAATTTCAATGTCTGGAGTCCAATAAATCAGTCAGATTATTGTTTTTTATTTCCAAAGCAAAATATAAACATACATAAACACAGTACACAATAAAGTAAATAAGAAATATTTTATAATCAAATGCTAACTTCAGTTTGTGTAATCAGTGAAGAGTCAGTTTAACCTTTATATGTTTCTTTAAAGATCCAATGTGAGTAACTGACTGATGAAACACGGAGCTCAGGTTTTTCTGCAGCCTGTGTTCTGCTGGATTCACTTTAATGCTGTTATTGCAGATCAGGGTGAGGCATCGGGTTTGAGGTTCGGTGCAGGTTTTTTTCCACACTCTTTAAAATCAGTGAATCATGTCTCAGCTTGCCTGAAAAATTCCTCAACTTGTAAAAGTTGTTTTCTCAAATTCCCTAAACGCAGAGGAGCTTCAAATATACCATTTGTCCTGCATCCGTTGTGTCCCGGTTTTGTTCCTGGGATTCCTTCCACCATCTTGACTCGTTCTCATATTTCACACCGTCAGAGGGCACTGACCTCACTCTCGCATTGCTGAGCCTAAATATGTTACTTTGTGACAGAAGATTGAGTCACAAATGGCGAAAATGACATGAGAATTGATGAGGAGGTCAGGTTTAGGGAAGTGGATGGTTTTAGCCATGTTGGCTAAACAATGTCACAGGCTACTGGGAGGTTTCCCCAAACAACGACTGCCAGAAAAATAAGCACAAAGTTTCACCTCCGGGTAACTTTTAGGTTGTTATGTCACGACTTTTCCAGAGAGGGAATAAGAAAACAAGGTGGCTGTTGATTTAGTAGCTCTTCTGAGGAAGCCTTGGTTGTACTTTATGTCTAGTTACTTAAAAACAGTTTAGTTTGTTGCTGCTTTATTGTGTTTGTACTTTAGTTTCTACTGCAAATCTCTTAATTCACTTGAAGTAAGTCAAAAGTTACTCATAAGCAACATTTCTGAAAAATATGAGTTTGTTTTAAGTACATAATCCCTTAATATTGATTAATCCCTTAATATGGATTGATTTAAAAACTTCTAGTTCCGCTGGTAGATTCTTTAATTTAATGGAAAAAATGTCTTATTATAAGTGTAATAAACTCCCAGTGGAGCTATTACCTTGTTTGGATCAATATTAATGAATTATTTAACTAAAACAAGCTACTATATGTTGCAGAAATGTTACTTGTAAATAAACAAAACAAAAGAAACGACAAATGAAATGAATTATTTAGTCTCTGTGTACAAAATTAACCTTCAAAAAATATCCAGTTGAGACCAAAACACCAAACTGAAAATTTTTATCCACAAGTTTTTGTTAGAAAGAGAAAACAATAATGAGTAAATTTTAATTTATCGTGCTACTAATAGATTTATTTCTTATTGTGACAGGTTTAGGTGTACAAAATATTTGCACTAGAAACTAGATTAAAGTACTTGGTCAGATTTTGTGTTTTTGCAGTGTGGTTGTAGTGCAGTTTATAGTTTTCTATTATAAAACATCTCAGTTTTAACTTTTAGCATGAAATATATTCTGTACAGATAATCTATTAGCAAACTAATTTAACAAATATTCAAACAAATCTGTCAGATTATGAGGATATTTAATTTCTGTTCAGTGAAGCCCACAGATTTAAAACTGGCTGATATTTGAAACTAATTATATTTTCATTAACATTAACAAAATAAAGTACAAAAACCCCTTAGCATGATCCTGCCACTACCGTGTTTGGTAAACATTTCTCCAAAGATGTTTCAGGAAAAGCTTTTGTCTTAAATTTTCATCAATTTTAGAAAAACTTCTTTTTAAAAAAAATAGATTTCTAATCTTCAATAATTATTTAATCAAATAAGAAAACAAAATATTTAATCAGCACCAATGCAGATTAAATTACCTCTGTTTGTTTTTTTTAATTGCAATGTACACATAATTATTTCCTCTCCAAAGAAGCTTTGGAAACGATGTTTGCTTAACATTTCACGTGATGATCTTGTTTACCCACTGACTGGACCTAAAATGTTTCCACAGTCTGACTCATGCAGCGCCTCTCCGTCTCCTCACAGCTCATTCTCAGAGTCAAACTTTACTGGATTATTTTGGATGTTGGGATCCAATCCCTCTGGGCTTCATCTGAACACAGAAACAAATATGTTGACACCCAAAACAGCGCCTGTTTCAACAGGAAGCAAACCGTTTCAGTGTTTGCAACACCAAAGCCCTCAGGTTTAACAGATGCATTATTGTTTTTCAAGGTGCCTAAAAGCAGCCAAAATTATTCACTTTTGGTTTGATCATGACTTAAACTGGTCATTTAGTTTCTTCTTTATTTTATTGTAATTAATTTAACTGTATCTGCTTTTATTTTGGCTGTCTTTTATGTTTTTTTTCTCTGAAGAGTTCATTTTAGTTTTGTAGCTTGCAGTTCTGTTGACTGAACACCAGGGGGAAGCATAACACCAAGAACTCATTGGTGCCACACCTTTTATCAGAAGCAGAAATGGTTTTTATTTAGACTTCTCTCCACATACAAAAAGAAAGTACACCCTTTGTTAATGTTGGGTGTAATTATATAAATCTGATCTTTATTGGGTTCTGAAATTATTCTAATCCAAGTTTAAGTTTTCAAAACTACACAAAAGTTTCAACTTTGTCATCATTTATTAAATCAGTGGTTCCCAAAGATTTTCTGGGCCCCCCTATGGATTACAATAAAATCACCCCAAAAAGAAAACAAAATCAACTGGGCTCACACATCGTTCAACCAGACATAAACCGACACACATATTTTGTTTTCAAACTCCATTAAAGTTTATTTCACACTTCAGGTTGCAACAAAACAAACTACAAACCATCTTTACAGTGAAACACTTTTGTGTAACTGGTTTTTTTTTTCATTCATCCGTACCGCTTCCCGCGCCCCCCCCTGCAATGGCACTGCGACCCCCCTAGGGGGCGCGCCCCACACTTTGGGAACCACTGTATTAAATAAGCATGAAGCCATAATGGAGGGCCTTTCAGTGGATAAACTAAGTTCACCCAGGTAACATTTCTAAGTCCTGCTTGACAACTGATGACTTCACCTCGATGGTGTTACAAAATAAATTATCTACAAATGGAAAATGTTTAATTCTTCCTAATGCAAAAAATGACAATTAAAAACTTTTATATATGATTTATGTATAAAGTGTTTCCTTACACACATAAATAAAAACAACAGGTCATAATGACGAGGCTTTTAAAGACTGATTAAAATGGAAATGGGCCGAGCGTCCAGCCTTGGGGAATCCCGCAGCTTAGCGAATTGTTCGTGGAAGAACTTATTGTTATTTACAGAGAAACTAACAGGAAATGGTAGAAGAACCGGCCCAATCCAGTAACACCAACCAGGCCTCTAAACTTATTTACTTTACTTCTGTAGCTGTTTATGTGGTTGTCATGCTCGCAATTTAATATTTCTGAGTATTTAAACATTTATTTGTTGTTTTATATGATAGAAAAAAACAGATCAAGACAAACTGATTCCTGCTTTATAGTGTTTGTAGCCAATTCACATCATCCGTCATTAGAAACACCTTTAAAAGTTCATCTTAATTGAAGAGTTTAATCAGTACATAAATACAAAACAATGTATTTAAAACCACCGAATCAAAAACAGTTAAAAATTAATACAGTTTTAGTTCATCTTCATTTTAAAGTCAGTTCTGGTGGAAGTGAGTTTTCAAAGCTTACAACTCTTAACAGAATAAAAATTAAAACATTTTCTGTTTAGTTTATAAGTAAAGTTTTAATGCAAATAAAGTTAAGAATGGCTTTTCATTGAACAGTGTAAAGTTAATGAAGACGGTTTAATTCTCAGGAATTAGGAGTATCATATGATTATTTATATTATTTAGCTTAAAATAAAATAAAATGAGTCGGTTTGTTTTGTTTGGATATTTAAAAAAAAAAAAAAAGGTTTAAATGTTTTTATACAAAACAACAACAACAAAAAACTTGCCCAGCCCATTTTCTAATTTAAGAAGTTTTGTTATTTAAGGAATGTCTCTTCCTGTTTCAAGGTTCTGGAAATGACGTCTTAACTTTCCAGTAAAATCTAAAATTAATCTCATTTTCTTAACATTAAAACACTGTGGAGGATTTTAAAGGGTAGATAAAACAGACGGGATGATTTCAGGCTTTCACATCCATAAAGTTGAAAAGTTTCTGTAAAAATGTTGCTATATTTGTTTCTGCTTAAATGTAAACGGGTGAAGAAAAACTACAGGTAGGGAGAAAAGTATCTCAAGTAAGAGCAGCACTACAACATATTTTTACTCAAGTAAAAGGAAAAGGAAATTACTCAAGTAAGAGTAAGAAAGTATTTGGTATAAAGTCTATTCAAGTAACTGAACAAATTATCATTTAATAATTACATCATCAGACGAAACCAAAATATAAAGTTAAGGAGAAATTTGGGTGTTTTAAAGATCAAAATGACAATAATTCATATAAGTAACAAAATTAGGCAAAAATAAATAGTTTTCAAAGCTGAGAGTAAATTTAATAAAAAACAAACTAAACTTTAACAGAAACTGCAGGTTTGTGTCTGTTTATGGTGATTTTTTGGTTAAAACATGTTTGTTTTTCATTCAGTGGGTAAA